>NW_004955441.1:10514907-10553062 GCF_000276665.1 Chinchilla lanigera | reverse complement strand
AAATTAAATTAAATTAAAAAATTGTTTTCTGCTTATTCTTTTGGAGAAAGATTAAAGAGTTTAGTAGTGCATTGAGGTGGCCAGATTGTGGGAAAACTGAAATTCTGTTGCTGAGCACGTACACTGGTACACATCCATATGCCCTAAACTATTGTGCAGATACATTACCACCGCAGTGTTGTCGGCCGCAAGGTGTCTTAATCTGAATTCTGTCCAAAGGGGACAGATAGAGCCATGAAACACAGCAGTCAAAGAAAGTCTTGCTTTTCCTTTTGTATCTAGACCTCCATATCTGGGCTACTTACTGTTTCTACCATGTTCAGAAAGCAAAACAAGCTATTTATTGGAAGAAAACAGTTCTATTTATTGGGAAAAGGATCTCGGCACCTGTCTTAAGTCTGTGGATACTATTTTTCACATATGGGTGTCGTTCTTCTCCAAAGTACTGAATCCGTGATTTTCAAAGCCAAGTGATTGTCTTTCCCAGAAAATTTCTGCCCAGAAGAAAGTTGTCTCTCACTCACAACACACTGTATTTTCAATAAACTAGCTTGGGTCCTTGGGTTTTACTTGTTTTCTGTTGATTTGGAAACAGCGTTGGGTTGATCTGTGAGCCCGCATATAACCCTAGCTTCCGCTAGATGCATTCCGCTGAGTTGCTGAACTTAGGCTGTGCCTGAGCCTCATCATCTGGTGAAAAACCCATTTTCTTCCTGTGATCCAGGCCCTGGGAGAGAAGACATCAGTTCATATTCCGTTCTTTATCTTTCTAGGCAAAATCCATGTTTGGTGACCAGAGCTGTGTATATTGATATTCTCTTCCTGTTGACTTACTGCCTCGACCAACCCACAAAGGGCAACCAGCCAGGTAGGATTCATAGTTAAATCCTATTTTGGATAAAGGTGGTAGGCTTTGAGGTACGGGTGGGGTTTTGAGCAGCTGCACTCCCCGCGCTCACCCTGGTCCCCGGTGGTAAGATGACCCGCGCGTCAGAGCTCAGCAGTGCCGTATGGCTGGCTCCTCCCTAGAAACTCCACGAGGAAGCTGGTCCTTGTTTACTTGGAAGGTTTCCTTGGAATATTTTCCCTTTGATCATCCGGGGAAGAGTGTGAACTCTACTCAGAAACCCTCTGTGTCTCCGAGACCTTGGCTTTTTCCTAGTTTGTGCATTTTCTTCGGAAGGTCTTCCTTTTTGGTGACTGTTCGCTCTGTTCCTCCTGAGGAGATAACCACATACAGTTGATGTATTTTAATCACAATTCATGAAGTGGTTTGTTTTTTTTTTTTTTTAAGGGAGAAGGGCAACTCCAAATAAAATTTTTTGATGTGTTTACATAAGGGGCTGCGGGAAGTGCTCTACATGAGTTCCAGGCCACAGACTGAAATTGATTTTCATCAACACAAACTGGAATGCAGAGTAATGAGCCTGCAACTGGTTAAAATCAGCCTCTTCTAATTGATTAGGCCTGTCTCAAGGAGGCTACGATTACAGTCGAATTCTGAGTGCTAGCAGGCCAGGCCTCTCCTCTGTTACACTGAGTCTGTCAATGATTTGTTGTCTTCGGTAAATACATTCAGGCTGTCAAGGTCCAGCTCTGTCCATATGGAACCCTGTTTCAAATTCAAACCAATTTACAGTGCTTTGCAGGGGGGTGTGGGTGGGGGTTGCAGCTCATCCAGATAGATGTACAAAACTCCTGTGGCCATACAAAGGTAGGACGAACACGCTGGATTTTCCTCTGTTCTACATCCCTTGTATGTATAGCTGTGTACAGATTCAGTGGTATAGGATCATAGAGTTTTATAGCTATAAAACAGACACAGTTTATGTCATTTGTCTTGGCATAATTATAGTGTACCCCTTTTATTCTTGCAAGTGTCCAGGTTTGCACAATGAATTATAAGCCACCCTAGCCATAAGAAACCTCAGTATTGCATCCACTTTAGTTTACACTTGAATCAGCTGAGATCCAGAAATTTTATAAAGAGATTATAAATCATGTTATCAAATAAGTTGTTTTAGATTTCTACCATCTGTGTATTTCAGTTCCAAATTTCACACAGCTTTATAATACAGCATTTACCTGCTTATGTATTTGTAATTTTTTTTTTGGGGGGGGGCGGGTTCCTGGTACCAGGAATCGAACTCATGACCTTGCACTTGCCAGGCAGGCGCTGTGCCGCTGAGCTCAATCCTCAGCCTCCAAATCCCAGCCCCTCTGCTTATGTATTTAAAGGCACTGCTTACAGATCCATCCTCAGGGATCTTAACAGAGTCATGTGGTTAACTGTAATCATCAGTTTATTTGATCTGAGCTTTTCTTGGCTCATTTAGTATCATTATGCCTTGTCTGAAAGGATTAACCCTTGAGTGTTCTAAAATCTTTCTCTTGCCCAACCTCTGTCCTTTACTAGTAAACTGGGCTCTGTGAAGATGACTTTGGCTTTTTTCAGTCATTCTTTCCTTCAGTTTTTTAACATTATTTACAATTTGTACCCCAATTAAATGTGATTATAGGGGTGTGGTGGCTCACCCCTGTAATCCCAGCACTTGGGAGGCTGAGGCAGGAGGATCTTTGTGAGTTCGAGGCCAGCCTGGGCTACAAAGTGAGCTCAAGGCCAGCCTGAACTGCGTAGCAAGACCCTGTCTCAAAAAAATACATAAAAATAAATGTGATTATAGCTATCTTTTGTTACTTGAAGGCATGTGCCACTCCTCAGAATATCCTTACTTTGCAGAGTTAGATGTAAAGTGCCCATGGTGAAAATGGGCCCTCTTATTCTGGAATGATGGCTGTAGCCCTAATGTGTCGTTCTGCACTGTCTGACCAATCACATGTGGCACTTGGCTGTGGTCCAGACCGAGAAGTAAAATACACCAGATTTCAAAAATTCTGCATGAGAAAGAAATGTAAAATTGCTCCAGTAAAATTTGTATTGAATACATTTGGAACGGTAGGCAGTAGTATGTTTGACATCAGGTTAAAATGTAAAATGTACATTTAAAATTACTTTCATCTGTTTCTTTTACTTTTTAAAATGTGACTATTTAGAATGGAAAATTATAAAAAAGAAAAATCAAACTATTATAAAAATATGTGAATTTAACAAATGGAGAGATTTGAAAAGTTGTTAGTGACATTACAGAAAACAAAGTGGTACATAAAAGTAACATAATTGGTAAAGGAAAAAAATTGTCTACTAGAAAATATCAACTGATATTTATTATTTATATTTTACTCCTGTTAGACAGCACTGGTTTTGTCCAGACCTTTGAGAATTGGCCTCCTGAACCATAGACCACATATCTGTGTATGTCTGTATCTTACCTACATGAAGTTGTGTGTTCGTGTAACACATCCACACAAACAGTAATCACAAAGTTTCCTCCTGAGAAAGGACTGGATTGTTAGAACGAACCAGATGTCAAATAAAATGATGATTAAGGTGGATAGCACTCTTTGACATAAAAATAAACCGTGACATTAAAATAGTCAGATTTGCTCTTGTGTGTTTCATAAATTGTTTTCTTTTTGTTTTTTTTCCAGTACCGGGAATTGAACTCATGACCTTGCGCTTGCCAGGCAGGCGCTGTTCCACTGAGCTAAATCCCCAGCCCAGTTATAAATTGTTTTCAAAAGCAGTTTCAGCAGTAGACAAGTATATCACCAAATAAGGAGAAAATTTATTTGGTTGTGTGGATTTCTGTATGTTTTCAAAATAATTATAATTTTGCTTTGTAAGCCATTAAAAGAATGAACCATGTCTTAGATTCTTTGTCACCCAGCTAAGCACATAGCAGACCCTCATTAAATTGATTTGTTATTAACTGATTGATTGAAACATAGTTTTCCTCAGGTTTTGGTTTTGGGTTTGGTTGTCATTTTGCTTTTGGTTTTTGAAACAGGGTCTCACTTTGTAGTTCAGGCTGGTCTTGACCTCATGGTGTAGCCCAGGCTGCCTTAAAGTCAAGGCAGTCTTCCTGCCTCAGCCTCCCAAGTACTGTGTTGCAGGTGTGTACCACCATGCCCAGTCTTAGTTTTTAAAATAGTATGGTTGGTATTAAATTCCAAGTCTTAGGCAGTATGTTGGCCTAAACCCAGCCTGAGCAACTTAACACTTTAGTGAGACCCTGTCTCAAAATAAAAAATTAAAAAAAGGCTGAGAACATAGCTAAATGCAAAGACCCTGGGTTCAATCCCTAGGAGCACAAAAAAAAAATAATAATAAAAGATCCAAGTCATTTTTAAACCCAGGCATCAATCAGATGTAAATTTAGTTTCCGAATTCAAATGGGGTATTTATATCATATGTGTATGTTTATACATATTTATATACCTACATCTGTTATTACCTCACAGACCTTAGAATGGGAGGTATACCATCTGAAGGCAGATCCTTGAGTTTGAATTACAGCTCATTTATTTCATAACTTTAGGCAAGTTATTTAACCTCTTTGAAACACTTTCTTATTTTAAACAAGGCAAACAGTCAAATCTGTATCTCAGAGTAGTTGTCCTTATCCTTATAGAGCCTTATATAAAGAATGTGCTTTGCATGACAGAAAGGAAGTGCTCAGTAAATATTGGCTATTATCATTAGTTGTAAAGCAGGCTCTAAGCCAGTCTCCTGAAACTTGGCAGAATTGTGTTCAAACCTCACATTCGTAATTCTCACATTTTTAAAAGACTTCAGAAATAAAGAAATGCTTGTGCACCTGGCATAAATTGTTAAGCATCCACTTCAGTAAGGATGTTCCAGACCCTCAGCCTGATTTAGAAAAACATCTTTGTTTTTCTCGTTCATTTGGTTTTTCATTCATTCGGGAGACTTTCTAGTACCAGAAATAGTTGAGGACCCGTATCTGGGTGTGAAGCAGAAGACATCTTGGGCTTTAGGTAAGACCAGTACAGGGTGCCGTTCAGGAGGTGTATGGCATGCATTTGAGGCACTGAAGAGGAAGGTCATTTCTGATTGAGAGGACGGGAAGCGCTGTGTGGAGGAGCTGGTAGGGCAGATTTTGATGCTGAGCAGGGATTCACCAAGTGAGCGAGGGGGAGGTCGCTGTTTCCCGCAGAGGGCTAGGCACAGAGCAGTCCAGCCTTCAAAGAACCAGCGCAGGTGTCTGGAGTGTGGGGTTCCAAGCCAGGCAGGAGTGACGAGAAGCGAGCCTAGAGGCCCCAGGTCCAGTCGTCAGGGCCCCATAGGCCAAAGCCTCAGGAGAGTGGACTGGACCCTGTAGTGAGGGAGAGTACTGGAGGATATGAAACAGTGAGATCATGTGGGGATTTTTTTCAATTTCTAGTTTTTATGAGATCATGTTTGTAAAACATGATGATTGCGTTCTCCAGGGGAGTCGGTGCATAGCACAGCTTCACTCTTCCCTCACAGCCCGCTCCTCCCTCCATCTCTTGGCCCCCTCCGCGCTTATAAAAGATTGATCTCCTATTTCCTGCGATCTTTTATTTTGCCCTTCATTTATATTTTGGGTTTCTCATATAAGAGAAACCATGCAATATTTACACTATGTGTCTAATTTACTTCACTTAACATTGTGGTCTTAAGGTGCCTCCATAGATTGTGTGGTTTATAACAAAGCATTTTTTTGTATGTTCTCATCCTTTTGAATTCTCAGGACTCTCATGGAGCCATATTCCTGTTGTCATTCCAAAAAAATGTGACTGAAATTCATTCCTTGAATATCTGAGAGATTTGCCGGGTCACTGTGGTAACTGGGGCTGTGGGGGATAGAGTGGTGGAGCAGACAGGAAGAAACTCGGCCCAAACTGGGGGGAGTGGTGCACACCTATCATCTTAGCACTCAGGAGGCGGAGGCCAGCCTCTGCTACCCAGTGAGTTCAGAGTCAATCTGAACTAGACTTAGTGAGACCCTGTCTCAGAAAAAACAGGCAGCGCAATGCTGAAAACTCGGAAACAGTTGTTCAGAATCGTGGGATTACAGAAGGCTTTCCCCATTATACTTTACTAATTTTATGCAGCATAATTGTTTCATTTGTGTGTGTTTACATACATTTAAACATTAAGTGTGTTGAAATAGGAATCTTGAAAGGAGATAATTATTCCAAAAGAAAGGAAGTGATAATTCCAGGGTAACTTTTCTTTGCCTGGAGGGGAGTCTGCCGGTCCTCACTCGAGCCATGTTCTGTAAGTGACCTTGGAAGGTCGCTCCTATCTCTAGAGTCAGAACCACATATGCAGGGCTGGGGGGCACAATGAGAGAAGCATGATTAGAAAGGCTTAGGGTAATGATGGCTCTGGTATAGTTCAGACTTTTATCTAGGCACTTCCCAATCATTTGAGGTTTCCTCAGCCATTAGCTAGGTTTTAAAAAGTCCAAATCTGGTTTTGTTTGGAGTTTTAAAGTGATTTAAACCACAAGGACTCTCTGGCCCCTGTGCTCTTTTTCCTCTTGAGTCCAGCTGTCAGCATTAGTGTGTGTCAGCTTCCTGCAGGAAGGAAAGTTAGAGTCTCCAGTTGGATTTGGGGGAGAAGAGGAAGAAGTAGTCTGTTACAAGGACCCAAGAGCTGGATTACAGGCCTGGGCAGAGATGTGGAAAGAGCTTTATTTCTAATTTTAAAACCATCGTAAGTTATTTGCTCTCAGATTGGAAATTTTCCATTGAAATATCTATTTACTAAAATTACCTCTGAGGCTTGTCTAAATATTTACCCCTTTTACTCTGAGAGGTAGACTGTCTATTTCTATGTCCATGCCCCTTAAATTTGGGTTTTTTCACAGCTGTGGAGTTGAACATTTTCTTTTACCAAGTATTTAAACAAATCTCTTACCTACTTACTTTCAGATTTCTATTTTAAACTCTCTTGGTGGGTTCTGAGTGAGTTTTCCTTTCCTAGCCTTGTTTTACTAATTTTATGCCAGCTGGTTCTCCTGTAGTCGTAAGTGTATATAATAAAATATGAATCTTACAAAGGATGTGTTGAATCCAAAAGCAGTAAGAAATGACATAGTGATTTCATAGGAGCATTTGAGCTGGCGAGGGTTTGCCATCCCTCTGCCCTTCGTGTGGGTGCTCTTAGAAGGCTCTTCCCCCACCTGTGTGTACAGAGGGTGCCCCTTCTCTCATTTTTAGGAAGCAGTAATTTCCATGTCGTCTTGCTTACACGAGGTAATAATCGTGACCCATGCTCACTGAGCACTTACCTCCTGGCCAGCCGTTTTGTGTGCTTTAGTGAAGGTGACGCTAGTGTTCCTTCAGTTCCGCGATGAGGATACCGAAGCAGGAGAACTGCCGGTGTTGTGTGTGTACTAAGGGGCTGGCCTGAGAGGTTAGCCAAAGCCCAGGTGGGGACGGCCATCACCCTCTCAGGGAAAGGACCCCAGAACCTCTTTGTGGATCTGCCCTTCCAGGCTTTTGCCCCTTCCTACAGAGCCTCTGGGCCTCCAAGAGGGATCCCCTTGTAGGAGATTTTACGGGGCTTTTCCTGCCCGCATTGCTGTTTCCCACACCGAGGGTGTGTGCAGTAATCCGAGAGAGCAGGCCGGCCAGAGCACGTTACTAGAAAGGACGACTCCCCAGGCAGCCACCTGCCCTTCTCCCTTTGAAGGTGGACCCACCACCACACCGAGCACTGCCCATACCAGGCTGCTGGAACTGCGCTTTGTGGTTTCTTTGTTAGTTGGGATTTATAGTTCAGATCTCATCACCTTGCCAAGTGCAATAAACCTTTTGCTTTCACTGGAAAGTAACTTTGTATTTTTCTTCTAAATGCCTTAAAAGTGACTAGCGTGTGAGAATGAAGTCAGAATCGCTGATTGTCTAAATGCCCAGGCCGTGCACATTTGCCGGTAGAAGAATGGAAGACAGGCTCTCCTTGATGACTGCTGGGATTTACGTCCTGGAAGTTAGGTAATGCAAGCCCTCCTGCAGGCCTGCTTAGATGTTGATGGTGGTTAAATGGTAAAATCTGTGAGAAGTGTTCAACAATGCCTTGTGTTTGTACTGCCTAGAACATGAATAATCTATGTGTGACATGAATAAATATAAGGTCAGTGATTTTTATGACATATTAACTTCCTTTACTTAAGTTCTTGGGAAATAAAACCAAACAATTACAGAGAATGAAAACATTGGCAACTTACAAACACCTGCCTTGGTTGTTTGGTCTAATTAGGTTAAATTTAACCAATTCCATCTGAACAAATTGAAAACAACTCTTATCTGTTCCTCGGTCACGCACTTTTATCGGTGATGGATGCAGATGTGTTTAATACAGCACAGTTGGTGTGAGTCTCTTAGCTCTGGAGGAGAGATAAAAGGGAATTTAGAAAAGATTTTCAGAGTCTTCTGGGGTCTTTGTATTTTGGGGCCTGCGGCTATGAAATTGGGGGATAGGGACGGGCCTTGTTAATAAATTAGTGAGTTTTTCTCTGAAACACTAGGCCTGTCGCTTAAACTTTGCCAAAAGTTACCTTTCCCAGGGAACATTGAGCTCCTACAATAAGCAGATGACTTGGGGCTGACTTTGGGAAGTCAGAACAATACAGGGTGTTATTACCTTGCTAGGTTAATGTGGTGTTTATGGCTTGTTAATTCCAAGCCTGTGCTGAGTACACTTGTCTGAAATTCTTACGGTTTTAGAGGTTGGAGAACATTTAATCACTAGGGAGAGAGGAAACCGTAGCAATTGAGTGACTTGCCCAAGGTCACACAGCTGAAATGGCTGAGCTTTCCTAGCTCCTGGTTCAGCTGCCCTTTTGATGACCCAAGGGAAAGGACTGGTCCATGAGCATTGTATTAGTGTCTTTTTTTTTTTTCCTTGTTTTTTTTTTCCAGTACCAGGAATCGAACTCACAACCTTGCACTTGCCAGGCAGGCGCTGTGCCGCTGAGCTAAATCCCCAGCCCCTGTGTTAGTGTCTTTATCTGTCCTGAAACCTGACCAAGGACGTCTGCTACCCCTGGAGTAAAATTCTATTCAAATAAGCAGCCAGGGTCTCAGAACATTGTGAGTTCAGTGTTTCTGTGTTCGCGCCTCTCCCTTTTTAGTCCTTCGTCACAGATAATCTGAGACTGGCTGCCTGTGTCGAATTACATTGTTACGCCATAGCTTTTCACAGTCGGTTCTGGATGTTCAGGATAAATGCAGTCATATCTTTGTGGCCCTTCATGGCTGAGTCCCTTCACATAACAGTGTTTTCAGGGCTCATCTGTGTTGCAGCATGGCTAAGCAGTCTTTCACCATGAGGCCAGCATTTTATTTATCCACTTATCAACTAATGGATATTTTTGTTTGCTTATACTTTTTAGCTCTTCTGAATAATGCTATGAAAATTCTTGTGAGAGCTGTGTTTTTTACTTCTTCTGGGCATTTACCTAGGAGTATCATTGTTAAGCCATATGCCAACTCTAAATTTAACTTGTTGAGGAATTGGTAAACTGTCTCCAAAGACTGCACCATCTTACATGTATGAAGTTTCCAGTTTCCCCACATCCTTGTCTGCACTTGTTATTGTCATCTGCTTTGTTTTAGCCATCCTATCCTAATATCTATGAAGTTGTATCCCATTGTATTTTTGGTGTGCATCCTCTAATAACCAGCGACATTGAGCATTTGTTTTTATTGTTGTTTTTGTCTCATCATGTAGCCTAGGCTGGCCTTAAATTCACTAAGTAGCCCAGGCTGGCCTTGAACTCTCAGAGATCTCCTGTCTCAGCCCCCTGAGTGCTAGGAACACTGGTATGCAACACCACATCCAGCTCACTGAGCATCTTTTGTGGTGCTGGTTGATCATTTGTACATCTTTAGAGAAATGTCTTTTTACTTACCTTTTTTTTCCCCTTTTTGGTCTTGGGGATCAGACTCAAAGCTTCTTCTTACCAAACTACATCTGAGTCTTTTTTTTATGTTTTATTTTGAGGCAGTCTCACTAAGTTGCCCAGGCCGTGCTTAAACTTGTGATCTTTCTGTCTCAGCCTCGCAGAGTACAGATGGGTGCCACGACACCAACTGTCTGTTTACGTCCTTTGCCCAATTTTTAGTTGGGTTGTCTTTATTCTTGAGTTGTAAGTGTTCTTTACATCGGCTGGATTTTAATCCTTTGTAAACGGTACACTTTGCAAGTATTTTTTCCTGTTCTGGGGTTGCCTTATCACTTTGCTTGACAATGTCCTTTGATGGATAAAAGTTTCAGGGGTTTTGTTATTTTGTTTTGTTGTTGTACTGGGGATTGAACCTGGGGCCTTCACACTAAGCTACATCTTAAGGGCTTTTAATTTTTTATTTTTAGACAAGGTCTCACAAAATCACTAAGCTGGGCTCAAACTTGCAATTTTCCTGACTCAGCCTCCAGAATGCTCCCAGGGATTACAAGCATGCACCGTTATACCTGGCTCAGTTCTTCAGAGTTTTCTTGGTTTTTGAGACAGTCTCACTGTGTAGTTCAGGCTGGCCATGAACTCACTGTATACTTCAAGCTGGCTTTGAACTCACTATGTATCCCAGGCTGGCCTCAAATTTACAGAATTCCTCCTGCCTCAGTCCCTCAAGTGCTGAGAGCACTGATGTATTCCACCATACCCAGCTAAGTTTTGGGTTTTGATAAAATCCAGAGTATCTCTTTTTTCTTTTTTTGCTGCATATTTGATGTCATATCTAAGAACTGCTGCCTAATCCAAGGTCACAAAGATTTGCACCCATGTTTTCTTTTAAAGATTTTATAGTTTTAGCTCTTAAATCTGTAATTATTTTGGATAAATATTTAGATTTCTATGAGGACAAGTTTCTTTTTTTTCTGGATTTTTTTCTGGTATGGGGAATTGAACTCTCGACCTTGTTCTTCCAGACAGGTGCTGTGCCGCTGAGCTACATCTTTTTGGAACTGACTATCCATTTATCTCAACATTGTATGTTCAAAATTCTCCTTTTCACGGGCTGGAGATTTAGCTCAGCAGCACAGTGCCTGCCTGGCAAGCGCAAGGTCATGAGTTTGATTCTCAGTACCGGAAGAAAAACAAAATTCTCCTTTTCTTATATGGGCTTGGTGGCGCATGCCTGTGGTCTCAGCACTGGGGAGGCTGAGGCAAGAGGATCACTGGGAGTTTGAAGCCTGCCTTGCAATACAGTGAATTCAAAACCAGCCTGAACTACATAGTGAGACCCTGTCACACAAAAAAAGACTCTTTTCCTTATTGTTTTCACACTCTGGTCAAAAAAATCAGTTGACCATAAATTATGAGTTTATGTCTGGATTCTTAATTCTATTCCTTTTTTTTTTTCTTTGAGACAGGGTTTTGGTACACAGTTCAGACTGGCCTTGAACTCACTTTGTAGCCTAGGCTAGGCTTGAATTCACAATACTCCTGCCTCCGCCTCCTGAGTGCTGGGATTACAGGTGTGCGCCACCATGCCTGGCTAATTCTCTTCCATTGATCTGTTTATCTGTTCTTAAACCAGAGCACACTGTTTTGATTACTCGTGCTTTGTAATAATTTCAAATTAGAGTATGGGAATTTTCCAACTTGGTTCCTTTTTAAGTTTTAGCTATTGTGGGTTCCTCACATTTTATATGACATTTAGATCAATTTATCAGTTTTTAACCAAAAAAGGGAGGGGGGACAGAAAGGGGGAGTCAGCTGGGATTTCACAAGGATTTCATTAATCTGTAGCTGAGTTGGAAAAGTATTACTATCATAACATTAGTGTGTTTTCAGATCCATGAACTCAGGATTCCATTTATTTCAGGATCTCTTCCATTTCTTTCAGTGATGTTTTTATAGTTTCCAGTATAAATGTCATGCATAACTTTCATGTGTTGATTTTTATCCTGCAACTTTATTGAGCTTTTATTAGCTCTGATAGGTTTTTTTTGGTGGACTCTGAGTTTTCTGTGTACAAGATTATATCATTTGAAATAGAGAAAGTTTTACTGCTTCTTCTCTAATCTGGATATCTTTTAATTTGTTTTTCTTGCCTAATTGCTCTGGCTAGAACCTCTAATACAGTGTTAACTAGAAATGGTAAGAGGGGACATATCTATCTTATTCTACATCTTAGAGATCTAACTGTGATGTTAGCTGTGGATTTTGTAGGTTGAAGAAATTCTCTTCTTTTCTACTTTGTTGAAGTTGTTTATTGGTTTTTTTCCAGTACATGGGACTGAAACCAGAGCCTTCACACTGAGCTATAGCCCAAATCCTTTTTTAATTGCACCCTTGGAGAATAAGACTAATATTGTCATGAAGGCATGTAATAGTGGGTCTACCTGATAGACTCATTTATTCTTAGGATAGTTCTAATGCTGAATTATTAATTTTAATTTCATGAGTTTTATTATATTAAATAATGAGTACTTAATGGAAAAAAATCACAAAAATATACTTTTGAGGTATAATATTTATTGAGTGTTTATAAAAAAAAGCATCAACATTTTCAACATCGACTGGTTTTAGTGTACAGAGTCTCAAAAAGAACATCAGAAATAAATTCCTGTATGAGCTACAATGGAGATACCAATAGCACACTACAAAAAAATAACCTTTACTTCATTTATCACACCTAAGGCAGTGTGCACACCTGACAACAGCACGTTCCACACACATGCATCGCTTACACTGACAGCACATGCCTTTTGCTTTCCTGGCCTTTTTTTGTAGGACATACTTGACACGTCAGTGGTCTTGCTGTGTTGTCTGGAGGTTCTTATTAGATCATGCAGTGTGTAGTTGACAGGAACACTAAATATCAATACAGTAAATTATTACATTCTTAACATGTATTGTGCATGTAGAGTAGACATTAGCATTTGCACATCAGCTGTGTACTTGCTTACAGAACCTAAAAGATAACCTCAGAAAGAAACCCATGTGAACTACAGTATGAACACAAACAAAAGTCTACCACAGAAGTAAGCTTTGCTTCAACTGCCGCACCCAAGGCAGCCTTCACACACGGCAACTGCACGTTCCATACACAGATATCACGTACACACGTGTGCTTCGTTTGCCTGTACTTTTTGTAGGGCACAGTTTTCCTGTACTTTCTTGTGGGTAAAGTTGACATCTTTTTTGTTTTCCTGCTGCTGTAGTAGGTCTTTGTGATGCTGCGCCTGCCTGCTCACCTGTCAGCTCACCAGTGTGCTCCACAATTTTTTTGTGTAGTTCCCCAGGCAGAAACATTTTGTTTCTCCTCTGCTGTAAATGGTCTCTAATGAGCTCCAGTCCCAATCCTCTAAGAAAATTTCTCTGTGATATTTTGCACTTGTTATTTTCTTTGTAAACTATCAATTTATGCCATACATGTTTAGGATCGAGTAAAACACAACCATTGGCCAATGCTTTGTGTTACAAGTGACATCATAGTTGCTGCATAACTCAACAGCATCGACTCCACTTTCAATTTTGTTGTTGAAAGTTTCCATCTCAGGCTCCCGTTTCGTTGAGGTTTCTCTATCAGTATTTCCATCATGGTGCAATGTTGACATTAGCAGTACCAGTTTTCTTTTCTTTGCCACTTATGAGGCCAGTGTTAAATCTTTCTGAAACCCAGAGATTGCACTGTACAATTCTCTGGGTTTTTTTTGTTTTTGTTTTTGTTTTTGTGGTACCAGGGATAGAACTCATGACCTTGCTTTTGCCAGGCAGGCGCTTATGCCACTGAGCTATATCCCCAGCCCCCTCAATTCTCTGTTTTGAAATTGTAACATTTTCATTTTGAATTTCTGCTTTGCTCCTGTGTTGTACAGTTCCTGCGCTGGTCAATTTGTGTTCCGGAAGCAAATGTAGCATCAATTGCAAACCGGTAAACCAATTGTTGCATGTCACATTCCAATTAGTTTGGGAGATGGCAATGAGTCTGTTCACAACATCATTCGGTTTATTACTGTATGAATAAGGACCTGGTGGCTGAGCTCCAGGAGAAATGTCTAAACTGAAAGAATAGTAAGCCTTCCCATCTACAAGGGCGTACATTTTTATGCCGCATACTGACCCATCACTTTTTAAGTCTTTTACATTCCTGTGATCACTGTGAGAAATCTCTGCTAAGTGCAGAGTGCTTTCAGTTCAGCTAGTGAGGTATCCTAATAAATACATTTCTTACTATGGCTACTGGTCATACAGAATGTTTTCCTTGCATTTCAGCCTGTGTGTATTTCACAGCATCTTGTAGCGTTTCATCCGCTACAGTTTCCAACGTTGAAGGGCAGTGCTGGCCTTCTGTCCAATCTGTTTCACCCCTGCCAAGACCTTAACTATATTTTGGGGCCTAGTTCTAACACTGGATCACTCCATTTGGTTGTGTGGCCCTTTAGCATTTCGAGTAGTCAAATATGTTCTCATGTCGCCATTTTCTTCGTCGTCTGAATAGCGAAGGTCCACTTTCCCTGTGTCTGTATCATTTGGTACTTGCTCCACTTCGCTGTCACAGGGACTTTGACTCACGTGACCACTGTCAAAGTTATTGTCGTCATCATCATCATCGTCGTCCACTCACATCACTCTTCTCTTATGAAGGGATGTATTGTACTTTAACGCATCATCTTCATCATCCATGCATGAGTAAATCTGGTGATTCATTTTGACCTCCTGCAAAACTTGCAAATCCAGTTTTTCAGGTGCCATTGTACTGAATTGTGCTACTTCTATCAGAAATACCAAAAGAAAAAAAAAAATTTTTTTTTTTTAAACAAATCCTGGAGTGGTGTGGGTCTATTGGGCCCTCTGTGATGCTTAGGTAAGCATAAGCAAAATCAGTTCAATGGAGCATAAAGGTGGTCAATTATAGCAAAAGAGAATAGACTAAGACACCCAAACATTGGCTTAGCAGCCCTGTTGCCTGTCCTGTATGTGATAACCATTCCTTTCTTTGTTCTTGCTGTCATTTTAATGTTTTCCCCAAATGTTAGATTTTTCCTTTCTTGTAACATGAGCGTTCGCAAAGTTTTAGTGTAACCTTCACCCTATTCTCTGAGGGTGTTATCTCCACTTCATAGTTGAAGAACCAAGAGGTATCAACACAGTGTGGTGGAAGTAGCCTCTGCTTCTGTAGGAATTGCCCTTGAACTGTAAACAACTAGAAAATTAGAGAAGATGTATAAAATAATTGTGTTTGACCTCTAGACATTGGCAGTGCTGGACTGAAGAGGGGAAAAAAAAAACAGGTACACCTTATGATTGCCTCAGACACTGCTGAGAGATCACTTCTAAGCCCCAGTGCAGAGAGGAGGGGTCTGACTCAGTTGAAATTATACAATGGTGAGAGTAGATTTGGGAAGACTGAGGCAGTTGGAGCTGGTGTGTCACAACACTGGACAGAAGGAATCTATGAAGTGAGAGAAACTAGGCCATCTGTACATCAGTAGGTCAAGGGACCCCTTCACTCTTTCAGCGGAATGGGGTGAAATTTTATGAAATGCAGAGAAAAAACACAAATGCAATGAAGTGAGCCGTTCCTGAAGCTCACACAGGCTCACAGAAGTCCTCCCACCCAGAGCAGAGATTTTGTAGAACATAGGGCACCTTGCAGAGACCTCAGGTGGGTATTGCCCTGTTAGTGGAGCAGAATGTGCCCTAAATCTAAGGCTGCTCTATAGACTGGACCACAGAGCAAAGCTTAAAAGCAAGTTTTGGAAGAGTCCAATTGACACCAACCTGTTAACTGTGTGCCAAAACAAACTCCAACACTTTAAAGGAATAAAACCAAACCCCCAAGAACATAAAACTAACACTGCTGGCATCCAATAAAAAATTACCAGCATGCAACGAAGTAGGAAAACATGATCCATAACTCAGAGAAAAATTAATAGAATAAAAACTAACAGATTCAGCCAGGCGTGGTGCATGCCTATAATCCCAGCACTCAGGAGGCTGAGGCAGGGGGATCATTGTGAGTTCGAGGCCAGCCTGGGCTACAAAGTGAGCTCAAGGCCAGCCTGAACTGCACAGCGAGACCCTGTCTCACAAAGACAAAAAAAAAAAAAAAACTAATAGATCCAGAGAATGTAATTAGAAATAAGGATATAAAGAGCTATTATAAACATGCTACACATGCTCAAGAATCTAAAGGAAAACTGAATGTGAAGAGAAATATGGAAGATCTAAAAAGTACACAAATGAAATTCCTAGAGATGAACAACATACTGTGAAATTAAAAAATACACTGAATGGATTTAATAGGTCAGATAATGTAAAAAAAGATTGGTAAATTCTGAGACAGAAGGGAAGCACAGATTAAAAAAGGAAATCCAAAGCATCAGTGACCCATCAGACAACTTCTGGTGACCTAATTTATGAAAATAGAATTCCTAAAAGAGAAGAAACAAGGAAAGGAATAGAAAAAATATTCAAAGAAATACTGGTGGTAGAACAACTAGATATCTATATGCAGAAACCAAAAAGAGTACTTTACCTTTATCTCATGACATACAGAATTATAAATATATGCTCTTTAAAAGATACTGTTCAGAAAACAAAAGGGAAAAATTATCTGCAAAGTATAACTTGTATAAAGAGCAAAGAACTTTTGTAATTCAAAGACAACTCAATTTAAAAGAGAACTGTGCAAAAGATTTGAATAGACACATTATTAAAAAAAGACACACATAGGCAAACACAACAGATGAAAAGATGATCAGTGAAATCAGTCTTTAGGGAAATGCAGGTTTAAAATCATTAGATACCACTGCATAACCAGCAGAATGTGGAGCAACTGGACCTCTCATGCATTGCTGGAGGGAATTAATGCAAATTGGGAAGTCCGTTTTGTAAATGTTAAAGATTAAGTTTCTTGTAACACTAAACTACCCTTACTACATGGCCCAGGAAAGCCCTTCATGGGATTTTACTCAGGAGAAATCAAAACATCTGACCCAAAACTTCTTTGTGAATGTTCAGAGCTGCATTATTGACAATCTCCAAACAATGGAAACACCTCAAATGTTTATCAAATGGTGAATTAGGGTAAACAAACTATATATACAATGGAATAGCACTCAGAAATTAAAAGCTATGATTTACACTGTATCAACAGAATAAAGGCCAAAAATAACATGATCATCCCAACAGACACAGGAGAAATAACTGTCAAAATTTGATAGGCTTTTATAATAAAAATACTCAAAGCTATGGTGGCACACCCTACACTATCAGCACTTGGGAGCTGAGGAACAACCAGAAGTTTAAAATCAGCCTAGGTTGCTGGGCGTGGTGGCACACACCTGTAATCCCAGCACTCAGGAGGCTGAGGCAGGAGGATCATTGTGAGTTCAAGGCCAGCCTGGGCTACAAAGTGAGCTCAAGATCAGCCTGAACTGCATAGTGAGACCCTGTCTCAAAAAGACAAAAATAAAGAAATAAAATAAAATCAGCCTGGGCAACTTAGTAACTCAGTGAAGCCTTACTTAAATGTATAAGCCTGGGTCAAGGGGACACATTCCTTACTTCTCTACTGTAAATCTGTACTTCAGGTATAGTAGCTGGCTATGTCTCAGTACCATTCCCTGAGGGATATAAGTGGTAATCTATGTGTTTAGTGAATTGGTATCATGAATGGCAAGGAATGTGCATGTGTACAAAAGTGTCAAAACAGGATTTGGACTCACCTTTATGCTCCATCGAACTGGTTTTGCATATGTTTTGCATATGCACTTGGGAGGCTGAGGCAGGAGGATCGTTGCTAATTTGAGACCAGCCTAGGCTACAAAGTGAGCTCAAGGTCAGCCTGAACTGCATAGGGAGACTCTGTCTCAAAAAGACAAAAAAAAAAAAAAAGTATGTCCTACAAAAAGGCCAAGAAAAAAAAAAGGCCAAGAAGGCAAAAGTCCTGTGCTGTCAGTGTAAGTGATGCATGTGTGTGGAAGATGCAAGTGTGTGGAATGTGCTGTCATGTGTGCAGACTGCCTTAGGTGTGATAAACGAAGTAAAGGTAATTTTTTGTAGAGTGCTATTGATATCTTCCATGTAGCTCATACAGGAATTTATTTCTGATGTTCTTTTTGAGAGTTTGTACACCAAAACCAGTCGATATTGAAAATGTTGATACTTTTTTTATAAACAATAAGTATTACACCTCAAAAGTATATTTTTGTGATTTTTTCCGTTAAGTACTCACTGTTTAATATAATAAAACTCATGAAATTAAAATTAATAATTCAGCATTAGAACTGTTCTGAAGAATAAACTTGGGTCTATCAGATAGACCCACTGGAGGCTGGGGATTTGGCTCAGCATCATAGCGCCTGCCTGGCAAGCGCAAGGTCGTGAGTTCGATTCCTGGTACTGGGAAAAAATAAAATAAAATTTTATATATATATATATATATATATATATATATATATATATTTAAAAAACAGATAGACCCACTGTTACATGCCCTCATGATAAGATCAGTCTTATGCTCCAAGGGCTACATGGGGCAGCTAAAGTGTCATAGTGCAGAAATTTCTGATTTCCAGCCCTTTCCTTCGGAGCAGTTCACTGAAGGAAACGGAAACAGAACATGCAGAGAAGAACTCCGTTTGTGTCTTTGGGTTGTCCTGTGTTTATGGTCCATGTTTCCTGACCCCCTCCCGCCCCCCCACACACACTGGGCAAAGGCCGGGATGGAATGGTGGGTGGAGGCAAGAAGTAAAAACTGTTGCTCCCTCCCTGTGACTGGTGAGCTCGTCTTTAGCCTACCCAGGTCCCTTTAGTGCTCTTCTGACTGGCTGTCTCCCAAGACAGAAAGGCTGTGCTTTTATTTTGGGGGTTGATAAGACAGGGTTCAAATAAATGGTGCTCTCAGCAGCACTTTCTCCTTCCATTGTGGCAGATAAGCATTTCAGCCCTGACAACACAGGGCTCTGGGGCCAGGCTGGTGGCAGGGGCGAAGAGGGAGTCCTTTCAGAGGGGTGTAATGGAGTCCATGCCCATGTTAGCAGCCGTGAAAGGGGTTCTGAGAACTAGAAACACAGACAGGGCCAGGTGGAGGGAAGGCAGGCTGGAGATCGTCTTGCAGCTCGGTGGCCGCGTTTGTAACTGGAAGGGCCCCTGGGGTCACGATTACAGTTTACTGGGAGGGGTGGAAGATTAAATAGAAGAATGGAATTTCCCTTCGATAAAGGCAGGCCAAGATTTATTAAACCCGTTGATTTTTGTTGTTGTAGTTCCTATGGTTTCCTCTTCTCTACAGATAGAACTTTTTACTGAGAAATTGCATAACAAGACATTAAGATTCGCAGAGAGTACAAGTATCAGCAGTAGTTATTTTTAGAACCAGTTTATGAACCATTTTAGATAAGGACTTTTGTTGAATCTTATTGCAGATCTCTTTGACCAGAGCTGTAATTCTTTGAAATAGAAAAAAAAAACCAGTATTGCAAGGGAAATATGCTTTGGATTTTCTCACCCCTTGCTTTGTGAAGTAGGGTAGAGACACAGAGAGAGAGGGAGGACAGAGGAAACTTCAATCAGGTTTTTTTCTGTAAACTCTGCTTGACCTAGTGGCATCGAGAATTCAGAACCTTGCAGTATATGAAGGACAAATCCATTCATTTGAGACAGGGACCGTCATGTCAAGTTCGGGCAGAGTAAAGAGCCTCCAGGGCCCTGACGGGTGAGCTCCAGAGTGGCACAGTCAGTCTCACCCTATTTGCACGTTGTCCACGTGTGTGACCAGCTTCACAGCTGTGGAACTTCCTTGTCATTTGGTGGGCCTTTCAGTCCTGAGGAGCTCGCTCCCCATTCCTGATATGGACTGACACTTGTGAGTAGAATAAGTTCACTGTGACTCCCGGGGTTCTTCCCCCCGCCCCCCAGCCATCTCTGCTGGAACCAAGACAGTGCTGTTGCGCCGCGCCTTGCACTCTTTCCTTCTTGCCCTTTTTCTTTCGGCCAGTTCAGCGCAAGGCTGCCAGGCCGCCTCGATGAGTGTGACCTAGCTGAAGACCCAGAGCTGCATAACGTGGGCTCTGTGGTTGGGCGCTAGGTGAAAGGGTTGACTTGTGTTGAGGGGCTGTGGTACACGGAGACAAACTGCAGTACACACTAGAGCTATACCCCTTCAGGGAGGCGAGGTGTTTACACCTCAGAGGCGCAGAGACTCCTCTGAGTGTGTGAGGTCCTTGCACAGTTTGCAAGTCTGATTGGGGGAGCTCTGCCCCAGGCTCTGAGTCAGAAACCCTGAGAGCCCCTGGTCTGAGGGGATAGTACCACCACAGCCAGGCCATTGCTCACTGGGGGGAAGGCGAGGGGAGACCACCCCCTCTTTCAGATGTGCTCTGCATCCCCCCCTCTTTTCACCTGTCGGCCTCTCATTAATTTCACTCAAGTTCATTGCTATTATGTTTAACCCCACTATAGCCATAGTGGTATAGTAAGGACATCACCCACACTTTTTTCACAATGCTCTTATTAAAGCTATTTAGATTAGCATGCACCTTTTAAAAATTATATTGATTAATAGCCAGACATGGAGGTATATGCCCGTAAACCCAGCATTCAGGAGGCTGAGTCAGGAGCATGGTGATTTCAAGGCCGGCCAGGAATCCATAGCAAAACCCTGTTGCAAAACAAAGCAAAAACTGTATTGATCCTATGGAAGAAATTGTGACAGACCTGTATGAGTGGCTCAGGTGATCCAGAGCGAATGGCCCACATCTGCCCCTTGGGAGCCATTCTTCCTCCAGGACTTAGGGTCCTCCCGCACAGCCTGGTGGGTGTTAGCCTCCCAGCCAGCCTGCTGGTTAGGGAATGGCCACTTTGCCATGCGAGGTCAACACTGCTGTCTTGTAAGCAGAACACTGTCGGCTCCTAGCTCCAGGGCACCACGCACTGCCCAGTGGCACGCAGGAGGTCCGAGGGTGCGGTGTGCGTGCCGCCGCGTTCCTCCTGCAGACACGCCTGGCTGTGTGAGCCGCTCCCTGCTTCCCTCCTGGGACTCTCTGGTCGTGGGCATCATGGGTGCAGACAGACTCAGGAAGCTTTGTCAGGGCCTCCAAAACTGCTGTCCCCAGTCTTGCTCCCGGGGGAAATTTTTACGAGCTCATGGCGCAATGAAACTATAGCATAATGGTGCTACCACAAATTTTTCTTTTTTTTATTTTTTGCCTTTTTGAGGCAGGGTCTCGCTGTGCAGTTCAGGCTGGTCTTTAGCTCACTTTGTAGCCCAGGCTGGTCTTGAACTCGCAACAATCCTCCTGCCTCAGCTTCCTGAGTGCTGGGATTACAGGCATGTGCCACCATGCCTGGCCAAATTTTTCTTAAAGCCAATAAAAAAAAAAAAGAATTGACCTTTACAGTGATGTTCCTTTTCCATTTCCTCTGTTTTGAGCGATAAAATAACCTTTCTTTCTGAAAAGAGTGATTTTTAACATCCTTACTTTGCAAAATAAAAACTTGGCAACTTATACCTGCCTGCCACATTATTTGTGACATTTTATTGGGAATTATTTTTCCAGTGATCCAGGATATAACTCAGCAGGAGGCATTGTCTGTCCATGAGAATCCAGCCAGTAAGCCATTCTCTCTCTTTCTTTATTTTAAAAAGAGGAGAAAAAAGAAAAACAAAATAACAACAACAGAGACAAAAACAAAACAACACAAAAACAATAAAAACAATACAGAATTTCAAAATAAGACAATAGGAAATTAACAATGGTTATTACATATTGTTATCTTCAGCAGAGTTGCTCAGATCTAAGCTACTCTCTTGAAGGCCAGAAATACACTTGTCTGAAGAAGAAAAAAAAATTTCTGGAATTGAAATCAGATTAGATGTCTACAGCCAGTCACACTTAGTGATCAAGTACGTGTGACTGGTGGGAACTTTCCCAACGAGGAAGGCTCGGAAAAGCTCCAGCTGGTAAGCATTTGCAGAACTCATCCTAGCGTGTGAGAGGCTACATAGTGAGTTGAGGGCCACCCCGAACTACATAGCAAGACCCTATCTCAAAAAACAAACAAGCAAACAAATAAAAAAGATGATAAGTAGAAGAGTTAAGGTTTAAAAATTACTGCCTAGAGAGGAGAGAGCAACTACACTTTAGACGAAGGAACTAATGTCAGTTCTTTGTGTTCTACGGACAAAAGGGACTCATCACAATGACAGTGTCTCACCTGCCGATGTAGACTTTGAGCTGCATGCGACACCGTGGGCCACAAGCCCTTCACCAGGGAGATCCCGTTGTGGAGCCCTTTGATGCGGCTCCCTGCAGCTAGCGGCTGTGGCTGCCAGTCCCAGCTGTACACTAGAAAGACCCGGGTCACTGTATAGCCTGACTCCTAGGACTCACTCGAGAGATGTGACCAAGTATCCCTTGGCAGAAGTGTTTCTAAACCTCTTAGATGTCATCACCTTCTCTCTGGGCTGAGAACCTTCTTTTTTTTTTACTTTTTTTTTGGTACCAGGAATCGAACTCAGGACCTTGCGCTTGCCAGGCAGGCACTTGTGCTGCTGAGCTATATTCCCCACCCTTCTGATGTTCCTATTAGTGAGAGAAAGTGGGGCCTGGTGACTTTTTCAGTTCTCTGCTGGGAAGGACTAGACCAGAATCAACGGCGCTCTGCTTGGAACTGCAACTCCCACCCACCCACAAACGCCAGTGAAAGTTGTCCCTTCAGAGTGTGGGTCTCAGGTTGGTGCAAAGCAGAGTTACCTGCTGGCTTCCTAAGATGAGTGCTGCACCCAGCTCGAAATCAATAGAATCAGTCAACAAGCGTGGGATTCAGGTGTGTGGGCTCAGGGCTGTGGTTTTCAAAATAACCTTCAGGTGGCAGCAGCACCCCCACCCCAACATCCTGGGGGAAAATGAGGCCGTGTCTGTCAGATAACAGGGTCTCCTGCGCAAGGGCACCCCCTTGGGTCAGTGAATACTACAGAGAATGTTTCCTCCAAGCAGCCGTTTAGAGAATGCCTGAAGGAACATCATCTGATACTTTCCTACCTGGCAGCTCAGACCTAACCTGTCTTGCTCTTCTGTTGACACTTGAATTCCATGGAAGTCTTGGGTGGCCTCCTGTGTGTTCTCTCACGCTCCTGGGAGGCGTTTTCCTCCCTTCTCCCAGCCAGACACCCAGTGTTCTGGAAAGCTCCTTTTAAACTTCTTCCGGGAGAAAATAAAGGCCCTCTGCAGTCGTTGTGTTCTTTCTTGTAGCATTGTATTCTCTTTATCTCCCATTTCCTTTGTGACCTTAGGCAAGTAATTCAACCTTTCTGTTTCCTCTCTGTTAAATGGGAATAACAGGAATGATAGAACCTACCCTGTAATGAGTTGGGATGGAGAATTCATAACAATAGTGCATGGTACACAAGTACTTAAAATTTCTCAGCTTTAATCACTAACAACTGGGCCAGGTAGCACACGCACCCATAATGCAATCCCAGCTACTTGGGAAGCTGAGGCAGGAGGACCTCAAGTTTGAAGCCAGCCTGAGCAACATAATGAGATCCCATCTACCCGCTTCAAAAAAAGAGAAATGACCAACAATTTATAGTTGCCTGCTCGTTATTACTGTTTTGCACTTGGCCTTTGTCCCACCGTTGGCCTTAAAGCTTTTCAACAGCAAGTCATTCTTTCTCAACTCCGAATTTCTGTATCTCCCAAAGTACCTAATGTAGGTTGGTTACTGTTCATGGAATCCTGCTGAGTCCACAGGAGGTGCCGATCCAGAAGTGCCAAAAGAACCCTTCTGAGCGTGCGCCTCATCTTCCTCTCCAAGGCCCCAGAGGAAGCGGGTGGGTCAGGTTATATAACTCTGGAGTCCGGTGGCCCATAACTACTTGGAACTTCTCAGTCTTTCAGAGAACAGGTTTCTCTGACAATTATCCGGAATGGTCTAGAGCAATGATGGCAAACGTTATAGAGCTTTCAGTGATACAAACAGCCCGCTGAGGCACGCATGCCATAGGTTCACCGCCACTGGGACAGTTCGAGCACATGTGCATGCATGCATGTCCCAGTAGTAGGGGTTGAACCTAGGGAGTTTGCACCGAGTTACATCCTCAGCCCTTGAGGTAGGGTTTTGCTAAGTCACTAAGTTGCCCAGGCTGCATTCAAACTTGCAGTCTTCCTGCCTCGGCCTCCCAGAGTGCTGGGACTATATGTATGCACAACCACACTTAGATCCTGTTTTTGATCATGTTCTTAAAAGCAGGTCTCAGCCAGACGTGGTGGCACATGCCTGTAATCCCAGCACTCGGGAGGCTGAGGCAGGAGGATCCTTGCGAGTTCGAGACCAACAAGGCCAACCTGAACTGCATAGTGAGACCGTGTCTCAAAAAGACAAAAAAAAAAAAAAAAAAAAAAGAGCAGGTCTCGGCCTCATTTCTTACTCTTTGCTAACCAAGTGAAATTACTTTTTAATGCAGTGCTATCCAGTGGTACCTGCAGATCGTGGGAGTGCAGGCTGCTTCTGACTGCAGCGTAGTGGGATTTGGATTGTAGGTATTGAAAATAAAGATGACACAAAGGTTGAGGACCCCGCTGCCTAATGTTTGCCTGCTCTGCTGTAAAGATGACTGCCTGCTTTGGCTGGGATGCCTGCACAGGCATGTGGGCCCCTGCAGGGGAGGAGTGGTGAGGGTCGGGAGCTGTCACATTGCAGCCTGAGGCCAGTCCCGCTCTCCCCTAGGGCAGCTGTCCTTTTGAAAGACTTCGATGTCTTACATAAATACTCCATGTTTTTAACTCCTAGATTATTGCAAGCCTATACAACTTTTTATTTCAAATAAATTTGCCAAGTTTTGATCTTTCACATTTCTATCATGTTTATGAGAGTTTTCTAAAGTCAACGGAGTTCGCTGAGTTGTAATGAGAAGATGAATATAAATTGTATATCTTTTGGGGGTGGTTACAAGGAATCGAACTCAGGACCTCACACTTGCCAGGCATAAATTGTATATCTTAAGTGTTCCCTGGTAAGCCATTCCAAGATAAACTCACTGCCTTTTGGGGTAAACTTGTCAGGGGTTATCAGAGAAAACAGACAGATATCACAGCTAAGTTTCAGCAAGGCGTCTGATGAAGTCTATCCTGATGGGGTTTTTGTTTTGATTTGGTTTGGTTTGATTTTTGTTTCTTGCACTACTGAGGATTGAACCCAAAACCTTTGCCCCAAGCTGCATCCCCAGCCCTTTTCTGAGACAGGGTCTCCCTAAGTTGCTTGGGCTAAGCTAGAACTTGTGATCCGCCTGCCTCAGCCTCCCAAAATGCTGGGATTACAGGCATGTGCCACAACGACTGTCTTTCCTGATGTTGAAGATGAAACTATGGACAAAATGGTGCCATGAGGAGGACTTTGTAACTGGAGAGTATCTAGGAGCAAAGGAGCCTGGCTGGTGAACCGCTGAGAGCAGTGCGTGGAGCCGGCGGACACTGTCCTCCACCCGGCCGGTGAACATTGCTACTAATCAATTGCTACGCTGACGTTCACCGACTTCCACCACACACTGAGTGTGCCCTGTGGCAACCTGAGTGCCCCTCCCAGTCAGCTGCCCCTGCCCCCGACCACCAGTTGTATCTCCTCCACGCTTCTTAAGCCCTCCTTCCCCCATCTGATCTCAGCCCATTTCCTGCTGTTACAGTGCCGTAAACCAGCGAGTTATCAGCAACCTAAGTCTGTTCAGCTTACGGTCGAGGCTGGAAGTCGAAGCGAAGGGGCCGTGTCTGGTTAGGGTTTCTGTGTCTCAGCCTGTCGGGAGGGCAAGGCACACGCACAGGACGGGGGTGGGCAAGAGTGGGTCAGATTCATGACAGACCCCCTCACAGTGACGGACCTTAGCAGCAGCAACAGCATTAATATGTTCTGGAGCTCAGAGCCCTGTGGCCTCATCACCTCTTAAAATCTAACCTTTGGGGGGGGTGGCTAGGAATTAAACCTGGGGCTCTGCCCCTGAGCCATATCTCTAGCCCAGTTTCCTTTTCATTATTTTCATTTTGAGACAGTTTTCTGAGTTGCTGCCCAGGCTGGCCTTGAACTCACAGTCCTCCACCCTCAGCCTCCCAAGTAGCTGGATTATAGGCAGCACCACTGCTCCCAGCCCACCTCTTAATACCGGTACAGCGGCAATTACATTTCCTCTTGAGGTTGTGGGGAGGGGGACATTCAAACTGTGGCACCTTCTTTTTTGTTTGTTTGTTTGTTTTTCTTCTGGTACCAGGAAATGAACTCACGACCTTGCACTTGCCAGGCAGTTGCTTTGCCACTGAGCTAAATCCCCAACTCCTGTGGCACCTTCTTTAGGCCCTCACCGTCTCTCCCCTGGACTGCTGCAGTCCTGTAGTCGTGTAACCGGGCTCCTTGCTCTGACTTTGCCCCCTCATGGCATTCCCCGGCCTGCAGAAGAATGTCCACGCTCTTCCACAGCCGGGAGGCCCCCTGCATCTCGGCCACACGTCCTCCACCTCACCTGCTGCTCGTGCTCCTGCCCACCTCACGGCGTGTTCGGCCTTCGGCTCCTCGGGGTCCGCTCTGCCACGTCTTTGCGCCTTTGCGGAGCCAGCCCCTCCGACTCCAGGGTCCCAGCACATTCGCACCTGTCTTCCCTGTTGAGGCTCAGCTTATGATTGCAGTGAATCGCTGTAATGAAACATTCACACATTTCTCACCTCGGAGCAGACCATGAGCTCCAAGAGGACAGTAATCTCAGTACTTAGCACCTGTCACGTGAGGATTGAACCCAGGACCATCTGATGAGCTACATCCCCATCCTTCTTTGTATTTTTTTTTTATTTTGAGATGGGATCTCACTAAGTTGTCAACTTTGCCCAGGCCGGGTTTGAGCTTGCAGTCCTGGTGCCATAGCCTCCCCGAGGGCTGGTATCACAGGGATGCCCTACCACACCCAGTGGCGCTGTGTTTTTTGATCAGAACTGAGAATACGAAAAGATCTCAGCAACTGAAAAGGCAGACCATAAAACTTAACAGGGAGATAAAGTTTAACGAGGATACACTTGGGCTTAACACCACTGAAGAAAACAAGTCTGGACCTCAGTAGTGAGTACGAGGTAGGACACAGGTGACTCCTCCCTGCAGTAGGATATATCAGAAAGCAGAGCTGTGCTTCCAGCTGACTTCATGCAGCATGTGAGTCAGCGGTGTGACCCATAACCTCGTGTCCAGGGCGGGAAAAGTTAATAGTCCTGCTGCCACACCATGCCGGGGTCACCATCCGGTCTATAGGCCATACTTTAACCCAGTTCTTGGGTAGAAAAAAGGGCAACTCGCCGCCTGCTGCTATGTAATTTTACATAAACATGCCCTTTGAGGTTAAAGCAAATCTCACTGGTACTTCAGTGTGAAAATAAAATATAAAAACTGTTTCTAGAAAGCTGGGTGTGGTTGTACTCACCTGTAATTGCAGCATTCAGGAGGCTGAGGCTGGAAGATTGCTAAGGAGTCCTCCTTAGCAACCCTGGGCTACGTAGTGAATGCAAGGCCAGCCTGAACTATAAAGCAAGACTCCAAAAAACCTCTCCTTCTGAAGTTTTTCTAAACAGAACTTGTCTCTAACCCTCTTAACATACATATACATGATGCTCAATACATAATAACTTTTCTCGTGTGGTAAATCGTTTTGTTTTGTTTTGTTTTTTTGTTTTTCTTCTGGTACCAGGAATCGGACTCATGACCTTGCGCTTGCCAGGCAGGCACTTTGCCGCTGAGCTAAATCCCCAGCCCCTCGTGTGGTAAATTGAAAAGCGTGGAATACTGGTAGAGAATTATAAATGGAAGTACCACTTCTAAAAAAAGAATATGATCAATGGAATGGTGTCTTTTGTTTCCAAAGACTATTGATCTTCTAGAGCCATGCCAAAATAGTCATAAAAGTGAGATATTTTGTGGAAAACTTTCGGGTAAGGTTAGGGCTGCAATCTGCACATGACAGGGTAAGCACTGCGGCTTCACGTGCCATCCGCAGGCACTGTATTCTCCAGGCAGGTGGGAAACAGACGAGGTGTGTCCAAAAGAACGCGGCTGGATGGTGAGAGAAGCTGAACCCGTCACCTGGGGGAGGAAGAGGAGGGTTCACCCGGTGCAGCCAGGGAGCACCGTCAGTGTGATCAGAGGGTCGTGGAGACCTCGCTGGCACCCTCAGAATGCACAGCTGGGCCCTGGAGTGGAAACTCCAGACAGTTTGGACGATTAGCCCTCTGAACAGCAGAGTAAGCTGTCTCATGAGCGCCAGGGTAGTGTGCTGTGGAGGGGTCTGAGCCCAGAGGAAGTTTGGGCTTCACTTCCGGTCCCCTTTGAGGCTTGGCGATTCAGGTAATGAGTCTGTACAGACTGAGTGCCAACGAGGGCCGCCAGGAGCACATTTTCTGACGGTAACTCCTTCATCCCTCTGATGGGGCTCTCTGTGAATTACCGACACAGGAATTGTTTCTGGGCCTAGAAAACCTTAGCGTGCTGGTCACTTACTGTCTGTCTGTTTGCAGTCTGCTTAGAGAGACAGCTGATGGCTCCACACAGTTGAATCCAGTGATTACTTCTTCCCTTGTGCTTTTTTGCTGTCTAGTTCTGGAGAGACTTGGCTTCTGGGAGGAAGTCAGAGGGATCGTCTCGGAATCAGAGCTGATAACAGGACTCCCCTGCACCTTTAAGGTGCCAGGCCTCCCCCAGTACCTCCAGAGCCTCACCAAACTAGCCATTGCTGCAGAGAGGGCAGTGCTGGCAAGCGCCAGCGAGCAGACAAGGGATGTGCCCGCCATCTGCTCGCAGCTGCTGGGCTCTTCCTTTCCTGAAGTGCGTCTGCTCACCCTGGAAGCCCTGTTGGAAAGGTTCACAGCAGGAGCCTCTGGATCACTGAGCAGCATGGGAGAGGACTTCCTGCTACTGGCCGTGAAGGAAAGCCACCCAGAGTGTCTCTGCAAGGTAAAGTCTGCCGGACTGACGGTCCCTTCCATTCGCAACATCAGGAAGGCAGAATCGGGTTTCGGCGCTCTGGGGGCAACAAACTGGGCATCTGAAGAATAAAGACACTCTTTGTATGGCTGGCCTGGCTGCAGGCATAAAAGGTCAAAGGCACTAAGAAGAGCTGTTAGCTGAGCATGATGGTGCACGCCTGTAATCCCACACTCGGAGGCCGAGGCAGGAGGATCGCTCCGAGCTGGAGGCCAGCCTGGGCTACAGAGTTCAAGGCCAGCCTGAACTGCAGAGCGAGACCCTGATGATGATGGCATTGATAGCAGAGATAAACCAAAATCAGAACTAGCCATTCTTGGGATGTGTAGGAAACAGATCACTGAACATCAGCCACAGAGTGTATCAGAGGTCGTCTTTTGGGTGTGCCTGTTTGGGGCAGAGGGTCACTTGGGACACGTAATCAAAAGGAAAGAGCCCTGGCCTAGGAACCTGAGCATCGAGCTCCAGTCAAAGGTCATTAGGTGCCTTCAGGTTGGTCATGCTGTGCCCTGCCTCCGTCTGTTAGGGGTACTGTGGGGAAATTAGAGGTCAGGGGGAGCCTTTCGAAAGACAGAGTGGCTGTGACTTACTCCTGGAGGCCTCTCCCCGAGTGTTCATGTATATGCTCTCTGTCTGTGTTTCTCACGCTTTCTCCCTCCCCACTTCTCTCTCACCCTCTCTGGATTTGTCTCACCCAGATACTGATGATTCTGCACTGCATGGACCCCAGCGAATGGCTTCCCCTCACGGAGCGCTGTATCCATATAACTCCCACGGAGTTTTGGATCTGGACGATGGACATTGCTTCCACTGACAGGTTTGCCCCCGGGCGCCCTGTGCAGCCTAGGTGGGATGGAGGTCCCGTCAGTCCCTGTGCAGTGAACCTGCTCGCCGTCCTGGCCGAGGAGCTCGGGTCGTGTGTTTCTTTCTAAGCCTCAGCCCAGGAGCTAGCTATGTCATAAACTCAAGCAATAGAATGATGTCAGACCTTCACATTAGAAACCGAAAGGTCATTGTTTCTGGAGGCATGAGTAGTCATGATGTGATTTCCAAAGCATCTCTGTATAAAGTATGTTTGATTTAATTTTGTGTGGGGGGTGTCTTAGTTACTTTTCTCATTGCTGAGAGAAAATACCCGACACTCAAAGTTCAGAGAGGAAAGGTTTATTTTGGCCCTCAGTTTGTAGAAGTTTCGGTCCATAATCAGCAAAGAGTTCGTGGCAGGCAGAGGGCAGCAAAAGCAGTGAGCGCAGTGGGGGCAGCCCTCTTTCGGTCCCTTCTATTCCGTCCAGGCTGCACACCCAGGGTGGGCCTTCCGTGATCCACACCCAGAGCTCTGCCAGACTAATCAGTGGACTAATTTAGTAATTGCGCACCCTTGACCCCAGCATCACACACTCTATATCCAGCCATCTCTCAGAAGCCCTACCTGTGACTGCAGAAGGCTTTGCGGGGACGTCTAAACACAAGCTGTAACGGGTTTTTTTTCCCCTTTTTTCCCCAGATCTGAAATCCAGGGTGTGGCTCTGAGACTCACCTCCAAACTGATTGCCTACCACATGAAAAGAGAGGAGGAGGTAAGGCTGATTCTGTACCTGTCCCGGGGAAGGCGTCAATAATAAGGTAGTAAGTAATAAGCTCACCTATACTGTGAGCTACTTGGGAGGCTGAGGCAGGAAGATCACAAATTCCAGACCAGCTTGGGCAATCTAAAGTTTAAAAAGAATGGAGGGTTAGGGATGTAGCTCAATGGTAGGGAAGCCTTGGGCTTGATGCTCAGTGCCACAAAAACAGAAAAGCCCACTGTCCTAAGCAAGCAAACCACTGTGACCTGTGTGTGTCGTGTGTATAAAAATAGCATTCAGGCATGAAGAACTGTGTCTGTAGTTCCAGCATTTGAGAGGCTGAGGCGGGAAGACTGCCACAAGCTCAAAGGCCAGCGTGACCTACATAGTGAGTTCAAGGCCAGTCTGAAGTACATAGTAAGACCCAGTCTCAAAAAACAAAATAAAAAAAGAATATCATTCATGTTGATTTTCCACTGTAGGACTATCTTGGGAAGACTTTTTGAATCATTTCCTCTCTTTTCTCTTGTTTTGGGCGTTTTTGGTTAGAGCCCATGAAGGTAACATGACCTCTCCTGACACGCAAAGCCATTGTTCTTTCCCTGTTTTTGTAGCTAGACTCTTTTTTTTTTTTTTGAAACGAGGTCTTGCTATATAGTCCAGACTGGCCTTGAACTCTCTCCCTTATGTAGCCCAGGCTGGCCTTGAACTCACAGTGATCCTCCAGCCTCAGCCTCCTGAGTACTGGGATTACAGGCGTGTGTCACCACACCTGGCTTAGCTAGACTCTTTTTAAAGAGGAATAAGCAAGTCAATCCTAGGAGTACTCAGGATTGTAACCTATCGAACTGAGTATGAAAATAAATGGCCCAGACTTAGGTATTCCCCAGGGCATGACCCACTTGGCTCTTGATGGCGTCCCAGGTGCTCCCACCTGTTCCCCTTCTTCTTCAGGGCAGAGTGAGCTAAAGTAAGCAGGTGGACTTGGGAAGGTGCTGTCTGGCAGATACAGACACTCTGAGATGCATACAAGAAGATGTGCTACCATTACAGAACAGTCAGTAGAAAGGGGCCAATACCGCAGTAAAATAACCTGTTCAAGGTTTTTCTGTTTTCATTTCTTTTTTTTCTTTTTTCTTTTTTCTTTTTTGTCTTTTTGAGACAGGGTCTCGCTATGCAGTTCAGGCTGGCCTTGAGCTCACTTTGTAGCCCAGGCTGTTCTCGAACTGGAGACGATCCTCCTGCCTCAGCCTCCTGAGTGCTGGGATTACAGGTGTGCGCCACCACGCCTGGCATTTCATTTCTGCTGTGTTTTGTTTGCTCATTCTTTGCGGTGGCTAGGATCGCACACATGCACACTGTGCCTGGCTGCACTGAAAGATCTCGATGATTGATTATTCGTTCCATCCTGTGAAGGTGCTAACATGACATGGGGGACTCACAGTCCTTACAATAAACCCACCACTGCGGTAGTTACCAGAGACAAACAGAGGATAGAAGTACAGTCCAAGGAGAGAGAGACTATCAGATCGTCCCATTGAATTCTCTACTGCAGCTGCGGGAGCTGAGGAGGAAGAAGTGTCTCAGAGCTGAGAAGAGTGTGTATGTGTGGTATTGGGGACTGAGTCCAGGTCCTTCACGCTGAGCCGCATCTCCATCTCCATCCCTTTTTATTTTTAGGGTCTTGCTAAATCCCTGAGTTGCTCAGGCTGGCCTTGAATTTGTAGTCCTCCTGCTTCAGTAAGACCTTAGTGGGACCATGTCCCAAAAATGAAAAATTTTTGGTGACATGTGGTAGTACCCGCCTATAATTCTAGCAGTCAGGAGGCTGAGGCAGGAGGGTCACCATGAATTCAAGGCCATCCTAGAACACATAGGGGCGCTCTGTCTCAAAAACACAAAACATAAAAAAAAAAAAACCTTTAAAAAGGAGTAGTAATGAAACTCAGTGTAATCCCCAGCATACACACAAAAAAAGACACTACTTAGTACTTGAATGAAGTCTTACTCAATGAAAATTGAAGGAGTTTGTGGGCAGAAAAATTGACAAAACTATAGAGAAACACATCCCAGAAGTTCCCAGGGAAAGCTGGGTCTCCTTGGGAGGTAGCATCTTTCCCAAGGTCTGTGTTGTTCATCAGCCGGGTTGCCGCAGGTGATAAGAGGAATCAGGAGGCACGTCCTGAAGAGGCTCATAGGTGGAGGAAAGGTCTTGGCCTATTGCTGTCTGCTGCCGTAGTAGAATACCTAAGACTGGGTAGTTGATTAAAAAAGAAACATATTTCACATGGTTCTGGAGGCTTGCAAAGACCAAAAGCACACACTAGTATCTGTGGAGGCCATCCTGCTGCCTTGGGGCATCACATAGCAGGAGAGCAGGGGACAAGGAAGGAGAGGCAGACCTGGAAGGAGAGAGAGCTGGCTCTGATGACAGAGCCACGCCCGCCATGAGTAACTGCTCTGGAGGTCATGGCGCTGAGCCATTCAAGTCATGAGCACTCCGCCCTCGTGACCTAATCACCTCTCAAAAGTCCCCTGACCCGTACAGCATTGTCACAGCAGCAGTTAAATTCCAGCATGACTTCACACGATAAGAGGACATAAAGTACATCTCAAATAAGAAGTCCCTTTTCTAGAAAAAGTCAAAAAAATGCTGTAGAAGATGGAAATAATCCAAGTATAAATCAATTTAGGGTGGAATATTACTTAGCCGTAAAATGTTATGCGGTCCCGACTCATCCTACAGTATGGATGAACCTTGAAAACCTCCTAAGTTAAAGAAGCCAGTCACAAGAGAGCACATAGCGTGCGATCCCACTCACATAGCATGTCCAAGCGAGGCAGTCGTAGGGGTGGGGAGGGGACTGGTGGTTATTTGGGGCTGAGGGCGTGGGAAAATGGAGAAGGGGTAGCTAAGTGGGTTAGGGTTTCTGTTTATGTGGATGAAAACATTCTAACATTATCTGTCAGAGATGCCGGTAACGTGAATGCTACTTAACATGCCCTTACATTGAAACAATGCATGTGCCCCATAAACGTGAACAGTTTTCACGTATCAGTTAAAAAAATTTTTAAATGTTTTTAAAAAGCAAAGTGGGCCCGGGGATATAGCCTAGAGGTAGAGAGCCTGCCTAGCATGTGTAAGGCCCTAGGTTTGATTCACAGCACTTTTAGGAAAAACAAGTAAATTATTTCCAAAAGCATGTGAATAAAAATCATCTAAAACAAAGCGAGCTTAAAAAATAAATAAAAAGCAAGACATAAAAGAATTATTATAATAATAATAAATTTGTGGTGACAGTTGCATAGACCAAAATCCAGTTACTTTTCACTTTAAGTGGGTGAATTGTGTGGTATGCGAATGACGTTTCAATAAAACTGTTACTGTTAAAACAAAACAGGGGTGTTCCAACCTTGTTAGGATGCTGCTTTCAAATGTGGAACAAACTCCTGCATTCTGGGGCTGGAACCGGAGAGACGGAAGCTGTCCAGCACAGATACCGTGGCTTGGCAGTGTTGGCCCAGGCCTTCTCACCCGCGGTCCTGCAGTCTTGGACATGTGACCTCCGCCTCGCGATCTCAGGGTTAGCTCCAGCCGCCACCATGAGTTTGCCCTGTTCAGCGAGCGTGAGAGGGAACCCAGGAGCAGAAATCTTGGGTGTTTCCTAGGCACATCTCAGTGACAACCCAGGCGAACGCACTCACACGTTGCTCCCCCATGTGAGGGAGGCTGGGGAATGTAGTCCTCAGCTAGGTGTCCACAGACCCTGCCAAAAATCTGGGGTTCTATTACCAAAGGTACCAAAAATATCTGGTGATTGTGGACAAAGTATCTGCTGCCACAGTCTTCCCCACAAATTCAGCCTTTACTGAAGCTGTCAAATACAAGGTGTGTAGTAATACATGGTGAATGTTTACATTTTAAAAATTTATTACGGACCATCAGTCCCATCTCAGAATCCTCCCCCCTTACTTTGAACATCCTTAGCCCATCGTTCCTGCCACTTTCTGAAGCAGTTCTTTGTTTTTTGTTTTTTTGTTTTGTTTGGTTTTTTTGAGACAAAGTCTCACTATGCAGTTTAGGCTGGCCTTGAGCTCACTTTGTAGCCCAGGCTGGTCTCGAACTCGCAGCGATCCTCCTGCCTCAGCCTCCTGCGTGCTGGGATCACAGGTGTGCCCCACCATGCCTGGCTCTGAAGCAGTTCTTGAAGTCTGCTTTTGGGAGTGTCTTTACAAGGTGTGATCAGAAGCGCAGTGAAGGCTGCTGCCAGGTGCCATCCAGCAGAAAGGCAGGCTTGCCAAAATGCTATCTTGCGTCCTCAGCCACTTGTTCACCAGACCGGGCACTGGGTGACCTCTGACCTTCCCCAAGGTTAACGTGACATGAAAGGGAAAGCTCTGAATCTATTCAAGACATCAAGACAGCCATGACAGCACCACCACAGACACTCAGGAAAGACGACTTCTAGAACTGCCTCAAAAAGTGACGAGAACAACGGGATGAGTATGCTCAAAGTAAAAGCGAGTATTTTGAAGGGGTTAAAAACAATGTGTCTTTAAACTTTTTTGAAAAACATTCACCAGATTTTTTCTTTTTGTTTTTTGTTTTGTTTTTGGTTTTTGGTTTTTTGGTCTTTTTGAGACAGGGTCTCGCTATGCAGTTCAGGCTGGCCCTGAGCTCACTTTGTAGCCCAGGCTGGCCTCGAACTCACAACGATCCTCCTGCCCCAGCCTCCCAAGTTCTGGGATTACAGGTGTGCGCCACCATGCCCAGCCCCCAGATTTTTCAGTCATGCCCATACATGTTGTGATGTTGTGTGTTGTGATAACATGAGATGCACAGAAAAGACACAAGGAAGTTGCTCATTAGTAACTCTGTATTTCCAAAAAGAAAAAGATTCTCCTCATGGGACTTGTTTATTTCACCTAGTTGGGATAGAAAAGCAACTAAAAACCTTCCCACCAAGGTGGAGCTGATTTGCAGTGCAGTTTGGGGTACCTCCTCCCCTCTCTGTCAGCCCCCGGGTGCATCTCCGGTCTATTGATAGGTACCTCTGTGCTTTCAGAGCAGGGACTCGCTAGCCCCCCAGCTGAAGCGGTGGGTGCAGCTGGTCGTCTTGTCCTGTGGAGACCGTCTTCCCACCGAGTCTAGGCTGGCAGCTGCTGAGGTCCTCACCAGCACTGCACCACTGGTCCTCACCAGCCCCTGTCCAGTTCTTGGTAAGTGTGGTTCGGCAGAGCCCCTTGTACCAAACCTGCGAACAGCGTGCATCGGTACTCCAGACCAGTGGTGGTGAACCGCCGGCACACCTGCTGCGGCAGGGTGTTTCCTTATGATTGAAAGCTCCAGGAGGTTCGCCATCATTGCTCTAGACTAAATGAGAAGGAAAGGAGACAGCTGGTAGCATGCCCCATGCCTTTTCATCTTTCCAGTAGAGTCCTGCCTTCCTTCGGACCCTTGTTTTTCACTGTTAGCCTCTTGCAGTCTTACCCAGATAGCCTCTGTGCCCTTTCTGAAATGTAACTATCATCACTTCCGCACATGTGAGAGCCTTGGAGGAGATTCCTTTTGCCTTCTGGATGGAGTCCAAACTCCCTTTCCCTCTGCTTCTGGCCCTTCCTGGTTCCTCCTGGCCACCCTCCCACATTATCACCCACCACTCCCAGCACCGACTGATGTGTCATCGGTAGGGAACAGTTCTCTGTAAACAAACCACTGCTTCACTAACTTCTATTTGTCTTACAAGGCTCAGCCCATCCGTCCCCTCTTCCAGGAAGCCTGTTGCATTAATCTAGGTGAGAAATAAATGGGTCAGTGTGGAGCTGTGGTAATGAGGAAGAATGCCCTCTCCCGCCACGTTCAGTCCCATACTGTGGGACACTGGTTCTTTTCCCATCTGCTAGTGGACTTCTGTTTCTTCTTTCCCGCTTCCATGCACGCCCTCAAAAAGAAGACATGGTCCCTGGTGCCAAAGAACGTTCAATAGAGTTATGGAGGAAGATTCCTATAATAAAAGAAAGGATTATTTTTTATATGGTGAGATCCAAATTGTAGGTGTTACAGGAGTTGAGACGTTTGAAGTATCTTAGGTCCCTGGATCTCTCTGGGAAACTTTCTCTTTCCTATTCTTTCACGTATTTCTTCTTTGTGACATCCACCCAAATAGGGATTGAGAGGGAACTTCCTTGTGCTGTGATCTAATGTTGGACCTAGGGGAATGGGAGCAAAAGCTTACAGACTTGGCCAAGCCCGGTGCAGTGGCACATGCCTATAGTCCCAGCTCTTGGGAGGTGGAGGCGGGAGGACCAGTTGAGATTAGGAATTGAAGACCAGCTTGGGAAACATAGCAAGACCTGGTCTCCAAACACCAAAAAAGTTCTTGGTCGGTCAGCCTTCTCCAGTAAGGCCATTGTGCAGCATTTTGTGGGTGAGTTTGGCCTCTCTAACTGAAGCTCACAACAGGAGAAATGTGCACAGAGCAACATGGAATTCCCATGTGGAAATGAAAACCCGTTGATTCATAATTAATTGCTGGTGCTGGCTGCAGCTTCATAGAAATGATGAAGTCAGTTGTGGTGCACACCCACAATCCCAGCGCTCGGAGGGTGAGGCAGGGGATCATAAGTTTAAATCCAGCCTGAGCTATTTAGCAACTTAGTGAGACCCTATCTCAAAATAAAAAATAAAAGAGCTAAGACTGTAGCTCACTGCACTCCCGGCTACCGGGGGAGCGTCATGATGGAGGAGATCAGCTGTGGCTGACGGTACACGAGAACATGAAACACAGAGTGACAGAGGACGTCAGAGCAGGTCGGGACAGGATGAAATGTCCAAAGGGGGAGGGTTTGAGAGGTGGAAGTGACCATGTCACAAAGGAAAATGTTGGGAGCAAAGACAACCCTAAAGAGCAGTTAAAAACGATGGGTTCTCTCACTGAGTACAACTTAAAGGCAAATCTGGAGCAGAAGGGAGAGAACAAAACCCCAAATGGAGCCTTCGCTGTTCCTGGCTTGAGTGAAGCACCCGTGGCTGAGAGCAGAGGAGAGTGGCCGAAAGAGCTGGAGTGGGTAGGGATGCTGGGTGCTGGCCTGGTGGTTCCCTGCCGCGGCCCGCGCAGGAGCCTCCGCAAGCCTGAGCCACCCTGCCATGTGGCAGGAGCGCTGCCTGTGACGCCCGCCCCCTCTCTTCCCGCGTGACATCCACCCCAGGTGCAGCAGCCCCTTGTCCCCCATCCCCTTAGTGACTACTATGGAGTCTGTCAGACTGTGCGTCCCTGTCTGTTACACAGGGGCAGGTGCTGCCTTTCCTGTTCGTCACCTGCAGCAGCATTGGGCACCGGCCAGTAGCAGGGCCAGTGCCCATGGGTAACTGCACCAGATAGAGGACCCCTGTGTGCATGTGACACAGGCTGGTGCCTTGTTCCTGGGCCCTTCCCCTTCTCGGAAGCGTAGTCTTGACTAACGCTTGGCTTTCAGAACCGAGATGCTAACACTGTCGCTGCAGCCCACACTGGGTCAGTTTACAAGTTTCATGCTTGGGAATCACGACACCAGGCTAGCTGGGCCCAGGACCTTTGTCAGCCAGTGCCCAGGTAGCGGAGTGGCTGGGCCCACCCAATGGAGCTCACCCTGGACTCAAAGCAGGGTCTGTACCTGCTCGTCAGCTGCACTCTGGGTAATTTGAATTCCTTCTGGTCTTCTCAGAGTTTGTCTTTTTTTTTTTTTTTTTTTTTT
>NW_004955441.1:10503801-10514807 GCF_000276665.1 Chinchilla lanigera | reverse complement strand
TTTTTTTTTTTTTTTTTTTTTTTTTTTTTTTTTTTTTTTTTTTTGGTCTTCTCAGAGTTGCAAGATACACTTGCTCTGTGGAGATGTGTCCTCACCCTCCTACAGAGTGAAGAGCAAGCCGTACGAGATGCAGCCACAAAAACCGTGACGACAGCACTATCACAGGAAAACACCTGCCAGTCAACAGGTACCTTCTTCTCATCCTTCGCATCATGTTATTGCTCTAGGACCGCGATGGGCAGACCTTTCTATGAATAGCCAGATAGTGAACGTCTTAGGTTTTGTTGGCCAGTCAGTCTCTGTCCCAACTCCATCATTTTAGTGAGAAAGCAGCCATAAATAATAAGTAAAACAGCTGAGCATGGTGATGCCTGACTGTCATCCCAGCTACCCAGGAGACTGAGGCTGGAGGATCCCAAGTTCCAGCGCAGCCTGGGCAACCTAGTAAGACCCTGTCTCAAAATAAAAAATAAAAAGGGCTCTAGATTCAGATCAGTGATGGAGCATCCCTGGGTTCAGTCCCCAGGGCTAAAAATAAAAATGAAAAGAAAGAAAGAAGGAAAAAAAGGGTAAACAAATAGGCTTAGTGTGTTCCAGTAAAACTTTATTTACAAAAATAGAAGTCTTCCCAGATTTGATCTACTGGCCGTAATTTGCTAGCAGACATCCTAGAGAAAAACTGTTTTCAGAAGTAGAAATTTAATAAATAGTGTTTGGTCTTTGTTAATTATATAGTCATCTGTTTTAAATAAGGCTAAGTCTTGATTCTCTCTGTGGTTACATAACCCAAGAATAACAGATCCATCATTTTGTTCCTGCATGAGTGTTTGCCCATGACAGAATCATGACCACGTACAAGTTTGCTTTCTCCTCTTTGTGCCTTGGCTCCGTGTTTAGTAAGGCCATTAACCCAAGAAGCAGGACAGATGGAGAAAGCAGAGCCGGGTCTGAGCTCAGATCCGCAGTCTGAGCCGTCACAGTCCTGGGCTGTGGGGCTGCCTTGTGTGCTGCAGAAGGGAACCTGCCTGAGAGTAGAAAATGGGCTGCAGGAGGAAAGAGACAAGAAACAGTTGGCGTGGCAGCACAGTCACCCCTCTGTCCAGCGGCCATGTGGAGAGGGACAGTGTTGGTGGATGCCCCGTGCCTAGGGATGGGTGTCCAGAGGGGTGTCTAGGTTAGCCAGCCCGGTGAGCGGAAGAACACGGTTCTGAGGCAGGCTCACGAGCTGAGCTACGTTCCCCACAACAGACAGCGCCTGGGAGAGGCAGCGCCGGCCAGCGTTTGTAACTGGCTCAGCCTGCGTGGGGGTGGGGAGTGTTCACTGGAGGGACCCTGGCATGTGGGACCTTCCTGGTGTCTGAGTCCCCAGCCGTAAGGGTCGGTCTGCATTTAAGATGCTGGTTTTGCACAATCTGTAAGTGATTGTGCTCCAGAGCAAGTTTAGCCTCTCCATGGGAAGTCACATGAACAGTGGTACGAAGGATGTGCATGCCATGTTGTGCCCGCCTCAGCCCCTCACCAGACTTCTCCACATCCAAAATTCTGCTCCTGTTGGTGTATTCCTTTTTCTAATTGCTGGTGTTCCTCAGAAGATACTAGAAACTCCCAGCAGGGACTCAGTAGATTTCTCCAAGGCTCTCTCCACCAAAGATGGGAAAGAATTTCACAGTGAGCTCACAGGTGAATTTCTTCCCTTAATCTTTGATATATAGGTTTTACCCTACTACTTTTATTTCTTTCAGAGGTTTTCTAAGTTCATTTACAGTAAAAATGTATTACCATATTCTCCCATCCCTTTTTTTTTTTTTTAAGAAATAGATATCAGTTGGGCATGCTGGCACATGCCTGTAATCCCAGCACTCAGGTGGCTGAGGCAGGAAAATTGCCAGGAGTTCGAGGCCAGAGTGGGTTACATAGTTGAAGGCCAGCCTAAACTACATAGTAAGACCATGTCTCAAAAAAAAGGAAATAGAAATTAATAATTCTAGATTGAGTGCCATTTGCACGTCAAACTGTACATATGAAGCCACTAAAAGAATAAAAAAATGTAAAATCCTGCTTATCTAGTGTTGTATTCCTCATCCTGGTCTTAAAAAAGGAGTTGAGATGTGAAAAGAGAAAAAACTCTGTAACAACTAAATGCAGTTTAGTTGGACTAGATCCAGCATTGGTGGAGGAAGGCCCTACAGGAAGCTATTACAACAACGAGCCACGTTGGAGTGGTGTCTATAGACTGCAATTGATAGGACATTTCCTGAATTTGATAACTGCACTGTGGCTTTGTAAGAGTATATTTTTTATTCTTAGGAAGCGTACACTGAACTATTAAGGAATAAAGACATATAACACCTCCAACTTACTTTCTGTGGTGCAGAAAAAATAACACTATGTGTGCATGGAAGTGTTAAACACAAGGAGAGTTGCTAGCTTGCATCTTTTCTGTATGCATGAAATTATTGATTAAATGTTTTTATAAAATCTATTTTTACTAGAAAAAACCAACACAATAAATACTGATAGACTCTCTGATTGGTTTATCAGTAGATAAGCCCTTGGGGTAATTTCTTTCGCATAAATTATGCTAAAATGTCTTGCCCCCGCCTTTAAGAAAAGCACATTTTGAGCGACTGTATCCTGCAAATCACGTTCAAGCCAAGTCCTCATCTTCTGAAGGCGTCGTGCTCTCTGCTCTGCTCTTGGTGGTGCCGATTTTCATAAGCGTAGAATAAAACATTCGTGCTGTAGACTGAAAGATAGCTGAGGGCTAAAAATCACCCCCTAGTTTCGGCTTTAGTTGCTTTAGCCAGCCCTTGCTCCAGAGCAGTTCTGTCATGTTTTAGCACGTGGCCAGGATGCGAAGCAGCTGCCAGTAACTTCCCGTTCCCTCAGTCTACACAGATTTTATAGAATATGCTGCTGATGGTTTTCCCTTTGGTGTTCAGTCACTTATCCCTGTTGAATCTTAGATGCCATGAAAATGCATGTCATTTATTTTGTCCCCTAAATCCCTAGTTTAATAAATACTACAGTAAAATAATATCATCAAGTTGTATTACTATGTAACGTCTTATTTGAGAAGTCAAATTTACAGTAAAAACACTAAAATAAAAATTCACTGTGGGGTCTCAAGGGAGGGAGTGGAGCTGTCCAGAGGATGCAACAGGTGACACAGAAAGAGGTCAGGGTGAAGGAAAAGCTGGAGCTGGGGGAACCTGGAAGCTGCGGGGACAGCAGTGAGTGGACGTGTGCGATCAGAAGCCAGGGGAGGCTGGGAAGCCAGAGGAGCAGGAAAGAAGCCCAGGAAAGCAGGAGTGACGTTGAGTTCTGGGGCAGCAGCCAGGTCTGGAGGCTGTGGGAAGCTGCAGAGGGTTGTAAATTTAAGAGTGCTGCTACGAGGCATGGTGGGGGAGCTCCCTCCGGGAGCAGGGTGTGATGTGGGCCAGGGCTGGGGTGAGCGAGGGGGATCTTGGGAAGGGTCACCAGCTGGAAGCTATAGCAGCAGTCCTCAGGAGCCATCATCCATGGCGAAGGGACAGAGAAGAGAGGATGGGAGCCTCAGCAGACTTGGGGTGTGCTGCTTCGGGGAGCTGAGAGAAGCAAAACGTGAGATGGCTTCAAGGTGTCACACTGGGAAGCACTCGGGGAAAGGATATTGCTGGGCCCTGGGCACTGCTGGAGAGTTGGGCTGTGGCGTTCCAGGAAATGATAGTACCAGGAAGCAGGGAAGGCACTCAGACCACAAGGCATTGTGATCTGGGACAAAGTATTCTTTAGGCTTTGGGTAGATCAGCAGTGGAAACTGAGAGGGCAAAGGGGGAACTCCATCTGTGGTGGGAACAGAATGAGGTGTCCTGGTTGTGTCCTGCCCGCTCTGGAACACAGCCCCGCCAGCCAGCAGCCCCTCCTTCACAGGACTGCTCAGGGCTGGCACCTGGCTCTCACCCACGGAGAGCGAGCATCGAGGCGCTGGTTCACACGCACCACCCTGGCGTACCGTTTTGCATACAGTTGGCTCGGAGGATGGATTTGTAGGAGGGATTGGTTAATGATTCTAGAAAACCTGGTGAAAATAGCTCCATACTCAAATAACCCTCCTGGGGGTGGGTGTTGTTCACTTCTGTGCCCGCCAGGTTCTCCTGCTGTCCGGCTGCACTAGCTGGGTCACCTGGAAGGTCAGCAGAGACTGCTGGCTGCACACAGGTCTCTGTGCAGCACCTGCCGCTCCCCCCGCGTTTGCAAGTAGGGACTGAAGGGAGGGGGCGGCCCCCTCCCCACACTACTCTGTGCTGGCCGCAGAGCACACAAAGGGGTCAGAGGAAATGACCTTCCTGGGCCTTGACAGTAAGAGAATGAAATCTGCAGCTAGGAGTGTGTACGGGCAGGAGTCCAGGTGAGGTCTCGCCTTTCTCCTCTCTCTCCTTAGATTTGACTGCAGATCTGGAAACACGCAGAAACTAGCTGTAGTTCAAGGGAGACACAGCCTTCTCTACAGCTGTGTTCCGTCTCAGCTGAGTAGCTCCCTCGCTCCTGTGTTATGTGCCGTAGTGGGTTTAATGTCATAGGGCCTTTGAACAGGGGCCTCCACGTGGGCGTCGCACCACCTGGACAGTGTTCCCGTGTGAAGCATCTCCCCTTGCTCGGCCGCACATCTGCTCGTGTGTCATTCCACACAGCCCTTGTATTCCTGCTCTTCTGTCGTTTTCTCTTCCGTGTGCTGTATAGCTTTATCTCTCTAGCCAGAGAGATGTCTTCTATTAGAGAGACACAGCAGTGGGTGTTGAACACTTCGTGTTGATGGCTCAATCTTTCACCCGAGTCAGTCCCTAATTCTGTAAGGAGGTTGGGGTGCCATTTGCAACAAGCGTTCTGGAACACGCAGGCAGAGCCTCCCACTGGAAGCAGCGCAGGGCACCGTTTGCATAGATTACTACAAGCTTATTGCCTGGCTCTCATGGGCTTAGCATTTACAGTCCCATGGTATTTGGACTTTAGTTACTCTTACCTCTGTGGTGTCGGTTTCAGAACTGCAGGGCCAGAAAGCCAACGTGGGGCTTCAGGGGCCATGGCCATGGGTTCACCGGAGACGCCAAACCAGCCTCCTGGGCATGACGCAGTGACCCAGGGAGAGTCTGAAGCCACAGTGAGGCATAGTGGAGAGGGGAAACGTGAGCACAATGTATAGGACGGGAGCCTTGGCTCGGGCTTCGGAGCTGTAGCCAGGTGGCGTAGAGAAGCTGAGCCCCGGCGGTCCCATAGCCCAGCACACAGCCGGGGAAGAAGGACCAGCATTGCTTGCTCTCCCCTAGTGGGCCTCTCCCACCCACGGCCCTGCTTCCCCTCACACAGAAGCACGCGCACCGCTGTCACCCACTGTGGCCGCCTGTGAGCCAGTGTGAAAGTATGAAAGCTGCTCAGAAGCTCAGCCCTCGAGCAGGCGGGGAGGAAGGCCTGGGAGGAGAGATGGGGAGTGCTGGGTCACTGTGACATTTCACAGTGGCCCTCAGTGAGATGGCTCAGCCAGCAAAGCCTCGGGCCTGTGGGGATTTGCTGTGTGTCATGGAGGGTCACACCCTGGAACCTGGAAGGCTGCGCTGGCTGTTCTGTTCCCACCGGCTCCCAGGGCCGCCCCGGAGCACTGTGCCAGCCCTGCCTGTCGCCTTCCTCGGTCTTCCCGTAGGGATGGGCTCAGATGCACGGTCCTCAGAGCGCGTTCTCGTTCTGAGGTGCGGCACAGGCCCTCTTCTGCGAACGCACCAAGTGCTTATTCGAAAGAAGAGGCACCCAAACCGCCAGAAGTCACCCCACCAGAGTGTGCGCTCTCCGCCGCCTCCCCGTCAGACCTGCGTGCTCTTCAGACGGTTGAAACTTACCTGGCCCTGTGGGTCCTTTGTGCCTGTTTAAAAAACCTGAATCGTTTTCTGACTCAGTCCTTCACTTCTACTTAGGTGGCCGGGAGTTTCTCCCCTTTCTGTGTTAGGTGTGAAGTAAGCAGCGCTCAGGTCGGGGTATTGGTCCGTTCATTTGACAGACCTTCACACGTCTGTCAGGCCCAGCTTCCCGGCCACAGCCACCTCTCCCCGGGCTCCCGCGGAAGCCCCAGCCTGCTCCTCCTGCCGCGACCCTTGTCTGTCTGCAGTTCTTTGTCCTCGTGGGTAATGAGTCAAGAGCTCCTCTTGGGGTGAATCGGCTGGTGGTGTTCTCGTGCTGTCCACCCTCTCGGAATAACACCCAAGCTCTCAGAGTCGCTCACAACGGCCTCCTGCCCCCGGCCCAGCCATTCCAGCGTTCTGGGCAGTCCGCAGCTTCCCAAGCTTCCCCAGCCTCGGGGCCTTTGCGCAAGCTGCTTGTTCCGCTGGGGCTGCCTTCCCTCGCCCTGCGTGGCTCGCTCTGTACCCTCATCTTAGCGTCAGTCCCGTTTCCCCAGGGACCTGCTTTTACCACCTGGACCACAGCAACCACCCCAGTTGTTGGCTGTCACTAACCGTCCTGCTTCCTTCTCTGGGTAGTTTTCAGCTGTTTCTGTCTGTTTTGTTTGCTACTGTGTTGTTAGCACCTGGCATATGGTAAATGCTTAGGAAAAATCACCATTGGGTGATTAGTGAATGAGCAAACGAAGAATATATCCGTCAGAGTAGTTAAGCGCAATAAAGGGTTGGTGTTTTTAGGATTGCCCTGGTGAGGGGGTAAGGATGGGACTGTTTGGATGCTGAGTAGTTAGGAAATTGCCCTGAGGTGGTGAATCCTAGTTGTGGCCCATCATATCAGCTACCTTGGGCCTCACCTTTCCCCAGAAACACTGATCCAGCAAGGAAGCGGTTGAGCATATACTGCGTCTGGGCGCTGTGGCGGACCTGGACCAGCTCCATCTCCCCCTCATCATTCCCTCCTGTCTCATGCAGGGTGGAATTTCTTGAGCAAGAGTTTCGCCTATGAGCACAGGGCTGGCCTAGGGGAGCCCGGCGGGGAGCCTGGTACAGGTGAATCAATCAGGAAGGCTTAGGGAGGCAGCCCCTTCCACCTGGCCTGTCCGACCGCCTCCTCTCTGAGCAGGCCAGTGGTGGGGCGGGGGACAGAGCACCTCATCTCCACCCCTCAGGCACCCTGCTCCATTGCCCTCATGTACTCCTCCGCACGCTGGGAGACCCTTGGTGCCTTTCTCCATTCCGAGGATGAATAAGCATCCGGGCATGGTGGTGCACACCTGTAATCCCAGCACTCAGAAGGCTGAGGCGGAAGGATTGCCATGAGTTCAAAACTACCCTGGACTACAAAATGAGTTCAAGACCATCCTGGACTACATAGCAAGACTGTCTCAAGCCCCTCCGCCAAAAATAACCCTACAAAGATGATTAAGCAGGGTAGAGTGCTTGCCTATATGCACAAGGCCCTGGGTTCACTCCCCAGCACCACAGAAAAAAATTAAGTGAAGATGAGCAAGACAAGGTTCACAGACAAAGTAATGGGCCCAAAGGCCCATGGAGGATAAGTGTGATAACCAGAATTGAATGCTCAGAGCCCCTTGGTGACAGAGGCCTGGCTCTTTCAGCCCCTTAGGTCTGGACCTCAGATCTCAGGGGACAGTGGAGGTTTTCTTTTCATTTTTCTTTTCTTTTCTTTTCCTTTTTTTTTTTTGGTCTGAGACAGGGTCTCACTCAGGGTGGCCTTGAACTCACTTTACAGACCAGGCTGGCCTTGAACTCGTGCCTCAGCCTCGGCCTCAGCCTCCTGAGTGCTGGGATTATAGACATGCGCCGCCCACGCCCAGCAACAGTGGAGGTTTTCTAAAGCCACTGTCGGGTTTGAAAGAAGACTCTTGAGTTCGAACCTGGGAAGGGCGTTGGGGGCTGGGGCAGACACAGCAGGAGGAGAGCAGGAGCCCCCCGCCAGGGTTGCTGGGCCCCTGTTCTCCAGGTCCCTGCCTAGAAGAGCGATCACGTGAAGCTTGAGGAAGGAGGCAGAACTTCTGAACTGCAGCCGGGGACCTGAAGCCCAGGACGGGAAAATGACGCTCCATGCCACACCAGATCCCATGTGACGCAGCAGGCAGCGCTTTGCTGTCCTGCCCCCACGCTTGATTCACGCACAGGAAGGGGCATGCAGGAAGGCACCGCTGGCTGAGGCTCCCCCAGACTGCTGAGGGGCAGAGGAGATGGATGTTCCTTGGAAGGGCTTGGAGGGCCTCCAGCAGCACAGGGGCGGAAAGAACTGAGTGTTCCGTGAAGCCACCATCTCCCAGCCATAAAACCACACCCTGAGATTCCACCGCCTTGGTCTGCCCTGGCCTGTGGGGCTGTCTGGGTGTTTCTCCCTATTGTCAGGAGGGTTCCAGCAAGGAAATACCAGAAGTGAGGAGTTGAAGTCCTGGCTGGCTCTGCCCCGTGCAGGGAGGGCTGGCTGTCAAAGGAAGTGTGTAGGAACATTATCCGCTTCCTCATTCGTTCCTTCAGGTCATGGACCTCGATCAAGGTAGGCTGTATTCCCCATGCCCTCCCCGATTCCCACCAGCTGCAGCGAAGTGTTACAGAAGGGCTCGAGTGGCCACAGCCACCTTGCCTTCCCCATCTGTCACTGTTCCCAAGGAGCCTGGGCCCCTGACGGCCACCTGTGTCTCAGCAAATGCGTCACTGGCAGCCGGCTCCCATGATGCACAGAAGCAATGCTCGCTCCGATCTTCAGTCTGGGAGCAGGTCGCAAGTGCCCGTGAGTTCCCTGGCTGGGCCTTGCTGCTGGGGTGATGAGACTGTTTCCATGGCCTTCCAGTTTGTGTCCACTCTTGCTGTCGTGAAAGCCAAACCCCCTGCCCCAAGTCAACTGACCCTCGGTGGGTGGCGGTGAGCCCCTAGCCTTGGCCCAGCCATCTGGTGCTGTCTTCCCTGTCATGAGGGCTTCCGTTCTCGCTCATGGCCTCAGCGCTCCTCCCTGGGCCCTTCTAGTCCAGAACCTCAACTCACCTCGCTGGGCGCCCGTTCTCACTCAGCCCTGGTTCAGTTAGGAGGACTGAGGACCCTGCTGGCCTGCAGCCCTCTCCCAGTTGCAACTTAGAGCCGATTGTTTGTTTGTTTGTACCGGGAATCGAACTCATGACCTCAGGCTTAGGCAAGTGCTTATGCCGCGGAGCTATATCCCCAGCCCAAAGCCGATCCTTTGGAAACCCCTTCCTGGGCGTTCTGGCCATCCCTGACACCCGTGCCTTGCCCACCCAGTTCATTCCCCCTTAGACTTCCTCCAGTTCCATCAGGTACATGGTTGTCAGACCTAGAATATTACAACATGATACTGACCGAGAAGTCCTGCAAGGCAGGGGCGCCCAAGAGCAGCCCACCCCTGAAGGGCGGGAGTCCTTCCTTGTTCAGCTTCCTGGTGTTCTCCAAAGCGGTGACCTCGTTCTACCCACCACACGCTTCAAATTCCGTGCTCAGCCCCTAGAAGATTTCCTTGTGACGGTGCGGTAGCCCGTCTTCCTGTCCCCACTGCTCTTTCTGAGCATCCACGTGGCAGAGCTCATCTTGGCGGAGCCCTAGAGTGGACAGTGGCTGTGCTGGTGGCGGGGCGTCACGAGGAGGGCCTTCGGGCTTCCTGCGGTGGAACGTGTGTGTGTTACAGAGAGCAGGCTGTGTTAAACCTCTGCACGTCTGTCCTGTTGCTCTGGAAAGAGTGCACGGCATCAGGTTGGACAGGAGTATGCACGTGTGCGGCACAAGAGCAGGATCTTAGGAGATCTTAGGAGGTAGCTCTGGCTGGCTCACCGACGCCTCGTGACAAGCAAAAGCAAGAAGCGTCCCCGTGTATCTACATGAGCAGGGAACCCTTGCCGTATGCAATGAGGGAGCTGGTCCAAAGCGCATTTCCTGTGAGGCGGTCTGCAGGACCATAAGGCCATAATGCCTCTTAATGGAGCGGGAGGGTGCCGAGCAAAGACTGCAGAAAGAGATGGGAGGGAGGGCGGTGGCAGAGTCACACTGAGGAGGGGCCCAGAAATGAAGCCGTGGAGAGGAGAGTCCGGGTTATCTCTTCACAGACCCGCTGGCCACCTGCCTCTGCCTGAGCTCCTGGGCCTGGTAAGGCCTCCTATGCTGTCACCCCGTCCAAGCGTTGCTGACTTCCCAGCCAAGCCCTGGCCCTCCTTGTACAACAAGCAGGCTCAGCGTTGGCTCTCCTGACCTCAGACCAGCGCTGTTCACTCATTCTTCCACCTGCGCCATAATCTGCTTCCTTGTTTGTTTGTTTTGTTCTGTTTTTGTGTGTGTGTGTGTCTTTTTGAGACAGAGTCTTGCTGTGCAGTTTAGGCTGGCCTTGAGCTCACTTTGTAGCCCAGGCTGGCCTCGAATTTGCAAAGATCCTCCTGCCTCAGCCTCCTGAGTGCTGGGATTACAGGCGTGAGCCACCACAGCGACCACTGCTCACAGCTGGACCATAAACTTGAAGAAAACAGAGGCCTCCAGCAGGCCAGGTTGTCATGTTGCATTCTAGAGTGGTTATGTCAGGCTGACACATCTCATTTGTAACATGGTCTGGTTTAGGGGATGGATGTGGACCTAGGGTTTGAGATAGAAAGCTCCACTTAGGTCATGGGGTCCTCTGTCCACTTCCCCAGAAAGTCCTAGGGCCCTCAGTGACCCAGTAATGAGCCTGTTGTTCAAAAAAGGGCTCCCCAGGCACCCCTCCTCCCATCAAACTAGAAAATGATACTCCTCTGTGCTTTTAAAAGCCAGTTAGAGGCCAGGCGCACACCTGTAAGCCCAGCACTCGAGAGGCTGAGGCAGGAGGATCACTGTGAGTTTGAGACCAGCCTGGGCTACATAGTGAGCTCATGGCCAGCCGGAATTGCATAGTGAGACCCTCTCTCAAAAAGACAAAAAAGACAAAAACAAAAAAACAAACAAAAATTATCTTTTCCTATTTAGAAATTTTGCAATTGCTTATCCTGAAGCACCCGGTTACAAAAACCATAAACAGCACCTTCAACTTGCACATAGGTACCTCTTTAAAAAAAAAAAAAAAAGAAC
>NW_004955441.1:10470532-10503701 GCF_000276665.1 Chinchilla lanigera | reverse complement strand
AAAAAAAAAAAAAAAAAAAAAAGCCAGTTAGGCCCAGTGTGGTGATGGACACCTGTAATCCCAGCACTATGGAGGCTGAGGCAGGAGGATCACCATGAGTTCAAGACCAGCCTGGGCTACAAAACAAGTTCAAGGTCAGCCTGAACTGCATAGTGAAACTTGGTCTCAAAAAGACCACAAAAAAAAAAACCAACCTGGAAATTTAGGAAAACAATGTCTCAAAATTAAAAAAAAAAAAAAAAAAAGCCAGTTAGTACCTATTGGTTCTCCTTCAGGGTCTCAAGCATGTTGTTTTTTCCCCAAAAGGAAAAATAACATGTTTGGTCCCCCTGCCAATCTGTTCCAAACTAGAGAACCTTTAAGAGGAAGACTCCTAAGAATTTACTTGATCAAGAAAATTGGATTCTGCTATGAAATATGGATTGGGCTGGGAACAGAATCAGGAAAATATGCAGAACTTGATATAGAAGATTCACTTTGTTTAGGAAAGGGTTTGGGTTTTAGGGAGTTTGTTTTGTTTTCTGTGTTTTGTTTTTTTGAGACTGCCTCTTTCTATACATTTCACATTGGCTTTGAACTCTCGGTATCCTCCTGCCTCAGCTTCCCAAGTGCTTTAATTATAGGCATGCACCACCACACCTGGCTTGCTTTTGGCTTTTGAGTTGCAGCTTGGGTGTGTTTAGAGAAGCAAAATTGAGCAGCCCCCCGCACCCTGTGGCCTCCACGCGCTTCTTCGGCTCCCCCTGCCTGGGCTATGCCCCGTAAGGACACCTTCCTTCCTCTCGGGAGCAGGAGCACCGCCATGTGAACACTCAGGGACAGCACCAGCCGGCCCCGGGAATCTCGCCAAGGCAGAATGCTCCGCAAGTTTCCACCTTGGTTACTGTGATTTTATTATTTTTCTCACCTCCCTAACCAGCGGTGATGGAGTCTCTGATGGTAGGTCCTGTATTTTTTTTCATACTCTATTTTTGTACTTTGAAGCTGCGGTTATGAAATCGACTCTGAAAAACACTGGCTCTGAACCCACAGGACCGAGGAAGCGATCCCACGCTTGTCAGGCTGCACCCGCAAGCAGGTCTGTCAGTGTCCCTGCCCCGCCCCCCACACTCCTGGAGGAGCAGCAGGGACAGGAGTGGCTGTGAGTAAGAGCCTGGGCTGCTTCAGTAAGGACACGAGTGGCCTTCTGGCCAAGGATTTTAGATTGGACTCTAAGAAACTGTGGAATATTTTTCTTGTGTCTTCCCAAGCTCACAGTGAGGGAGTCAGAACCCTCAGCAGAATCCTGAGCCTCAGATTAAACGCCCCTTTAGACTGTTGCCCGAAAGCCCGTCTGCCCCGCCACCCGCAGGCTCCTGTCCCCTTCAGTCCCGCGAGCGCCGAGCGGTTGGGAGCGGGTGTGCTGCCCGCACGACTGGAGCCTTGGCGCGGCGTCCAAGCTCTTCCGAAGCGCGGCCCCGGTCCCTCCCTCTGGCCTCTTGCTGTCTCTTTTCACCGCGCTCCTCCCTTCCTCCCAACCCAGAATAGATCTAGGAATCGCCTGATGTTTCCACCTTGGCCACAGACTTGGCCATAAATCTTAGATTGTTTTTTGTCTTTGAAAAAGCCGCTTCTATCAGCAAGTCATTACTCACATGTGAGGGGTGGGGAAAAGTTCACGAAATTTCGGACTTCAGCTTCTCTTCGCCCTGTTTCACAACATCCACTCCCCAGAAACCACAGCCTTTAAGAAGAATGGGCCCCCGCTAGGCAGCAGCCAGGATGTGCCCGTGACAGCCCGCTAGGGCCGGCGGCCACTTGGGGAGAGGGTGGCGAGCAGGGTCTGCTCCCCCGGGGCGGGGCTGCCTCTTGCCCGTGCGGGAGAACAGCCTCCAAGTTTCCGAGAACTGAAAACCCACTGTTCTGAGAGCGGGGGATGTGGCGGGTGGGGAGTTGGGGAGACGAGAGTGATATTTATAATGAAAGCCTTGACTGACGTTACTATAAATTAAAAGTGAAGAGCACAGCCTGGCATAACGAATGGACGAGGACAGCCCCGGTTCTGTTTCTCCCAGCTGCGAGGTGCAGGGAAAGTGCGCTCGGCGCAGATGGGAAGTGAAAGGAGGAATGGCGCGAGGAGACGACTCCCGGGAGGACGTGGCTCTCTCCGTCTCTGGGTCTCATCCTCCGCACGTGGGCTTGTTGACCTCAGGCTTGTTCTCATGGTTACAAGGTGGCTGTTGAACCTCAGGTGTCGTCTTAGCCTTCTAGGTAGGAAGAAAGGCGGAACATAAATTTTTCTTATCATTTAGTTCTTTTTATCCACAAAGAAAAACTGTTCTCAAAGCGCGGGCATGTGTCCGTGTGCGTCCTAGGCCGGGTCTTGGTACGTACTGCAGAGCGGGAGCGCGGGCCCGGCACCCCCTGGAGCTGCGCCACAGGACCCCGTGGGCAAGGAGGAAGGGGCTGCTGCTGAGTGGACGGCGGCGGGTGGGGCGGGGTGAGTGGTGCTCAGGACTCCAGGGTGAGGACCGCAGGGTGCGAACACAAAAGCTGAAGCTGGGGACAGCGGTGGCTGGCTCTCTGCAGGGCCTCCTAGGCTCTGAGCAGAGCCATGTGGGGGTGCAGGCACCATGGGGCTCCCTGCCGCAGGGACTCTCTCTCTCCCCTGCGTGTACAGTCCACCTGCAGCCTCACCAAAGTGCGACCTGAGTGTGGAGGTCGAGCAGGGCATGAGATTTGCATTTCTTACAAACTCCCAGAACTCTGCTGTGCCTGACCCAGGGACCATATTTGGAGTAGCAAGACCTAAAGGGTGCTCTTGGGAAACAAATGTTCGAATATGTTGTTAAGCATTTTAAAGTAACTACTAGTATACCTAAAATAGGAACTCAGACCTACAGGAAAGTAACAGAAACGAAGAACTTTTAGGTTAAGCTTTTTTTTTTTTTCTTTTTAAAAGCAAAATTTTGCCAGGTGTGGTGGCGCACGACTGTAATCCCAGCACTCACGGGGCTGAGGCAGGAGGATCGTTGTGAGTGTGAGACCAGCCTGGGCTACAAAGTGAGCTCAAGGCCAGCCGGAACTGCATAACGAGACCCTGTCTCAAAAAGACCAATAAATAAATAAATAAATAAATAAAAATTTAAAAAATAAAAGCAAAATCTGGCTGGAGATATAGCTTAGCGGCACAGTGCCTACCTGGCAAGCACAAGGTCGTGAGTTCAATTCCCGGTACAAAAAAAAAAGCAAAATCTGATCAATCTTTTGTGATCTTAAAGTCTGCCTATAACAGAAAAGCCAGTGATTCAGACATAGGAGCCTAGGCTGGCTGGTGGAGGAGCCTAGGCTGGCTGGTAGTCTTGGTTGTGAGGGCCCCAGGCCCCAGGTTGCTCTGTCTTTCTCCCTGCTGGTGTGTGGCTGCCATCCTCAAGGTCACCTCTTGGTCCAGGACGGCTGCTACAAGCAGTAGCCATACTGTCCTCATTGCAGACGAAAACAAAGGAGAAGAGAGATTGAATCCTCCTCCCTTTTAGGAGCTCTCCCAAAGCTCCATGGAATACTTTCTCTGTCGTTGGCCACCACTTAATAACAAGGTCATGTTTAGCTGTAAAACACAGAGAAATGTGGCCTTTGGGGCGGGCACATTACCTAGGATTCTCTTACTAAGGAAGCCGGGGACATGTCCAAGTGTATATCACTTTGATATAAGAGATCAGCTTAAATAACACGCAGTTCTTGGAAATAAAGACGTCTATAAAACTGTTCCAGGCAAATGGCAACAAAATGAAAGCAGGGACAGTGCTGCCTCGGTAGGAGATGACCGAAGTAGATGACGTCCACAAGTCGCGTGGCTTATTGCCAGAGGGGATTATCTTAGGTGCAGGGAGCTCGAGAGAGCAGGCTGAGTGGTAGTTTTGCTTAGCATACTCAGGGCCCTGGTTCAGTTCCCCAGACTGGGGAGAAAGGGGTAGCATGACCGAGCGCCGCAGGGAGTACGTCACAGACGAAGTACATTAACCACATGGTGCGTTTCAAAATCACTAAGTGCCAGGCTGGGGATGTAGCTCAGTGGCACAGCCTGGCAAGTGCAAGGTCCTGAGTTCGATTCCTGATACCAAAATTTCAGGTCCGGTTGCTCAGGTGGGATGGAAACAAGCCTCTGTGGAGAGAAGGTGTGATTGAGGTTTGAGGTGTAGCTTTATAGGAGCAGTTCTTTGGAGAAGCCAGCCTGTCCTCCCCACCACGGTGGACATCAAGATGACATGTGATGTCCTCCATGCCAGAGGGCAGTATTGACGGGCGAGGTTCTAAGCTGCAAGGCTAGCAAGCATCACCCTATCACAGCCTGAGCTTTTGGTGGGCAGAGAAGCACCTGACAGTGCCGCCTATCATGGAGTATGCCCTCAGTTTTGGGCAAAGCAGCTGACAGAAAGCAGCCTGCCATGGCTTGAGCTCTCAGAATGATTGCCGGACCCTTGAGTTTCTATGTATTTTGAAATGCAGTGGTTGAAGCCAGTTTCTCACATCCAGGGTCTCTGATAAGTTTGATGTCACCTCCCTGAAGAAAGGGGGTGTTGACTGCAAGTTCTCACATGAAGTCTTACGAGACGTGTGTCCCCCCGGAAGAGAGCGGGGAAGACACTTCAAAACCAAAACATCATGTAGCAAACCGTCAGTGTGTGGAAGCAGTCCAGTGTTAGGTAACTGGCAGTGATGGTATTAGCAAGTGAAGGGAAATTTAAAGCAGCAAGTGTGGAGATGGACAGGAAGGGAAGCATTGGGTGATGATGAAAGGAATGACCCAGGAAGAAACTGACAGGCACCCACCTGTAGCATCCAAGCTTACCCAAAGCACCATAAGAAACATTAGGAAAAATTACTAACTTACAGTCACAGTAGGATAATCTAACCTACCTTTCTCAGAATTTAAAAGGTCAAGTAGACAAAACATAAATATGGTTATAAGGGATTTGAATCCCTTTTTTTTTTCTCTTGGTCTTTTTGAGGTAGGGTCTCTCTATGCAGTTCAGGCTGGCCTTGAGCTCACTTTGTAGCCCAGGCTGGTCTCGAACTCACAATGATCCTCCTGCCTCAGCCTCCCAAGTGCTGGGATTACAGGTGTGCGCCACCACGCCCGGCTGAATCCCATATTTTAAAGCTTGGTTAGATGTAAGCCTTTTACTTTACAAATAGAAAACAGACACCCACTTCAAATAGCTGTATGATATTTACAAAAATCGATCATATTGTAGCTCGCCAAGAAAATTTGTTACATAAAACAGAAATCTTTGTAGGCTACCATTCAACCAAACTGCAAGCACATTAGAAATCTAAAATAAAAATATAACAGCAAAAGGCAACGACACAAAAATTAGACTCCTTTGAGACTCTAACAAATGAAAACACTTAGCAAATGTAAGTAGATGCACGGGCACAGCGGCATACCTTCGTAGTCCCAGCTCCGCGGGAGGCTGAGGCAGAGGAATTGCGTGAGCTGAGGAGTTCAAGTCCAGCCTGGGCAACTAATCAAGACCCCATTGCAAAAGAAAGTTGTAAGTGGATGAAGCTGTCTTCAGAGGAAATACTTGCAATATATTAGATGATGAAATTGTTAAAAGAAATAGACATAAAAAATTTTGCCAGACTATAAAATGAAATTTTTAAAATTTAAAAAGGAAGCCGGGCGTGGTGGCACATGCCTGTAATCCCAGCACTCAGGAGGCTGAGGCAGGAGGATCATTGCAAGTTTGAGACCAGCCTGGGCTACAAAGTGAGCTCAAGGCCAGCATGAACTGTGTAGGGAGACCCTGTCTCAAAAAGATGAAAAAAAAAAAAATTTAAAAAGGAAATAGACATGACCAATACACAGATTTTTTAAAATACTCATCCTCACTAATAATAAAGGCCAGCTAGAACAGCAGCGCTCTGTCATTTCCCGGCATCTTGCTGGCTCAGAAGAGAAGATTACACTCACCTGATTGCTGGAGCTGTGAGGGAGCCGGCCAGATCATACCTGGGCGGAACTGAAACTAGACTGGTCATCATCGTTAGAGGGAGTTTAATAGTATCTATGGAAAGTTTAAATGTGTGAACCAACTGAGCCAGTAATTCCACCTCTGTTTAGCCTATAGAAATATTTGCACACATATGCATATCATTCCAATTTTCGTCTGTGTGCTGCCAAAGCGAGCACTGCACACATATGCAAAGACATGTATATATGGTTATTCCTTTCAGCATTGTTTAGAACGGAAAAGAAGAAGTGGCCTAAATGTCAGCAAGCGACTCAGTCAAATAAAAATCTTATCTGCACACACCATGCAGCAGTTAAAACTAAAGGACTAAATCTATATGAACCGGCATGCGAAGGTACTCATGATCTTGTTACCTGAGAAACATAGCAGAACAGAGTATCTGCAACACTTCCACTGGAAGCTATAATAAGGATTATTATTATTATACATAAACACTGACGTTTGTACATCTAGAGAGCTGTACTGTGCATTCCAGCCTTGGCCACCTCCGAGGGCCGGGCAAGGAGAGGAAGCGCATGCGCCGGCTGGAAGGGCGGTCAGTGGACAGGAAGGACTGGAGGCGAGCGGACAGTCACACGCTGGCTGCGGTCGCCAGCTCTTGCAGCGTGTAACCTTGCCAGGTCTCCCCGCCAGCATCCATGAACTGGGACTCTACAGAGTTGAAGCTACCGCCCCGTTTCAGCCCCAGGCCAGCTCCTCTGGCCCGTTGGCAAGTGGCAGTGACCTCCATTTGTGGGTCCTCCTCAGCAAGTGCTGGAAGAACCTGCAGCTTTAGTAGAGGGCAGCTTCATCACCTCGCCCTCTGGCTGGTGAAATGGCCCATGGAGAGCTGTAGCAATTAAAATGTAGTTTAAGATTCTTTTGTAGCAGGACAGGGTGGCCCATGCCTGCAATCCCAGCACTCTGGGAGACTGAGGCAGGAGGATTGCAAGTTTGAGCCCAGCCTGGGCAACTTAGCATTACCCTGTCTCAATAAAAGATAAAGAAGGAGTGAGGGTATTGCTTAGTGCAGAGGCCCTGCGGTTCAATCACCAGTAAGTACCACACACACACAATTATTTTTAGACACCCTAGAACTCAGGGGACAGTATTTGTGCGTTGTAGGTTTCTTCGTGCTCCCACAAGTTCACTTGCTATCACGAAACTCCAGAATCTTCTGAGGGCTCCACATGGGCCACATTACCTCGGTCCAGTGTGACCTTCTCCTTTCTGTAACCCTTGGCAGGGAGAGGGAGCCAGAACCGTCAGCCTAGAGAACAGCCGAGATCAGTGGCTGACGGAGGTGAAAATGCGAGGGTCAGCATTCCCCAGTTGCTGATTTCCATCCTGCTTTGTAAAATCTCTGTGCTGTTTCACTCATTTCCAGAAGTGACCTTAACTTGATTTCCGCCTGGTCCTCACTGTAAATATTGGCCTGGCCCTTGAGGCTGTAGTCCCCAGAGCAATGTGGTTTCCAGCGTAGGGTTGCTAGATTTTGCAAATAAAAATACAAAGCACCCACTACCATTTGAATTGCAGATAAGCAACAAATAATTTTTTAGTGTAGCTGTGCCCCCGGCAATATTCGGGAATCCTTATACTGAGCAGTTACTCGTTGTTGGTCTAGAATTTAAATGAAACTATCTTGTGTTTAACCTAGCACCCCTTCTCCAGGGGGCTGTGGTGGCTCTCTCATGCCATGGGGACGTCCAGAAGCCTCAGGAAGAGGGCTGGCAGGGGCGTGAGCAGCCGTGAGTCCCCTGAGGAACACCGTCCGGCAGCCGCCCCGGCCTCCGCCCTAGCCCCCTGCTTCCGAGCCGGCCGCCTCGCTCCGCCCTCCCACTCTCCCCTCCTCGTTGGCGCTCTCACTGGCTCATAAGGTGCACTTAAAGTTTGCACAGTTTGAGTGCTGGTTACAATTACTGAGTAAGGTTTGTGTTCCTTGCTCTAATTTAAATAGCAGGGGAATTTAGCTCTGTGTGTGTGTGTGTGTGTGTTACGCTTTGCTGGTGTTGTTTCTGGATAGTGGCCTTAAGTTCATTTTTAGCCGTGAATCATTGACCTTCACCTTGAACAGGAAGAAAGGTCTCCCGTATCTGGAATAAACTCACATGCATCTTCCTAGAACAGATGCCAGCAGGGAGGATGGGCGGGGCCGTATATAGGGCATCCCCCCCCAAGTTGACCCAATCAGAGGAGGCGGCTCAGAGGCCTCCTGCGGTACCCGGGGGCCTGGCCTTTCAGGATCAGGCGCCTGACGGTGGGGGCGGCCCACCCGCTTGTCCCGGGATTGATTACCTGGCTTCTCCCCACCAGAAGCAGCTCTGACGCAGAAGGGCACGGTCTGTGGCCAAGGATTAGGGCCGCAGCGGCCTTCTGCTGTCGTTCTGAAGGATTCTGCCATCTCTCTTTTCTTCTCTGCTTGCCTGCAGCAGAGGCATCTGTACCCGTGGCAGAGAGAGACTTGCCCATCTGGGAAGGAGACCTCTGAGCAGCAGTGCCAGCAACGTATCTCTTAGAGAAAGGATACTTGTCTGGGAATCAGAACTCATTGGTTCCACTCTTGGTCTCAGTTTCACCATCTGTAAAATGGGGGTGTTCACACATCCCACAGATATTTTAATATCTATTAAAACATGAAATAGAAACAAATGTGAAAAAGTGAACAAGGGTCCATCCCTAGCCCAGATGCTAAATGGCAAATGTGTAAAAGCAGAAACGGTCTTTTATTGTAGAATCTTCTTCATTCACCAGACAGAAAACCTTTTTATTTTTGGAGGGGTCTTTTTATTCCTTCTCTCATGAATCCATGAACATCTGAGTGTTCCTTCTTACATTTTCTTTCAGACAGAAAAGAGTGTAAAAGAGAGTAAAGGAATAGATAGGTATCTTCATATGTCTCAGTAGAAAGGAGTTTGTCTCTTTGAAAAGTTTGGCCTTGGGCTGGGGATGTAGCTCAGAGGTAGAGCACTTCCCTACCGTGTGCAAGGCCCTGGATTCCATCACCCGTACCACAGACAAACAAGTGAATAACCAAACTAATAGTTTGTGCCCATGGCAGGGTATCTTCCTGACCCTGTGAGGAGGTCGCTGCTTGTGTTTAAGGGTTACACCTGCCAGTTGACCATAGTCACAAGGATTTTGGATCCACTGTCTCACCTTAATGGGAATGAAATAACCCCTCACCCATCCAGAGTCGCCACCTTGCTGAGGAAGGTCTTGCCAGCCTTGTAGTAGCTAAGCTTTTCCCCACCGGAAACCTGACGGTGAGTAAGGCGTGAGAATCAGAGCCTCCCGGGTGTGTGGGAAACCGAGGATTAGGGGCCACAGCGTTCCGACTTGGATGCGGCGGGAGCTTGTGCGCTCCCTTGGTCACAGCCCTTGGGGCTCCAGAAGGCGGAGCTTCCGCCAGAGTCCCCTCTCAGCAGTGGCTGGGCCGTCCGAGTCACTGTCACCTTGCAGTTCCGTTCAGCCCTTCGCCTTCACAGGGGCAGCAAGGCAGTGAAAGCTATGAAAATCAGCCACACCCGTGGAAATTCATGTCAGGGGAAGAAGGCAGGAAAGGATCCAAGCTGCCTGTAACCCAGGAATTCCTCAGCAGCTCCAGTCCCTTCGTAATTATGGTTTGGAGATTTGCCAGGACGCAGAACCACTTAGCATACCGCGCGGAACAATGAGCACTCTTCTGTGTTCATGACAGTCCCTGTGCGAAGCAAACAGGCCCCTTGAACAAACAGTAGGGTACTTACGTGTGTGTAAAGTAGCCCGCACCTGCCTGAGACCCAGACGCGTTTTTGGGAGGACCGTGTACCGCTTGGCACGGCACCCACTGTGTGAGTGACCTGGAGGACGCTACAAACCCTGCTCCCGTCTCCCGGGCTTCAGAAAACCACTTTAACTCAAAATTGCTTAAACTTCCTGCCAGCTTTCCCGCTCTGGTTAGGTTGGAATTTGTTTCTCATGTCTTCCGACATTCTAAAAGTCCAGCACGCTGGGGAAAACTTGGGGGACGTGGGGCAGAAGCAAGAGTTTGGAGCCACGGGAGGCCAAGGGAACAAGGTCCATGCCCCGCGTGAGGACCGCGAGCCGGAGGCCCCTCTCGGCCTCAGACTGGAGCATGTGCTCCCTCGGAGTCGGGCGGAGCAGCCCTGGTCACGGGACGGTGGGAAGGACTGGCTGCTGGGAGGAGAGTTTCTTGGAGCTGAGTGTGAAAGGTCGTCAGATTTCCAGGAGCAGCAACTGGAAAAATGAAGAGCCAGGAGCGTGCGCGGAGTGCGGGAATGTGGGGTCACACAGGCCTGGAGGCCGGAGCAGGCAGGGTGAGATGAAGCCGGGAGGCCTTTGGACAGAGCAGGCTTCTTCCTGGCGCAGATGAGAGGAAGTCCAGTCTAACAGCACTGAGGGCCCCCGCGGGTCGTAACTGAGAATTCCGGGCCGGCTTCAGACAAGCATAATTCACGGCTCGGGGAGTGTCCCTGGGACCTGGTCTCTCGCCTGTCTCTCCTCTGCTTCCACACTGGTTCTATTTTCAGATAAGCTCGCACTTCCCATGGAATTCAAGGTGGCCGCAGCAGCTTTATTCATGGGTGAATAAAGTCTTGTATCAGTAAGGTCCCGCTGCCTTTGAAGGGCTCCGACTGAGTTCCAGCCCCGCCCCTGGGCTAAACACAGAGGCAAGGAATGTAATGCCCTGCTCGCCCTAGACCTGAGCTGGGTGCCCGTGCCTGCAGCTGGGGGTGGAACTAGCCCTGCCCAAACACAGGGACTGAAAGGTGGGGAGGGGCTGTGTCTCAGTTACTTTCCTTGCCGCTGGGACAAATACCTGACTCCCACCACTGAAATAGGAAAGGTTTACTGGGGCCCAGTAATAGTCCCTGGCTCCACGACAGGACCGCACAGCAGAGGAGGGCCGGCGGGGAAGCAGAGGGAGGAAGGAGAAGCTGGGGCAGGAGATCAACCCTGCCAGGCCACACCCCATCTCCAAGCAAACCCCACCTCGCAGCAGCAAGCGGCCGGAACACCCCACAACAGTCACCGTCCATAGGGCCGGCCTGTGGTCACCTGGGGCTCTAGGGGGACATTTAGAGATGAACGGTAGCAGGCTGCTTCTCCAGAGGAGAGTTGGGGCCCAGCTATGCACAGAAGGATGAAAGCTGAAACAACAAATGTCCACTAGAACCTGGACTGCCAAGCAGAGAACCTGGATATTATTTGCATTCAAGAACCCATAAAGATTTTTAAACAAATAAGTAACATAATCAGAGCTATGTATTAATATTAATGCAGCTACAGTTAAATAGCTGCCATGTGCTTGGTACGTGGTAGGGGCTTAGTAAATAATGAGTGAAAACAGAAATCAATAGATGGGCTGGGGAGGGGAGAGGAAGGCGGGGAAGCATTATTGGGAGGATGTTGGAATAGTTTGGAAGGGAAGCAAGCAAAAGAAGAAACAAAGACCCATCAAGAAAACCAAGAGGAGCCAGGCATTATGGCATACACCTATAATCCCAGCTACATAGGAGGCTGAGGCAGGAGGATCACAAGTTCAAGACCAACCAGGGCAACCTACCGAGACCTTATCTCAAATAAATTTTATTGGTGTATGTTTTCAGTATGTAATACGTACACATTTTGGGGAATTGGTACATGTGACATAACATATCACAATCATTTTCAGTCTTCTTTTTCTCCTCTCTCCTCTTTTCCCCTGATCTCCTTCCTCATCTCCAAAATCAGAATGTTAAAATATTTTAAAAGGCTGGAGATGTAACTCAATGTAGAGCACTTTCCCAGCACGTGCAAGGCCATGGGTTCGAGCTCCAGTACCACCAAAAACAAAAATAAAAAGGCTCCACTACCATGAAAGCCACACAAGGAGAAACCGTCATGAGGGAGGGTGGGTGACCAGGCCAGATGCTTTGAAAGACTGCTCACGCGGGCCGGGGGTGAGAAACGGTCACGGGAGAGGGGTTCCGAAGGGTCAGTAGAGGTGGTTACAAGCCGCCTTCAAGGAGTTGAGAAGCTGGGCGTGAGCCGGGAGAAGGCCCAGCTGTGGGCCCGTGTTGCAGCCTGCCCCATGGCCTCTGTTCAGCCTTGATTCCTGTTTCTTCCCTGTCTCCAGCCTGTTTTTCTGCGCCTGCAGAGGCCGCCTCTCCTACAAATATTTACATGACTCTCCGGCCCCCAACTGCGTGTTCTACACTCTGCTCGGTCTTCAAGCTAAGGTTTCAAAGCACCATTGGAGAACGGTTGAGGGCGGGAGAGCGGAAGCTTGAGCTTATGTTGGATGCCCTCTGCAGAGGACAAGATGTTCTGCAAGGATGAGTGGTGAGGGAGTAGGATGGGGGGGTGCGGCTCATATAGGGGTTCCGTGAGGAGTCCCCAAAACATGAATAAAAGAGTTGCTCGGGAGCAGGAGCCCGCTGAGATCATGTAACACGGATGAGTGCAGGCTCCGCGCCCTCCATCATCTGGAACGGGCGGCTCAAAGTAGAGAGGTTGGCTGGGGCAGGAGAGTAGTCGGGTCGTCAGGCCTGGCGCTGGGAGCCCTGGGTGTGTGACGAGAGGCAGGAGCAGGAGGCAGAGTCAGGGAGGCTAGGGGAGGGCAGCTCAGCGGGAGAGGCAGGGGGTGAGCGGCAGTGCTGAAGGGCATTCGGAGGCCATGTGGGGTAGGAGCTGTGGTGTGTACAAGGTGTGCTCAAAATGCACAGTGAATGTTTAATTCAGGACACTGCAGTAAAAGCCACACTGCTGCTCATCCCCCATAAGACATTCCCTTATCCCACCATCTGGCCGTTCTCCGAAGCAGTTCTGGAAGTCCCCTCTCTTGTCTTTAGTGGATAGATCAGGCTGTTTTGATGTCCTCAGTCAATTAAAAACATTTACCTTTCGTGGCCGTTTGCCTCTGGGAAAGAGCCAGAAGTCTCCTGGTGCCGGGTCTGATGAACAAGGCAGAGAACGACACAGTGTTTCTATTTGACGGAAATGGCCACAGATCTTAGTTAATGTGGGATGACATAAAACAGAGTGAATGTTTACATTTTTAAACATTATTGCACTAAAACACATTGCCGTTTATCCTCCTCAGAGTAGTCCAAATACTTCCCCCACTTCAAACACATTTATCTCATTGTTCACGACAGTGTGTCTTTCACTGTAGTTTTTTTTTAAATTTTAAACATTGATCATATTCTTTGATCACCCATTGTAGACAGTGTGGTTTAATCCCAAGTCTACTTCGGTTGAAACTCTGTGTGTGTGTGTGTGTGTGTGTGTGTGTGTGTGTGTTATTGAGAATTGAACTCAGAGTTTCACATCTCACTACATCTCCAGCTCCGCTACTTCTTAAAATTTTGAAACAAGGTCTCTCTAAATTGACCAGGCTGGGCCTGAACTTGCAGTCCTCCTGCCTCAGCCTCCCAGAGTGCTGGGATTATAGGCAGGTGCCATCATACCTGGCTTAAAACCTTTTTAGGTCACTATAATTAATACATGTGAAGCACAGAGTGCTCAATAAACATTACAGTGATGCTGAGGATGTTCATTTCTAAGTGACGATAAAACTTAGAATTTGAGCTCTTTCAGTGCAAATTAAAACAACACTGAGATTCCACCTTACCCTGGAAAGAACGGCTATTATCAGGAAATCAACCAATAACAAATGCTGGAGGGGCTGTGGGGAAAAAGAAACCCTTCTCCACTGCTGGTGGGAGTGTAGACAGTGCAGCCACTGTGGAAACAGTGTGGAGATTCCTCAGAAAACTAGGATTGGAGGTCCCATTTGACCTGGCTATTCCCCTGCTGGGTATCTTCCCAGAAGAATTAACAACATCGCACCATAGTGATACATGCGTACCCATGTTTATAGCAGCACAATTTATAATAGCTAGATCTTAGAAACAACCCAAATGCCCATCAACCAAGGAATGAATATAAAAGATGTGGTCATGGGGCTGGGGATTTAGCTCAGTGGCAAAAGCGCCTGCCTGGCAAGCGCAAGGTCATGAGTTTGGTTCCCGGTACCGGAGAAAAACCAGAAAAAAAAAAAGATGTGGTCTTTTTATACAATGGAGTACTACTCAGCCATAAATAAGGACAAACTGGAGACTTACAGGTAAATGGATGCAACTCGAGACCATACTCATGAATGAGATAAACCAGACACACATGTGCATCATATTGTATCCCTAGTGTGAGAAGCTGAAAGAGTAAATAAGATCCAAAATGTACAGTAGATATTGTAAAATGGGAAGAAACTGTTCAAAAGGAAAGAGAATCTGGGGTGGGGGAAAGGAGAAAAGAAGAAAGCTCACTCGCTCACTCTCTCTTTCTCTCTCTCTCTATATGTACATAAGATAGTTAAACTACTAATTTCTCTTAGTTCATTGAAAAGAAAGGGTTGTGCTCATATTGTTTGGACAGTTAAATACCTTATATCTTGTACTCTGAGTAACTAATTTAAAGAACAACACGCAATGTATTAACCATTGTTACTTCCTATTATCTTGCTTGACTTTGGGGTTTTTTTCTCTTTAAAATAAAAAAGTGGGGAAAAACGAATTGGAGCCCTTGCTTCAAAGCAGTGGTAAGTAACGGCACATGCTCGGGTGTCCTCACGGTTACTGGGAGTCGGGTGCGATTGGAGACGAAGAGTGTTGGGGTTGAGGAGGTCGACAGTGGGAAAGCAAACCCTGGCAGGGGTGTCTTCATGGATGCTGAAGTCACCCGCGGCGTGGGGGCGAGTCTGAGATCTGCAGGGCAGATGAACAAATCCAAGAGGGAGGCCATGGGGATGCACTTCGGGCGGGGTCGTCCGGAAGCCGCAGCAGGAGTGCGGTCTGCCCAGGCCAGAGGCAGAGGGAAAGAAGGGGCAGCCACAGCTGGAAGTTAGCGTGTGGTGGCTCTTGCCAGGAGGAGGAGAAATGTGGAAAAGGTAAAAAAAAAAAAAAAAAAAACCTTATAGAGGGAAAACATAGAGAATGTGCTCAACAGAACAAACTGATTGAGAAAAGCAGTTTTTAAAAATAACTGCGCGCGCATATGTGTGCGTGTGCATGCTGCAGATCAAACCAAGGGCTTCATGGGTGCTGGGCATGTGCCCTGCCACCGAGCTGCGCACACAGCTGCCTCATAACTCACAAAAGCTGTTAAGAAAAGCTACTGCGTGAGCCTGGCGGTGAGCTGAGTAACGCTGGGGAGAGCGGGGAGAACAGGACAGGGCGCGTTAGAGCGCATTCCTGAGAAGGCTGGCCGAGGGCGCCTGTCCCCCGCCCCCGGACGTAAGGTGTGTGACGGGCAGGCTGGCTCAGGCCTGTGGGCAGGTGCCGGCCGTGTCCCCGCGGAAGGAGTCCCCGAAGGCCCCACCTGTCCCCGCCGGGGAACACATGTTTTTGCGCTGTTTCCCAGGTCAGAACCACTCCACAGCCAACAGCAGGAGGAACTGGGAGAGATGAGACAGAATGGGGGCTTCTCTCTCAGAGAATGGAGGGCAGAGCAGCAAATGGCTTTAAAGGAGAGGAAACAGGACACGGCCCGCTTCGTGACTGCCTCCGCTCCCAAGGGCCTGCTCTGTAATGTAATTGTGTTCGGACATTTTCTTTGCATGATGTCAGGGAGTAGGCTCCCTTAAAAGCTTTCATGAAAAAGCAGAACTATAAACCAGACTCAGGCAGGGAAATGGGAACCAGATGAGTGGGGCTGTGTCGTTTGGGGGAAGAGGCTGCTCTGCAGCTTTGTGATCTGATCTCTGCTCCGCACACAAGTCTCTTTCACAGGGTGCGCGTCCACGTGAGCCTTACCAGCAGGTGACTGCAGACATGGAGAGTTGCGCTTTGTTCCTGAGCAGATGAGGCCCGCAGCCCCACCCTTGGTGGCCGTGCAGGTCACCCTGCTGGCCCCACGTCCTAACCTCTTACCCTGTGAGCACAGGCGCTGCAGACGGGAGCAGGGCTAGCCCCTCCTTCACTTTTTTTTTCTTCCCTCTTGCAGTGGTAGGGATCGAACCCAGGGCCTTGTACGTGCTAAGCAAGTACCCTACCACGGAGCTCCCTCTGCGCCATGTTTTCCTTATCCATTCACCCAGGGGTGGAGGGCCGTGGGGGTTGTTCCCACCTTTTGAGTGTTGTGAGCGTTCTTGCGAGCATTCACAGGTAACTTCTGCTGTAGGTGCCAGTCCTGGTGGGTGTGTGCCCAGGAGTGGGAATGTAAGTACTGTGGGACTTCTCTTTACCTCAGGAGGGCCTGGGGGTCTTCCTGGATGGACACTGTCCCTAGATTTGCTGTGACAAGGAAGAGCGGACGTGTCTGACCCAAGAGAGCTGACACATCGTCCTCATTCTAGCTCTGGACAGAAGCTGAAAGAGGAGGGTTGAGGAATTAGGAGTCCCTCTGGAAAGGAGTGAGGTCACCAAAGACTCACTGGTAATCAGAGGAAAGACAGCCTGGACTGGGTGGGCAGCAGCTGGGGTACGAAGAAGATTGAGGGCCACTAGAAAAGATCTGACCAAGGCAGGGGAAGAACTCAGCAAGAGAGGGTTCAGCGGCCCGGGGTGAAGGAAGGTGTAACCCTAGACACCCCCGGCTGGCACGGCCGAGCGGCTGATGGAGTGACACCAGAGACCAGGACGCCAGGGAACCGGTGGGTTAGACTTTCGTGCTAAGGAGGCAGGGCCCTGTGCTTGGTGGAGCCACTGAGGCCTTTTAAACTGAGGCTGGTCAGGTCAGAGGTGTTCAGGCAGGTCGTACCACAAGGTGGAGGACAGCTGGGAGTCAAGGAGGGCAAGCCAGGAAGCTAGGAGGCTGCTTTCAGAGGATGAACCAAGGCTAGGCGTGGAGCAGGGGCAGGTCTGGGGGTGGGGGCACTGTCACTGCAGACAGAGGCGAGGTAAGGGCAGAGGACGAGATGCCACCGAGAAGGATGCAGCAGAGGCAAGGGCTGCGGAGAGCGCCAGAGCCCTGCGCGCGAGCCAGGCAGGGGGCCGTGCAGGCGGGGACCCATTTTCCTGCCTGAGGACTGAGGTGCTGCGTGCCTCCTTCCCTTCCTTCTGGCCGCTGACACTTCAGGATGAAGTGAGTGCGCGCAACCTGGAGGAAGCGGTCACTAAAAAACACGAGCCTTTAATCCAGATTACCCAGCGTAACTACTTCTCCTCAAGAAACTGTTTCCCAGTGTAACTCCATCGGGCCAGTGTAATTCCTTCATCAGTCTTGTGTGGAGTGCAATTAAATCATTTTTTAAATATATTCTCCCTTATTTTCTTAGGTAGCAGTTCTTTTATGGGTGATTTTTCTTTTCTGCTGCTAGGGCTTCACACATGCTAGGCAAGTGCTGTACCCCTGAGCTCCATATGTAAATTTAGATTTTTTCTCTCTTTTTGAAACAAGCTCTCCCACCATATTTCAAGTCAGCCAAAGTAGCGATCCTCTTGCCTCAGCCTCCCAAGTGCTGGGATTACAGGTGTGCACCACCGTGCCTGGCTAAGTTTTTGTTGGTGAAAATTTTTAGTCAGTGAGTTTTACCGTGCCCAGATTTAGACCTTGTCAGTGGTATTTTTTGTGTTTATTTCCAAGTCACAAATTTCCCTAGGCGGTGGTGTTATTTGAAGTTTTCAGTGTTACTAACAGAATGGCTTCTTCAGTTATTACAAATTTTATCATGTGCTGTTTTTTACTAGTGGCATTCAGAGGAAGGTCAGAAATAACCTTCTTCTCCCCAGAGCGCCTCCCCCACCCGCCCAGGGACTGGCTGAGAGCAGGAGCGTTTCAGCTCAGTGGGCATGGCGGACGTGGGTCGGCTTGGGAGCTCTCCTGCAGCAGTTGGATCTTCCTTCCTGTTTAATTGGCTGGAAACCCAGCGCCTCATTGCTTCCTTCAGCCTCTGAGTCATCGGCCCTCCATAACTTTTTTTGGTTGGTTTGGTTTGGTTTCTTGAGACAGGGTTTGGCTATGTAGGTTCATGTAGGCTAGCCTTGAACTCACTTTATAGCCCACACTGGCCTCAAACTGGCAGTGATCCTTCTGCCTCTGCCTTCGGAGTGCTGGGATTATAGGGGTGCACCACCGTGCCCAGCTGTAACTTGTTCTTTTCCTTTTTTTGTAGCGGGAATTGAACTCAGGCCCTCGTACTTGCCAGGCAGGTGCTATGCCACAGAGCTACATCCCCAGCCCTATAACTTGTTCTTGAGAGAGGTTTTTGTATGTTGCACCCTTTCCTGCCCTCACCCTAGTTTTCTCTGAGCTCAGCCCCCCACTTCCTGGAAAAGTGGTTTCCCAGGCCTTTGCGAGGTGGACAGTCACTCCAGGGCAGCTCTGGGGACTGTTGACCACAGGGGCAGACAAGAAGGCCCTTGAGAGGTCTGGGGGTCAACTCAGTTTCAAGACAGAAAGTTTCCAGAGCTGGAAGTATAACATGGGGAGGAGGCCCAAGGTTCCATCCCCAGCACCAAAAAAACAGAAAAAAAAAAAAAAAAAAAAAAAAAAAAAACTCGAAATTGTAGACACTTAACATTTTGAGCACTATTTATAGATCTTAAAAATCAGTGTTTGAGTTTAAAATGCATAGCAGTGTCTCAGTCAACAGACCACAGATCGTATCACCGGTGATGTCATAGCCATCCTAGTTTGTGTAAGGCCACTGATGTTCACACAGTGAAATCACTCAACCAGAACAGTCCATATGGTCAAGAGACACACAGCTACCTTGATTTGCCCTTCCAAGGCCATGTAGTGTGTTTATTCTATGCTACACAGCCTGGGGGGCAGGGGGGCGCCTATAAGGGAACTGTCTAGGTTCTGTGTTACGTGGTAGTACGTGGTAATATTAAAGTCCTCAGAGAAGAAAAAAATATCTTCCTGAACTCCTCTGATTTAAATTCCTAGTCCTCAGGTACACTTCGGGACCACCCGCACCCACAGCCTCCACGCCCTCCATCCTCCAGGCCCAGCAGCCCTGCTCTTGCGCTCTGTGCTGTGTGTTTGACCCATACTGGGCCGTGCCATAGTGTCTCATGCTCAGGGCAGCTTTCTCAGAGTGAATCAAGCATTTGGTTCCTTCCTCTCTCCCCCTCCAGTGTGGAATAAGCTCAGAATGGAGGCTAGGAGTTGGGGTCCCAGCAGGGGACACCGGGGTCAGTGTGCCTTCATGACGGGCCACCAAGAAAACCGTGAGCCCTGCGCAGGCGGCGTACGTGTTGCGACAGACACGCCACCATATCTGTTTGGATCTAATTCTGTGTAAGCCAGGCCTGTGGGCACTTTGGGAACCCTAGGCCGTTTGTTCCGGTGGAAAGTAGCTACAAAGTGAGGAAGGTTTTTAACATTTGAAAGGCTTTTCCCCAGGTACTTTTAAAATTTGGCGTGATGATGCTGTGTCTCCTGCCTTCAGACCTGGAGAGGCGTCCCCACCCCTGGACAGAATGGGCTCGGGGCACGCTGGTCAGCGGAAGGGGCTGCTCTGTGCCTGCCGCCTGCTCTCTGCCCGGAGGGCTGGTGGGGAAGGGTGAGGATGGCGTCCCCTCCAGGAAAAGGGAGGCGAGATGAGCTCCTGCGCCTCGCCCCGAGTGCACCCCTGGCCCTCGCTTCTGGACCGCGCTGAGTTGGGGCCATCTGCCGCTAGGCCCGGACGAGACTTGCAGGAAGGGGCTGTTTCCCGCTGTGTAGGGTCGTGGTAGGGCCGAGGCACGGCCTCTCACCGCTGGCCCTGCTGACCCTGGCGCTGGGGGCTGTCCTGTCCATCCCTGGAGGTGAGCTGCATGCCTGGCCTCTGCCCACATGTGCCAATAGGACGTCCTCCTCCTCTTCATGACAAAAACGTCTCCAGACATCTAAGAATTCCCCCGAGGAGCAGCGTCACCTCTGCCGTAGGAGAAGGGACATGCGAGCGCGCACAGCGGGGGTGAGAGGAGCTTCAGGGCGGGAGGGCTGCCCGCAGGGCCCCGGCGGGGTGCAGCCGCTGCACATGAGGGGCCTTGGTGAGGAAAGGAACACCCCAATCTCTGCCTCCTCTCCAGCGACCCTTCCCAGGAGGTGACTCCAGGTGAGAGCCTGGTGGCAAGGCAAGCTGGGGATGCAGGCAGAGGTCACCTTCCTGAGGTTCTGAGCAGGGTGCCGAAGGGCAGAGAATGGTGGGAAGCAAAGGGAAAGGCCCACGCACCCAAGCAGAGCGGTGGAGAAGTAGGCTGTGGAGTCAGACAAGCCTCGCTTTGCCCCTGACCCGGCCGGTGACCGGCACCTGTGCGCCCCTTGCAGGTTACTTCTCTGAACCTCAGCAGCCCGAGGGTGCGATGGCAGCAGCAGCTCTGTCATCCCTGTGACCCGATTCTCGCCGTCTGGGTGCTTTCCCGTTAGAGAAACACGACACAGGTGAACTGCTTCGTACCGTTCTGTAGGAAGCAGCTGGCAACTGTGTCCATACCGCTATGACAGTCCTGGGAAAGGACAGCCGTGGGGCCCAGCCACAGAGTGACCTCCATCACTGTCCACGAACACCTAGCGCATGGAGAAATCCCAGCCACAGCCCTCAGCCAGATCCCGAGGGACAGACAGGCCTCAGGGGGAGAAAGGCTGGGCTTGTAGTGGAGTGGCAAAGCACTTGCCTAGCACACGCGCGGTCCGAGAGGTCCCAGGCTCAACCCCAGTCCCTGCCCTGAAAAGGAGGAAGAAGGACCCTCAGATGGAGAGGTTAAGTACTCCGGAGCCAGGAGAGCTGGAGGGAGATGGGAGGAAGATCTCAGGGCAGGGGGAGGGGCAGGGGCCGGCCGAGGAGCACGCCTGTGCATGGTGAGGTGGCCGCAGGGTGCACACCTGCCTCCTGCGGGAGCTGGCCACTGCTCTGCCCCAGTCAGACCTAGAGGCACTAGACTGTATTTTTCTGGATTTTCAAAACATACTGTGAGTGTCGATTTTTTTAAAATAAGAAATGTCCTAGCCTGTTGAGGTGGCCACTCATAATCCTGTCTACTTGGGGGGCTGAGGCGGGAGGATCCAAAGTTCAAGGACAGCCTGGCCAACTAGAAAAGACTGTCTCAAATTTTTTAAAAATGTAAAAATGGGTGGGTTTGTAGCTCAGTGGTAGAGTATCCCTGGGTGTGAGCCCTAGTACCATAATAAATATTTTATAAATTTTCTTTTTTTTTTTGGCTTTTTGAGTCAGAGTCTCGATATGCAGCTCAGGCTGGCCTTGAACTCACTTTGTAGCCCAAGCTGGTCTCGAACTCACAGTGATCCTCCCGAGTGCTAGGATTACAGGCGTGCACCACCACACCCGGCCTATATTTCCTAATTTTGGAAAAATCATGTGAGCTACACCAAAGTGTAAACACCAAACAATGCCAAGAGGCTTCTGATGGTTTCCTTGAGGCCTTAGCCCCTAGGCTATGTATGTTTGGTTGGATACTATCTCCATGTGACCTTTCTTTGTGTTTAAATTTTTACTAGCACATTGTTTTGGAGGTTTTGTTTTGTTTTTTTTAGTGTATGTTTACAATGAATATATTTCCTGGGATTTTGATTCCTATCCATATGGCATCTGAGAAGAAAAGACAGTAAAAATGTGTCCTTTATTTTTAATAGTTTTAAAAACAAAAAGGAAGCTGGGCATGGTGGCGCACACCTGTAATCCCAGCACTCAGGACGCTGTAGCAGGAGGATCATTGTGAGTTCTAGGCCAGCCTGGGCTACAAAGTGAGCTCAGGGCCAGCCTGAACTGCATGGTGAGACGGTGTCTCAAAAAGACCAAAAAAAAAGGGAAGGACGAGGGGTCCACATGGGCCTGGTAAAATCTGAGTTTCCCTAGGGACCTAATTCCATGGCTAGGTTCTGGGTGGTGGAAGGCTGGCTCCCGGCCAGGGGACAGACACAGCCCTCAAGAGCCTGGGCAGCAGTCCCAGGGCGGCGTACAACCGCAGTGCACGCTGGGACTAGGTCTGCTCTTGGGAGCTCTGACCAGCACGTTTGGTTCTTCTTTGGTGAAGTTTTCCAAATATTCAGAATGAAGAACAGAGACAAATACCACAAACACCCATGTTCCACCACCCAGCCCTCTGCTAGGTTCTTGGAAGCCAGGGGATACCCACCACTACGCCCATTCCAGGACACTGACCTTCTTTCTCCTAAGCCATATTTGGTGGCAAAGGGTGAAGCAGCGGCATCTGATGTCGTGGCCTGCTGGAAAGCCACCTGCGAGCCCTGGCTTCAGGGTAGAGGGCAAGGGCGGGTGGGGAGCGGAGGCCTTAGTGGCCCTAGCAGAGCTAAGTGACAGAGCAGTGGATGAACCAAGCTCCACCTTATTCTTTCCTCTCGCGACTCATTAAGGTGCAGGCTCTAGGGCCGGGAGTACAGCTCAGTGTTAGAGCTCGCGCCTGACGTCAGCAAAGCGCTGCGTCAGACCCCAGCACCGAAAAAATAAAATACAGGCCCTTGTGCGGCTCGGAGAAAGTGAAGGAGATCAGAAATAAGATTGTCTGGAAATAGCCTACAGAAACCTGAAAATGCTTCACTTCGGAAAAAGTAAAAAGGCCCAGGAATACGCAGATTCAGTCAACACCGCCTCTGCGTGGGTAGGTCCCCCTGCCGTCCGCCCTTCGCCTCCCCGCACCTTCCTCTTCACCGGAGGTCCAGCCGCCTTGCTGCGCGAACTGGCCCGGCTGTGCCGGGCCTCGTATCCCGCGGCCGGATAAGCTTCCCCTCCACGGAGCTCTGCCGGCTCTCACTGCCCATTTTTCTCCTTTTCTGTGCTCTCATTCCTGCTCTTAATGGTATCATTGGTCTGTGCCATGCACCACCTTCGACTGTTTCCTGACCCTTCCTAGGTGGCAGCTTGGCCCCGACTCGGCTCCAGACTGTGCAGCGGGCCTAGGGGCTTCCTCGTGTTTCTCGTCGCCCCTCCCGCAGCAGGTGACCAGGGCACCCCTGTGGGTAAGGAAAAGCTTGCGGTGGCGCAGCGGGTGTTGAATGGATGGAGAGCTGGCTACCTGGCAGGGCCACCCAACATCCTATCAGCCGCCTCCCGCCAAGGGAGTTTGCACTAGCGCCTAAACCGAGACTCTGGAGCTAGAAGCAGAGCGTTCAGCCCAGCATGGCCCGCTCAGCACCTGCTGTCCTCTCTCGGGAAGAACCGCGGAGGAGACTCCGCCAATGGCCTTCACCGGAAAGGCATCGCCCTGTGAGTCTTTAGAATCAGACTGTGTGCTATTAATCCACCAGGTGTGGGTGGATAACCACTTTGCATGTGGAAAACAGTTTTCGCACATGGCAAAATGGGGGAGTGTAGACGTGCATTTTATTTACCCATTCAGCAGCCGATGGACAATATGGAAGCCATCCACACTGGCACTTTCGTGTTCATCAGTACAGTTGGAATGGGCCTCAGAGTGTGTGACTTACCCGTCCGCCTGCCTCGAAGTTAACGATCGCCTGCCTTGCAGGGGTTGGGGTGCTGGGACTGGCGCCCAGTGGGCCCCTTCGTGGAGGAGGGGAAGAAGCAATACAGGAGTACTGGCAAGGAAGCGTTTGCGATAGCCAGGCGTCTGCCCTGGCAGGACAGCCCAGAGCGGCAGGGCCAGCCTCACCGCAGCAGCCCTGAAGCCTCTGGTTCGCTGTGGCCTCTGCAGTGCAAGTGTGTTGTCCATTTACAAGAATGGAAGGTATTGGACAAGCAGTTCTTAATGCTGATTTGCTGTTCCCAGCAGGGTTCCAGATGCCTGGGATGTGCACCCCCTGGGATGAGTGTAGCAGCGGCCCCACCCGCTCAAAGCACCCTAGGTTCTAGGGTTACTTCTTGCCTTACCTGTGTCACCGTGGGAGAAGGAGTCTCAGAGATCCTTGATGCCCTCAACTCTTGGGACCCTCTTTCTTGTCTGGGTGATAGTCTTACCTCCTACCTAGACTATCCACGTCCTCACACCTTTTTATGGCTGAATATTTTTCCACCATAGAGATATACCACACTGTTTTATCCCTTCATCAGTTGATGGACATTTTGGTTATCTCCACATTTGGGCTATGATGAGCCACTGTGAATGTTCATACACAAGTTTTTATCTCTCGCTGTACGTGGAATTGTTGGGTCACATGCTTAATATTTTGAGACTGTTTTTCCAAAGCAGCTTCATCACTGGCATCCCTGCCAGCACACTGTGAGGGCTCCAAGTTCCCCACACCTTAGCCAAGCTTCCCTTTTTTAAATGGTACTCACCCTAGTAGGTGTGAAGTGAAATGTCTTTGGTGTGAATTCCGTTTTCTGATGGCCAATGACACTAAGTATCTTTTCCTTTGTTTATCAGTCATTCATATAGCTTTTGTGAAGTGCTTAGTCATCCTTTGTGCATTTTTTACTGGGCTTGTTACTAAATTTTAAGAATTCTTCATATATCCTAGATGTGTTTCTTGTCAGGTAGATTTGCAAATATCCTCTCCTCTCCTGTGAGTTGTCTGGTGTTTTGATGCTATTCTCTGAAGCACAGACAAACCTTTTCAGTTGGGAAGAAGTCCAAACTGTCTTTTGTTGTTTGTGCTCTTGGCATCACATCTAAGAAACTGTTGCCCAGTCCAGATTTATTCCCATTTTTCTCTATAAGTCTTAACAGTTTTAGGCCTTACATTTAGGTGCTTGATACATTTTCATTCGAGTGTATGGTGTTAGGATGGAATCTGTCTTCATTATCTGTGTATGTATATCCAGTTGTCCCGGCATCACCAGTTAAAAAGACATGTGCACACCACCCCCGGTCAAAACTCAGATGCAAGCCAGGCGTGGTGGTGCACCCCTGTAATCCCAGCACTCAGGAGGCTGAGGCAGGAGGATCGTTGCAAGTTCCAGGCCAGCCTGGGCTACAAAGTGAGCTCAAAGCCAGCCTGAACTGCATAGTGAGACCCTGTCTCAAAAAGACTTAAAAAAAAAAAACCTCAGATGAGGGCTGGGGGTGTACCTCAGAGCACTGGCCGAGTGGGAGGCCCTTCGTTCAGTCCCCAGCGCTGAAAACAAGTCAGTTGACCGTAAATGTGAAGTTTGTTTCTGGACTCTGGCTGTGGGCCTGGCCTCTCTCTTCTGTCGGTCTCCGTGTCCGTCCTCAAGCTGCAGCGCTCAGGCTGGAGGCAGCAGTAGTGTGTGTGCGCAGAGCAGGAGCACCGTGAACACACAAAAGCCTACACTGCCTTGTTCCTGTAGCTTGTTGGTAAGTTTTGAAATCAGGAAATGAGTCCCCAAATTTGTTTTGTGTTGTTTCCTTCAAGGCCGTGGCGGCTATTCTGGACACACAGGAGATTCCCAAGCACCCCTGTTGCTGGGCCGCTCGCTCTCCTGTTTCCTAGGTGGCCCGGCCAGTCAGCAGGCGTCAGTGAAAAATCCCTCTCCCTGCCGCCCGGCCTCCCTGCACAGGCCCTGGTGGCGGAGACCGAGGTGCCCTGGCTGAGCTGCCAGCGGCCCTGTGAGCAGATCCAGACCCCGCGATCTCCACCCACCTTCCCTCTTCGCCCTCATCTGTGGCGTTGATGTCTGGCTGCTCACAGCTCTGTCCAGAGGGACCTCAGCCCGTCGTCCCAGCTCCCCCCTTGTGCCTGATCCCAGCCTCTCCTGCCCCCTCCGAAGCACCGAGTTGTGCAGAGACAGGCTGTCCGTCCCGTCGGGTGGGGCCGGTGTGGCAGCCTGGTCTTCCGGGTGGCCTTCTCAGCCACCCGTGCTCTCTGCACCCGTCTAGAGTGCTGCATGAGCCACACGCACTGATTTGCTGGTGGGTGAAGCATTTTTCTTCTCCAAGGGCCTTCAGAACACCAGAAAAGGGGCTGGGCTGTGACTCAATGGTAGAGCTGCTTCCTAGGAAGCATGAGGCCTGGGGTTCGGCCTTCAGTACCACCGCGGAGGGGGGGAAAAAAAGAAAAAACAGTAAAGAACAAAGGAGGGTAAGAAAGTGTGAATTAGAGGGTAGATTTTTCTGGAAGACTCAAAATCAGCTAACCTGCTGCTGCTCCCTCAGTACTAAGGGTTCACAGCTGTGACCTTTTTCAGCACACTGCCCCCAGCTGAGGGGTGTTCTGGGTTTTGCTTCTTAACTCTAAAAGTGGTAAAGCTGATCACACCCTCCTCACCCCTGTGGGGTGCAGGGTAGGCTTCTCCACCGCCTCCCCATGGCGTGTGTGCACAGAGCGAGCGGGACTGCGCGGAGCTGCCTCTGCGCAGACTGCAAACCCGCCCTGCTCCCCCTCGCGGCCCCGGCCCTTCCCTGCGGGGTGGTGGCGCACCTGCGGAGGCAGCGGGAACCGGGCATCGTTTTACCAGTAGGAATGGTGATGGCTGTTCACTGAATGCCCTCGTTGTGCCAGTCTCTACATGAGTGTTCGGGTTAAATCAAGTGGGACAAAGGGGAAAGTTCTGTAATGTCTACAGCCATAAATATGAGCATCTGCTCTATGCTGAGTCCTGTTTTGGTGTTCGTTTGTTTGTTTGTTTGTGGTGTCAGGGACTGAACCCAGGGCTTTTGCACTAAGTTCCATCCCCAGACCTTTTTTTTTTTTTTTTTGAGACAGATTCTCGGTTGCTCCAGCCTACAGTATTCCTGCCTCTGAGGCCAGGGATATAGCTCAGTGGCATAAGCGCCTGCCTGGCAAGCACAAGGTCCTGAGTTCAATTTCCGGTACCAAAAAAAAACAAAAAACAAAATATTCCTGCCTCAGCCTCCCAGAGTAAGTGGACTCTGGGCATGTGGAGTTTGAAGGAGGCCACTACATTCTGTTCCCATATAGATTCTCAACCAGTTAAGAGCTACCAGACAAGCCAGGCAGGGGCGGAAACAAAGGCTGTGTTGTAAGTCAGGGCCTGACTAACACACGGCTCAGAGCTATAGCCAAACGCCCATCACCCTTGCTCCTTCCCTTCTCCTGTTCCCTGGTTTAAATCTATTTCCATGCTCAGCCCCACGAATAGGGACCAGATCCCGCTGGCTGGCCACCAGCCCTGCCTGTCCCACCATAAAACCCGTATCTCCGGAAAACTGATGCAGATTCTCCAAGTCTGTGCTTCATATGCACCATGAAACTTGTTGGTGCTTCTGATTTCTTTATAGCCACGTGGAGTCCCGTGACTGCACCAGTGGGTTGGCCTGTCTAAGCCCAAGGTAGGGTGCGGATACCCAGGGCACAGATGTTGGGTGCCAGGGGTGTACTTCAGGGGAGAAGTCTTACCTAGCAAGGTGCGTGCTGGGCTCAGTTCCCAGCACTGCAAAAACAAAAACAAAAAAGGACAGATGCTAGAAGGGCTGATGACGCACTTGATCAGTGTGACACCCAGCAGGTCACAGCAGGGGCCACTTTAACACCCTGGAAGCCTCGCTTAACCCTAGAGAACTGAGCCCTCTGCTCCAGACTCGGCCGCTCCCTGTGTGTGTGCTGAGCAGGTCCAGCTGGGGGCCCGGCGGTCAGCACACTGAGGTTGGAGATGTGGGTTTGGGGGAGCTGAGGGCTCCACCGAAGGGTGTCATGGAAAGGCAGGCACTGGTGCAGAGTGGGGATTTCAGTCCCAAGTCCCAGGTCTCCTGCAGACAGAGCTGCTGACGGAAGTGTCAACACCCAGCCCTCCCACAAGCTTCACGTGTACGACTGTCTTTGTAGGGCTGTCTTCGGCCAGAGAAGCAAGCAGTGGTTTCCCCGAGGCACCTCACTTCCTCTTTCTACACCCATCCTCCCCTCCCACCGCCCCGCCCTCAAGCAGCCAGGATGTCCAGGGCCTGAGGAAGCCAATTTGTTGAAGACAGGGCAGCAAAGTATGAGCAGGATCCAGCCCACCCTGCTTTTGGAAGGCCATGAGCTACAGCTGATGTTTCCATTTTTCAGTGGTTGAAAAAGATCAGAGGAATGGTATTTTATGACACATTATCCATTTATTGGAACATAGCTACAACCATCTTGTTCACCTATTGTCCGTGGGTGCCATCAGCAGAGTTTAGTAGTTGGGACGGGGACTTGGGGCCCGCACGGTTTGAAGTCAGTACTCTGTGGCCTGTTGAGGAAAAGCATGCTGCCCTGCTCCAAGATGACAGAGATGGAGCGAGTGCGTACCCAGAAGGAAGCCAGTGGATCAGGCCCTGTGGAGGAGGCACTGCATGGGGGTGGGGTGGGGTCCTGATCCTGCCAGTCACCCAGAAGAGGGAAGAACTGTCCAGGCCCACACGTGGGGCCGCTGCGGCTCACAATGGGAAGGCAGTGGTCGGGCTCAGGCCTGTGACTCATTCCAGCAGTGAAGACAGCAGGACACAAGGGGATTCTAGCCTTTGGTGAGCCATCCCACCTGCCCTCCCGCCCGGCTGGTGGCGGGGTTTCCCCCTGAGCAGTGTGTTCATTGCGTGCCCCTCTCCTGTCTGCAGAGTTCGCCTTCTGCCAGGTGGATGCCTCCATCGCGCTGGCCCTAGCCTTGGCTGTCCTGTGTGACTTGCTGCAGCAGTGGGACCAGCTGGACCCTGGCGTGCCCGTCCTGCTGGGATGGCTGCTCGGAGAAGGCGATGACCCTGTGGGCCACGTGGAGAGTGCACATCAGGTAACCCAGGGAGTTAGGGCGCCGGGAGGCACCAGGGTGCTACAGTGCTCACTGGCTGAGCCCGTCTACCGCAAGCGTGCTTCTGGAGAACTGCCCGCTGGGCTCTGTGGGCACAGGGACGCCCTCATGCTCACTTTTGGGGCTTCCAGTGGCAAGCCTTCAGGTCAGTTAGGGAGGGAGCTCTGAAAGAAGCTCCTTGGATATCAGGAGTGTAATTTCAGCACTCGGGAGGCCGAGGCAGGGGGGTCGCCACAAGTTTGAGTCCAGGCAGGGCTTCATAGTGAGTTCAAGCCCAGCCTGAACTGCAAAGCCAGACCCTGTCTCAAAAAACCAAAGACAAAAAAAAAGAGTGTAATTATGAAGAATGCTTATTAGTTGGCCTTGGAGTTACTGTGGGGTTCCCCAGTTAGATCTGAGGATGAAGCATTTCCAGAGATGAGAATCCTTCCAGGGAATTTGCCGCTTGAAGAAATTTTTCATCTCCAGGGGGAGCAGACAGATAGGAAAACTGAGGACTGAGACAAGCAACAAAAGCACCCTGAGAACAGGAATTCATAGCCACCTGTATCGACTGGGCCGGCTGGCGTGGCATTCCCAGCAAGCCCAGAGTTCAAAAAGCAGCCTGTTTACAGGAAATATGGGACAGGGTAAAGAGTTGGTGATAAAATGACCTTGGAAGTCCACAGCAGTGTAGAAATTGGGTCCCATTCTCAGAGGAGTGTCTGGTGTTTGATGGTTCTTTGCTCTTTGGTCCACTGCTGAGATGTCCCTTCCTCCCTCCTCTCTGATTTCTGGCTTTACCGTAAGGTCTGGAGCCCATTTCCTTCTCAAGGTCCCCTTTTCAGCATCAGGCCCCCAAAATACCGTGGCTTAGAGCTACGAGTACATCTTTATTAAAGGTCATGTTAAGTCTGGGGGGAAATTCCTCTTTGATGGAGAAGTACAAGGAGTGAAAATAGAAGGTGACCTTCAAGGCTGCCTGGTGCTGACAGGCGGAAGTGGGCCCTGTGTCAGGCGGTGGGGGAGGGGGGAACACGCCGCCCGCAGCCAGCCAGCCCGGGGCTCCTCAGCATCCCAGAAGGTTGGTTTCAGGCCTTTTCATTTGATGTAGGGAGAAGACGACTACCTGTTTGAAAAAGCAGAAGTCAACTTTTGGGCAGAGACCCTGACCTTCGTGAAACACCTCTACAGGCAACTCCTGCATCTCCTCTGCAGGTCGGGCTGGCGTGCCCCCAGCCCTGAGAGCCTAGGTCACCTGCAGAGGACCGCGGCAGAGCAGCAGCTCCTCCTCTCGCAGCTCTTCAGGGAGCTTCCCCCCACTGCCGAGTTTGTGAAGACCCTGGAGTTCACGAGACTGCGTATTCAAGAGGAAAGGACTTCGGCTGGCTTGAGGCTGCTGGCCTTTCTGGCAGGAAACGAAAAGGAAGGCCCCTGTTCTCAACACCTCGGACCCTCCTGCAGGAGCAAGTCACTTAACTCGCCCAAGAACTGAAGCACCACGTTGAAGAAAGGCTGGGGGGCGGGGGGAGAGCTGGGCTGTTCTGCCACTAACTCTGTAAGGAACGTGTCAAACATAAATTCAGATTTTTTTCTGTTATGCCTCCCCCTCTCCTGTGGGTCTAGTCTCCTGTCACTTCCTACGGAAGAATTTTTCTTCAGTTCTTTCATTCAAGGCAGCCGAGTTTATTGCAGCTACTGTAGGAAGTGAGGCTACCACGCTGAATAGTTACTCTGTCCCCAGGTGCTGGCCACCTGCGAGCCTGAATTAGCCTTTCCGCCCAGCATTTTCTGTGAACTGACTACGCAGAATTGGATTTTAACACACATCCCTCTTTTTTTTTTTTTTAAAGCTATATGGAGAGGCTGGATTAGTTGGCAAACAGCCCATTTGGTCGTACTTTTAAATTTCACTCCATTTTAACAAAGCAGAAATATGTTCCAAATGTTGGATCCTGGGAGAATTAAGTAAGGATCAACCTCATGCAAATAATTTATTTTTATTGTCTGCATCTGTGAGTCCTGCGGTGGCCCGCACATTCCATCCTCATTATTAAAAGCCCCATTGAGAGCTGCTCCTGTCTCCCTCAAAAATACGTGCTAAGCTAAGAGCAGGTCTGCCAGCCAGTGAAGCACATACTCTTGGCTGTGAGAAGGAAGCTGGGGAAGGAGACCCAGCACAAGTGGTCCACCTGAGGCCTACGCTGTTTACCATCATGTGCTCGGTGACAGTAACAGGAAGATTCCCATTTAAGATGCCACTGAATACATTTATCCATTTCAGGGACTTGATCTAGAAACTGACATTTCCAAACCCATCCAGCCTTCTTCCTCAGGTCGCCAGCAGGTGGCACTCTTGCATGTGTTTTGCTGGTCTTGGATTTCACCATTTTTAATGTGTGCTGTACTCTCAGTGTTACCACAGTTACATTGAAATGCTCGCTCGGATATGTTGTAGTCATCCACATTCATTTTTTGATCCTAGTTATCTGCAAAGGGCTTTTCAGTCATAGTAAACTTGTAGAATATATAGATACTTTTAAACACTTCTCTGAGTAGTCACTGGAAAGTTATTTTGTTTGAAGAGCTAAAAACAGGTTAGAGGGGAGAGAGTTTGCTGTGGCCATTTCCTACTGCAGAAAAGCTGAAATTTCAAATAAAAAATTTGTCTCTCTGAGAGAAAGCGACCAAATACTAAAACTGTGGCCATGCTGGACGTATAGAAAAAGGGATCTGCAGGGAAGAGGGGGAAAGAAGTTAGCTCAGTGTCCAGAGTTTCATGCTAAAGAGAGCAGAAAATTCCCTGGGTGATTTCGCAACCTTTCGGCCCCAAATGTGGTTTCTCTGATCCTGAATTAAATACCTAGTGAGGATCTGTGTAGTCCACACCTGATGGAAAGCTGCCAAGCTGACATGTCTGCTCTGTTGTTAGACCTAACTGGGAAGAAGGCAGGACTGGTGTGTGACGTGGTGATAACCAGAGGCCAGCTCTGAACAGGGCCCAGCAAAGCTCAGTCCCATGGAGAAGAGCAGCGTTCCCTTTCTCCTTATTTAAGCAGTTGTGTAATAAACATTTTACACAGCAGATACTCCTCACCAAAGCCTGTACCAGAACATGTTTATACACTTATCTCCAGGATCCTTTTACCAGTCTACAAAGTGAATGTTCTTGCTACTGTGGACGGTACTGCCCGATTTGGAGGGCAGGAGAAAGAGATGTTTGTCTGGTTTGGTATCTGCAATCTTGCTCCTAACCTAATAGCACTGGCTGGGGAAACAGCTGCTTCACACTTTCCTGATGCATTCTTCAGAGAAACCTCGAAGACCATCCTCTCAGGGCCTCCGACTCTCGTGTTTGGGGTCGTTTCAACGAATAAAACAGTGTTAGCCACAGCTGCCCAGCCCTGTAGGGGGGCGGGGAGTGAAGCAGTCATTCTTCCTGAGGGTCTCTAGCTAGTCCTGGCATCAAGCTCTAGCGTGCAAGATTTGGGTGGCCCCTGACTCTGTAATGGGCCTGGGGACCTCCATCCATCTGGACATAGCCCAGAAGCCTGGCTTTCTCCATTAGAATTCGTTAAGTTGTTACAATGCATCTCGTGGTTTGTACTTAATTAAATACCTCCCTGGGTGTCTCATTTGTGCCTTGATAAAGGTGTGTGATGTGTAAAGCAAGAATGTTACCTTCTCTATTTTTTGCAAGTAAGGAAACGCAGGTACCAAAGAGATTGTGTATGTGAGTTGCTCCAGATCACATGACTTGTCAGGGGCAGGGCCTGAACTCCAGCCCCACACCGCTGACCCTGATATCCTCCCAGCCCTGACCTGGGCATTAGCGGAACACAGCAGTGGGACGTGCACTCCGGCCTCCAACGTTCTCACGGCCGCACCTCCCTCCTGGCCTTCCAGGTTGAGGGACTGAGCTCCAGCGGGCCGGGTGCAAGCACACAGCAAGATCCGTGTGAGAAGGCGGTGTGGGTCAAGCTTCCTTCCCCGGCAGGTCCTGGACTTTCCCGCTTAGGCGGCCTGCGCTGCCAGCTGGGTGAAATCATAGGCTGGTTTCCAGCCTTTTGGCAGCCAGTACTGCCGAGTGGGGCTGTCCGCGGCTTTAGCCTTACTGGGCGCTAGGTGGGGGTGTCTGCCCCGTCCCCAGACGCAAGCAGTGCACAAGTTAGCAAAGCGCATATCCCAGGGCAAGCAGTTGTGGAGTGTGGGGCCGACAGGCAACAGAAGGGGTTCCCCCCGACACACACTGGTCTGCCTCAGCGGGATCTGCAGCCAGCACTAGAGAAGGCGGGGCGCAGTTCCCCCCACCGCCAGGGGCCTGGAGAGTGCCACAGGGTAGGGCTGCGCTAGGCCGGCAGCTGCACCCCAATCCCCAGAGGACTGGAGAAGCGCGGCCGACCAGCACACGTACAGGGTGGAGGAAGTCGCGCCCATGCCTGCGCGGCTCTCCCCGCTTCCCTCCCGTTCACCCAGTCGGCTCCCCCGCCCCGGACGCCCCGCGCCACTCCGCGCCTTTGGCCCGGGCTCAAGGTCTTGTGATGTGATTAGCAAAGCCAGCGCCTTGTCCTCAGACACTCAGCCCTGCCCGGCAGGCGCGGGCGCGGGAGCCCTGTTTACCGAGCCTGGGCGGGGAGCGGGGCGGAGACACGGCCCG
>NW_004955441.1:10468388-10469885 GCF_000276665.1 Chinchilla lanigera | reverse complement strand
GCTGCCGTCGGCTCCGCGCGGGGGGGCGGGCCGGGCCGGCACCCCGGGGCGCCCGAGAGCGCTCGTCGCTTCTTCTCCTTCTCCCCCCGCTCCGCACTCCAGGGCACCCTCTGCCCGATCCACGCAGCTTCCAGCTCCCTGTGCTCGCCCCCAGCAAACTTTCGTTCCCTCCCTGCCTCTAGCCCGTTATTCGTCGTGGCTCGGGCTCCGCCGCGCCGCGCCGCCCCGAGGGCTCCTCCCAACCTCCCTACCTGCAGCTCCCACCATTACAGGACCCAGAAACATGTCGACCACACTTCTGTCGGCCTTCTACGACTTCGATTTCTTGTACAAGGTAGGCAGGGGAGCAGCGGGGAGGAAGGCGGGGCGGCAGGAGCCCTTCCAGCGTCGGGACAGCTCTCTGCCCTAGGCTTGCGGGGAGCCCTCCCTCCCCGGCTTTCGGGCCGGGAGAAACCCTGCAGTTTGCAGGAGTGTGTGCTAGCGCCCAGTGGGCGGGGAGGAGCAGGGAGGGCGGAAGGGCAGGAGGGAGCGGCCGTAGCTGGTGAGTTTCTCCGCAGCCGACCACGGCCACGCTGCCCCGGGCTTCCGGGACAGCGCGCGCCACCCACGCCGGGGCCCAGGCCGCGGATCGCGGGTCGGAACCGGCGCGGCCCGGTGGGCGCCCTCTGCTTTCCCGCGGCTCCCGACGCGAACTTGCTTGCGGCTCTTGCGCGTGCATGGGTGGAAGCTAGCTGCAAACCCGCAAGCAAGTAAAGAATAAAAGGGAGCGGCGCGGGGGGGCGGGGATCAGAAAGCTGGAAAGCTGCCCCACAGCTCACCCCAGCTCTCTCCCCTGCCCTCCTGATTTTCATCTCTTCCCGGCTCCCCTTCTTTTGGCAGACGGAGAAGTCCCTGGCCAACCTCAATCTGAACACCATGCTGGACAAGAAGGCAGTGGGGACGCCCGTGGCCACGGCCCCCGGCTCGACCTTCGCGCCGGGCTTCCTCCGACGGCACTCGGCCAGCAACCTGCACGCGCTCGCCCAGCCCGCGCCCAGCCCCGGCAGCTGCTCGCCCAAGTTCCCGGGCGCCGGGGCGGGGGGCGCGGGCCCCTACGCGCCCCTCAAGGAGCCGCCGTCGGGGGGAGGCGGCACCGCGCTGCTCAACAAGGAGAATAAGTTCCGGGACCGCTCCTTCAGCGAGAACGGCGAGCGCAGCCAGCACCTCCTGCACCTGCAGCAGCAGAAGGGCGGCGGCTCGCAGATCAACTCCACGCGCTACAAGACCGAGCTGTGCCGGCCCTTCGAGGAGAACGGCACGTGCAAGTACGGCGAGAAGTGCCAGTTCGCGCACGGCTTCCACGAGCTGCGCAGCCTCACGCGCCACCCCAAGTACAAGACGGAGCTGTGCCGCACCTTCCACACCATCGGCTTCTGCCCCTACGGGCCGCGCTGCCACTTCATCCACAACGCGGACGAGCGGCGGCCCGCGCCGTCCGGGCCCGCGGGCGCCTCGGGG
>NW_004955441.1:10447429-10467752 GCF_000276665.1 Chinchilla lanigera | reverse complement strand
GCTACCTGAGCGGCTCGCTGAGCTCCGGCAGCCTCAGCGGCTCCGAGTCCCCCAGCCTGGACCCCGGCCGCCGCCTGCCCATCTTCAGCCGCCTGTCGGTCTCCGACGACTGAGGCGCGGGGGCGCCCGCGAGGACGGGCGAGGGCGAGGGCGCGCTCCCGCCGCGGCGGGCTTCCGGTGGGGAGCCCGCGCCGGAGCCCCCGCCGCCGAGCACTTGGACTCGAACTCCGTGCCGGGAGGGGCCCCGCCCCTTCCTCTTTCGGTTTTCTCTTGGTTTTTATTATTTTTTTTATTATTATTATTACCAATTTTCATTCTTGTTGAGCAAAACAAAAAAAAAAGCCAACGAACTTTTCGTACTGATGAACAAAATATTCACAACAGGGCAGTTGTGATGCGAATAGAACAAAAAGGAAAAAAACCAAACACTTCAACTTTTTTAGGTTTCCTGAGGAGTTTGGGACTCCAGGAAAAATCAGCCCAGCACCAGCAGCTACAGCCACCATTCCATCTCTACACTTGAAGCAGCGTTAGTTACAGTCCAGATGTGAGCGCTCGCATCTCGGAGTTCCTAATGATGTGTCTCATCCCGGTGTAAACAAACCAGCCAGCCCCCACCTTGCCGAACTGTAAGCTTTTAGAACGCAATATTCCGCCAAGAATATGCCTTGATGGTAGCGGGCCTCCGCCCTTAGGTTTGTTTTGTTTTTTTAACCAAGTCCTCTGTCTGGGGAAAAAACCCATTCATTCCAAAGTCTCGTACTGGTTACTGGTTGCATTACTACCACTTAGTGGATGTTTAGTTTAAAACCATGTTGCCTGCTCTGGAAGCCTTGGGCAGAGCTTAGTTTGTAATTGTTGGGAAATAACTGCTGAATTTTTAGCTGTTTTTGAGTTGATTTCGCACCACTGCACCACAACTCAATATGAGAAAACTATTTAACTTATTTATTATCTTGTGAAAAGTATACATTTGAAATTTTTGTTCATACTGTATTTATCGAGTATGATGAAAAGCAATAGATATATATTCTTTTATTATGTTAAATTATGATTGCCATTATTAATCGGCAAAATGTGGAGTGTATGTTCTTTTCACAGTAATATATGCCTTTTGTAACTTCACTTGGTTATTTTATTGTAAATGAGTAAAAATCTTAATTTAAGAGATTGTATGTAATATTTATTTCATTAATTTCTTTCCTTGTTTACGTAAATTGCGAAAGATTTCATGGTTTCTTTACAGAAATCTATCTCGATGCTGTGGAAATAGTTTGACAGATATCTGAGTTTTCTTAGAATGTATAATGGTTGTAGCCCATCCACCTTTAGGGGAAAAAAAAAAAAGACCACATTGCAATCAGGTTGACATGTGGCATATTTTGCTAATTCCAACCTTATAGACTAGCAAAACAATGTTTGCTGATTCCACCAGCTCTACTGTGACATACTCTTAAGTATAAAGACATGTAGCAATAAATAATGGGGGGGTAGTCTCACAGTGCCTTTAAAGGGCCCAAACTTGCCTTAATCTTCCTCAACCAAATAAGTATTTTATTAGTGCTTGAGAGAATTTGAATGTAGGATGGGTTCAACTGCACAAAAGGAAAAGATTTTTACCACTTTTTTATAGCTATAAAGTGAAGAGGCCACCTCTTAGTGCTGAAATGGTATATAGTACACGAATATGCCTTGTTTAATTACCGAACATGCTAAAACTTGTACTATTCTTTTTTTCCCGTGTAGAAAGGCAGGAATGTCTTGAGCTTTCCTGGACAGCAGATGAATGAGCAGTAGCTTAGTTTGTAGGTACAGTTGGAGCACTATGTATGTATTCTCTGGACTACTTTGACAGAAGTAGGTTTTTGAATGTAACAAGATAAGTCAACTTGAGTTGTAATATATTTGGGGAATCAGTTCACTACAAATTGTGACTGTAAACATTGTACTGTAAATGTTTTGTAGTTTTCCCCCAATAAAACTTTGGGAAGAAAAAAAAAAGGTGAGAGTGGCTTTTTTTTTTTTTTTTTTCAATCGAAATGTCTAGGCTTCCAGCTGCCTGAGGCCTTGGCGAGGCGGGGAATGGACGCCTTACCTGTATGCACTTGACGGCAGGTACTCAGCTGAGAAAAGGGCTTCTCGGGACTGGGAAGGGCATTAGCTGTTCCCTTTGGTAATAAGATGCGTCCCAGGGTTGGCGGCTGGCGGGAGACCTCTAGGGGTGTGGCCAGCCTGTGAGTCACCCAGCGGGTCACGTGGCCGCGGTGGCAGCTGAAAGTCCGATTTTTTTTCCTCTGGGCTGCTGCCTGCAGGGCCCCGGGAGTGCTGAGCTGGAAGTGGAGGTCTGGGGCCCCCGGCCGTGGCTTTTGCGTGGACTTTGGAAAGCCAGGCTGTGTCCTTGTTCGGAGAGGAAGGGAGGGAAGATTAGGCAGGTTAAATTTCTATCTGGGTGATGTTTGTTTACACAGACAGCTTCCTCTGGGGATGAGCACACACCAGTTATTTATGCAAAAGGAATTACTGTCTAGGCTTCAGAGGCCAGAAAGCAAATTCAACCCATCATGCCCCCGAAAAGTATAGATTGGCCTGCTGGTTCTCCAAACAGTCGGACAAGCTCACTACGGTGACTCTGCTGTTTTCCTTCTCACTCTAAAAACAAAATCTGGTTCATAAATCAAGGCATGTTTCCTTCATTCCCCGCCCCCGCGCGCATACAATTGAGGCGCTCTTTCCAAAGGAGGTGAGCGATTTAGCAATAGTTTGCTTTCTTATCGACAACAGCTGGGCTCTATCAGCCAATCCTCGGGTGCCCTCTCGAGGGCCCTGCCTTAGCCAGGGTCTCCTGTGACTCAGCTGAGCCGGGCGGGTGGGGAGGGCTGGTGGCCGCGGCGGGCCTGGGCAGCTGTTTCGCGTTAGCGGTGATGGCGCTGGTGCTCACTGGAGCGTTTTGGGGCTTGGCGCACCCTGCCAAAGGGGCTGGGGAGTGGTTCCAAAGTTTTCCCAGATGCTGGGCCTCTGGGGCGGGGGGAGGGGAAGGGGAGCCCGAGGCCAAGGGGGGCCGGGGCTGGGTGAAGACCCCGCAGGCTCCCTGGCCTCTCCACCATAAAGAATGTGCAAAGGGGCGGGAGGGGGGGTGACCGTCTAAAGCACGGTGCTATTTAGGCCAAGCTGCATTTCAAAGGCCTTGTTTCCACTTCGTCCCCAAACTTATTTTTCTAAACAAGTACTCTTGATCAGCCGGAATGTTAGACTTCTTTATATGGGGTAAGCCACATTCATTTTTTAAAAAAATTGCTCCGAGAACCCAACTGCTTGGATCTAAAGGGTGTGTTTGAGACTCAGTGGAGCGTGGAAAGCTAGGGGGACCATTCAGAAATTTCCTCCCACCGCACATCAATGGAGGCGACCAGGTCATTGTGCTTCTGTGTCGGCGGGAGTGAACGGCAAACACAGCCCGCGGTACTGGGTCACCCTTTGGACAGTTTTCTTGCAAAAATCAAGAAATAGAAATAAAACTTGCAAGGAAGGGTTCCCATCATGGGCTAGGCCGTGAAACCAAAACTCACTGACTCCAAGACTAAGTCCAGAAGCAACTGTTGCCGGCACTGGGGTTGGAACCCAGGGCCTTGGCAGTGAGCTACACACCCAGCCCTTTTTTAATTTTTTATTTTGAGACCGGATCTATCAAAGTCACAGAATTGCCCAGACTGGATTCAGACTCGCAATTCTCCTGCCTCAGCCTGCCACAACAACCGCCAATTCAAGAAGCAATTCTTCCACAGTCAGCTGTGAAAAGGACCCCAGAACAACGTAACCTGGGTTAGAGGGTCTCCCCAGTGGATTTCTACGGCCTGTGTAAAGGCCAAGGTGTTTTTCTCAGCAGCCCCCAGTCAGTGTGCATCACCTTCTAACTTATTTCAGAGAAAGAATGTGTGAATGTCTCTTGCTACTAGGCCAAGGCCCTGCACTGGCCCATGGGGACAGATGAAGGATTGTGAGCCCTGCAGCAGCTCAGGACCCGGATGACAAAGGCAGGCCTGCAGGGCCCTGCTGCGGGAAAGACAAGCAGGTGCTGCTCTTGGCTGCCAGGGCTGTCCCAGCACTAGGACGCTCACTGTTAAAATCCACCTGGGGTCTCAGAAAATCCGCCGGGGGTGGACGTGTACAGGGAGGAAGCCCATTGAACCTCGGAAGGGACATGTCCCCAGGTACCCGCTATCCTCCGGTTTTGCTTGTGGTGATAAACAAGGGCAGATGTGACTCTTACCCAGCTTTCTTGAAACCGGAAGTTGGGTCCCTGCATCTCTGCATGCCCTGAGAGCTGGTCAGGCTCAGCCCCCAGCAGAGACTCACAGCCCCTTCGCTTGCTGCTGCCTCCTTTCACTGCACCTTACCATTTCTTGTCCACTCCTCCAGGGAACAGGTAGGCAGTTCCAGCCTGGTGCTGCTGGCAAGGGCAGGGAGGGGCAGAGGGGCCAGGAGCAAGAAGTCACTGGCCCCTCCTCGCACCGCTTCTGACAGCAGGCTGGACTTGAAAGCACGTGTGTGTATGTGTGTGTGTGTGTGTGTGTGTGAGAGAGAGAGAGAGAGAGAGAGAGAGAAAGAGCGCGTGTGCACAGAGGGAGGTCCATGGGGCGCTGGGGTGGGAGGGTAATTTGTGTGTGTGTCTCTGTCCTCGTCGGCCTGTGTGGATGTGCAGACGTTGGCGGGTGTGGGTCTGTGTGCAGCCGTCCGGGGCTGTGTTCCGGCAGATGGGGTATCTGAGGCTGAGGGCTGAGGGCTGCCGGGCCTGCGAGTGTGCGTGTCTGTGTGGGAGTGTCTGTTGCTGTGTGGGGGGGGGGGGTGCGCAGGCTTGTGTGAGTGTGCGTGTGAGTGCTGGTGCAGGTTGGGTGTGCCCGAGTGCGGCTGCCGTGGTGGGGGTGGGGTGGGCCTGGCTAGGGGCTGCAGTTAGGGCGGTGTGTTTGGGGCAGGAGTGTGTGTGTGTGTGTGTGTGTGTGTGTGTGTGTGAGGCTGGTATTACCCACACCTACAGAGGAAAAGCAGTCCTTAGCGGGCCTCCTTCAAGTTTGAAAACTGCTTTCAAAACCCGGAAATGACTGCCAGGCTGCCACCCACTTCCTGCTGCGCGGTGGCAGGGCAGGGCAGGGCTGGGCGGCGGGGCGGCCAGACCCCAGGCCCGCGGGGACCCCGCACTCACCTTCATTGCAGGACACACCTGCCAAGGACAGGCCTCTTGCGGCACTCGGTCCGCGGGGACATTTTTAGAAACCATTCCTTGGGGGCGGGGGCGGGGCTCTTTTATTTTCATATGGGCAGAAATAGCCTGAGCCGATAGGAGCTCTGTGCCCACAGAGGCAGCTCTGAAATAGAGGGAAAGATATTCAGGACCGAGACAGACAAGAAAACTCCTGAGCTTGCTGAAACCAAGTTTAAAATATTTCTCTAAAAATAAGCTTTGTTTTCCTTGTGGATTCCTCTGGCAGTCAGGCTCTCGTGCCAGGGTGCTTAGCTGGCCTGGGAAGCCAGACAGAATTTTTTAAAAAGCGAGTGTTTCCCAGCTGTGGCCTTGGAAAGTTCTCTGTTTTCCATTTATTAAACTCCTACTTTCCGGCTAATTAAAATTATTTTCAAATAAAACCCCATGGTCCGGCAGTATTTGATGAAACACAGAATTCCTGGTGACCCCTCCACAGGAGGATGGGCCAGCTGGGGGCAGCCTGCGTCCCCTCCGCTGGGCTCCGTGCTGGTGCTGCGGGGAGGGGAACCCGGCCCTTTGCAGTGAAGGCCCGGGGCTTTGGCTCCCTAAACATCACCACCGCCTCCCCTGGAGGCTGCTGTACGGGCCTGCCTGCCGCCTCTCAGCTCTGCCGCTCTTGTTCCCCTACACCCCTGTCCCAGTACTGGGAATTGAGCTCAGGCCTTTTCACTGAAGTACAACCCCAGTTTTTTTTTTTTTTTTTAAACTGAGCCTTGCTAAATTGCCCAGACTGGACTCAAACTTGGAATCCTCCTGCCTCAGCTTCCCAGACTGCTGGAGTTACTATATAGGTATGCACTAGCACGCCCAGCCTCTGCGTCCCTTGAGTACAGGCAGCAGAGTGACAGGAAACCACTGTCCTACACACACAAACACACACACACATGCATGCACTCACAACCTGAGCAGAGGAGCTGCACTTCCGGGGACAGGAGCTTGGACCTGGCAGCGTGTGTGAGCGTGTGATGCTTTCCTAGGCGGTGTCTCTCCCGACCTGGCTACTCCTGAAGCTCCCACTCAGCCAGGCCAAGGTGCAGGGACTTTGCGGAGCACCTCCGGGATGCCCATACTGAAGGAGCTGCATGGGACGTGACAAGCATCAAAGCCTCGCCTTAACGCAGACGCAGCCAGCTCTGCTGGAGGCCGGGGCCTTGTGCTTGTCTCCAGGACGATCCCACTCAGCGAATAGGGCTGCTGGCTGGGACCTGGTTGGTAAAAGGCTGCACGGGAGTAAGAAGTGAGCCGACAGATGTCCTCCCTGTGTCCGTGGAGGGTACATATGTTTTCAAGGCTCCTCCAGGCCGTGGCATGAACCGGCCCTTCCTTGCTCTGTGTGTCTGAGCACCCGTCCTACAGACGCCGAGCGATTACTCTCCACTCACCAGAAGACCTGGGGGCCTCCCCCTTTGGGCCGTCACTGAGTAGGGCTGCTGCGACCATCCATGTCTACATTTTTGCGAACACATTTTCAATTCTTTGGGGGATAAACCTAGGAGTAGAAGTGCTAGGCCAAGCTGGGTGTAGTGGCCCACACCTGTAATCCCAGCACTTGGGAAGCGGAGGCAGGAGGATTGTCGTGAGTTCAACTACATAGTGAGAACATGTCTCAGAAAAAACCAAAAAAGTACTAGGCTATGCAGAAGCTTGTATTAGTATGTATGTATGTATTGTGTATTTTTGGTGGCACTTAGGATCAAACAAGGACCTCGAACATATTAAACAAGTGCTCTATCCCTGAGCTACACTCCAAACCCCAGGTCAATTTTATGAGGAACTGCTATTTTCAAAGCGATGTGTTGAAAAAAAAAAAAGCGATGCGTTGGTTTTTATAATTGCTTTGTTAGAATTTATCTCCCCTCCTCAACCTGCATCATGTTCCATGACGTCTCATAAAAAATTTAAAACCAGGTATAGTGAGTGGCACATTCCTGTAATCCAGCACTCTGGGAGGCTGAAGCAGGAGGATCGAAAGCCTAACCTGGACAACTGAGTGCCTTCTTAGTGAGAATCCATCTCCAAATAAAACAGAGCTGGGGATATAGCTTGGCGTGAAAGCCCTGAGTTTAATCCCCAGGACCAACAAAAAAAAACAAAAAACAACTTGTACATTTCTTCACAATAGCCAAAAAGTAGAAGCAACTCAAATGTCCACTGACAGGAATGAGTGAAGAAAATGTGGAACGTCTGTACAGGAGAATATTCTCCACAGAGTGAGGGGGAACCTACCGGCGCTGCACCGTGGGTGCACTTCAAAACAGGTCGCCAAGTAAAGAAGCTGGACTCAAAAGACCACGTGCTGTGTGACTGCATTTAATGAACTGCCCAAAATGTGCAAACGCACAAAGACCAGAGTAGGGTAGTGGTTGCCAGGGGCTGGAGGATGGGAAAAGTGGGGAACGACTGCTGATAGATGCAGGGTTTCTTTTAGAGTTGAGGAAAGTGTTCTGGGATTAGAGGGTGATGGTTTTATCACTGTATCTGTACTGAAGTTAATACATCTGCATACTTTTATATCAGGAAGTTGATGGTATAGGAATTCCATCTCCTTTACTTCACGAAGTGTACACACAAGCTAACAGGCAGGCTGTCAGAAAAGCCCCTGAGGAAAGGCAGAAGGCCAGTGGAAGAGCTTTCTAGGTGAAAGGAGCAGCTTGTGCAAAGGCCCTGTGGTGGTGGAAGGGGCTTAGCTCTCAAAAGCTCTCTTGCTTCCCCCCAGGTCCCCACCAATGCCCCTATTAGAACATCATATATTTTGGCCCATGATTTCTATGCTTTTTTTTTATATTATCATTTAAACGTTTCTATATGTTTCAGTTTAACGCTTTAACTCTTTCAATTAAAATATTGCCCTTGGACTGGGGATATAGCTCAGTGGCATAAGCTCCTGCCTGGCAAACACAAGGTCCTAAGTTTGATTCCCAGTACCACAAATAAAATAAAATAAAATAAAATATTGCCCTCAAGGGCCAGGGATGTAGCTCAGTGGCACAAGTACCTGCCTGGTAAGTGCAAGGTCCTGAGTTCAATTCCCAGTACCCAAAAAACTAAAAACAAAATATTGCCTTCCTGACACCAGGTGTGGTTGCATGTACCTGTAGTCCCAGGTACTCTGGAGGCTGAGGCAGGAGGATCATCTGAGCTCAGAAGTTCGAGGCCAGCCTGCGCAACATACAGAGGCCCCATCTTTAAAAAAAATGGCCTCAAACTACCACCCCCAAATGTTCTTAGAAGAGGGACTCCTTTAGACCCTCACCCCAGAGCCCAGGTCTTCACAGTGGAAAGAGCTACAACTCCGAAGTTGCATGAAGGATGGGCACCACACACTGCCAGCCCCTCCCTGGGCGACTCCCTCAGTTTCTCCGTTTGAAATCCGTCCACTGTTGTCATGCAGATTAGGCAAAATAAAACGCGCCCAGCGCCTTGCAGGCACCTGAGGGAGGTCTGCGGCCAGCGAGAATCAGCTGCTGCCGCTCCTCCTCCTGTTGGCTTCATCCAGGCCGGGGAATCCGGACAGCCTCAGAAATCCTGAGAGCTCCTGCGATCGCTGAAGCTTTCCTTGCGTATACTGAATCTTCCTAACAGCACAAGTCGGGGCCCTGGTCCTGTCCCCATTTCAGAGACGAGGAAACAGAGTTCCCAGTAGTTTTATGCCTGAGGCAGGCCATTGCCAACCGGCTGCAGCTGCAGCGGAACCCAGAGGCATCTGAGCTTCCGCTCCTGCACTCACTGCAGGCTGCCTTTCTGACTCTCCCACCAGCCCGGTGCCACCCGGGCCGGAAAGCCTGGGTCCTCCAAGAAGCCTCCCAGGATGCTGTCCCGAGGTAGACTCTGTCCCACCTCCTCTGTGCCTTTATGTATGTATTTGGTTTTTTGAGACAAGGTCTTGCTATGTAGTCCAAGCTGGACTGGAACTCACTATGTATTGCAGGTTGGCTTTGAAGTCATGGCAGTCCTCCTGCCTCAGCCTCCTGAGTGCTGGGATGACAGGCGTGCACCACCACAGCTGGCTCTTCTGTGCTTTTAAAACAGTTCAAGTCACTCTTCCGCACACAGTCCTCACTGGGAATTGAATCAACATCTTAACAAGGCCTGCAAAGCCTCCCCACAAAGCCTCGCTTTCTGAATTAGTTCTCACCCAGCTCCACTGACTTCCTAGTTAGTCTTCAGTCATGCTGGGCTTGCTCTCTGTCTCAGGACCTTTGCACTTGCTGCTATTCTTGCAGTTCCTCCGACTTGCTACTGACTGCTGCCTTTCCAAGGGGCTGCCCTGGCCACCCTTGGTGTAGTAAGAGGCCTGTCTGGTATTCCTTGCCTTTTATCCTGCTTTATTTTTTTCTCTAGAATTTCTTAGACTCTGACATTTCAGATGCTTTTGTTTCTGGGTGTATTGTCCTGCCACAGCCCAACGTTTTAAGCTGCATGGGGGGCAGGCAGGAGGGAGATAACCGGGACCAAGTTTTAAAATGATTTCTTGGTTGGTTGTGCAGAGACTGACTGAGGGGAAAATAATTCCTTATGAAAAGAATCTTGTGGGGCACCCCACTTTCTGGGCCCCCTTCTGTCCCTCTCACACAGGAGCTTTTCTTTTCCCTCAATAAATTCTTCCTACTCTTAAAAAACAAAGAAGAATTTTGTTGGGGGCGAGGGGTTACTGGGGACTAAGTCCAGGGCCTTCACACTGAGCGACACCCCCAAACCTTTTGGGCGGTGCTGAGACGGAGTCTTGCTGCGTAGTTCAGGCTGGCCTCGAACTCATGGCAGTGCTCCTGCCTCGGTGCCCAAGCGCTGGGATTATAGGCATGCACCCCACACCTGGCTCCCAGACCATTTTATTTTTTTATTTTGAGACAGGGTCTCACTAAGTCATCCAGTTCCCCAGGCTGGGCTTGAATTTACGATTGACTCTCCTGCATCTGCCTCCCCGAGTGCTGTGATTACAGGCGTGTGACACCACACCTGGCTTAGAAAGAACCTTCACACGTGTAAACGTCGTATTGTCTCCCTGGTGTGAGAAACTGAAGAGTAAATAAGGTCTAAAATGTACAGTAGATATTGTGAAATGCAAAGAAGTTGTTCTAAAGGAAGAAAGAACTAGGATGAGGGAAAGGAGAAAGGACAGGAGGCAGAAGGGAATAAAATGCAAGTCGGTTATACTGTCAGTGTCTCTCAGTTCCTCAGAAAGGAAGGTTTGTGGGAATAGCGATGGGAGAAATTTTTATGCCCATATCTTATACTCTGAGCAGCTACTTTAAAGATAATGACAGGGGCTGGGGATTTAGCTCAGCGGCACAGTGCCCGCCTGGCAAGCATGAGGTTGTGAGTTCGATTCCTGGCACTGAAACAACAACAACTAAAAAGGTAAAAATAACAACATGAAAAAAGAAGTAAAGATAACAACATGCATAAATAAAAAAAGATAACAACATGCAATGTATTAACTATTGTTATTCTATTATTTTGTCATGAAACTTTGTTTTACTTTTCCATCAAATAAAAAATAATAACATAGTAAAATCTATGTTTCTTTTTATATAGCCTCTTCCCACTTTCTGTATCCTGTGCCATGAGACCGTGGGAGTTAGTGTTTAGCAGGTAACATTTTTGGCAGGCTTTGTGCTGCTGAGCTGCATCCCTACCCCTAGCTGGTAACGTTTTGTATCAAGATGTTACTATATACGGATAACTCTGACTCTACAAGTAAAATTTTTCAAAATTCACTTTTGTATCACTTTAGTGAATGGCTACTACGAAGGTTTTGTTTTGCTCTGATATGTCGACTAAAATGTTGGCAGCTGATAACAAAAAAAAAAAGAATCTTTATACTAAAAAGGTTTAAAACCTCCGGCCTGGCCCTCTAGGAAGGAGTGTATTCCTCTTGTTCCCTAGATGAGAAAACTGTAGCTGGGTGAGTGTAGGGCTCCTGCTGTGGAGCTACCCCAGTGTCTGGGTTTCTCCAGGAGCTCAGGGGGCCCTCGAGCTTGCTGTCCCGAGTGCGGGCTGTGCCATCGGCCGCCGGTCAAGGGTAGGTGTCTGTGCTCCCCGGAGCAGCCCTGTCACAGCTTTACGGCTCGTCCTGAATGGCTGCTGGGTGTTCTGTCCACCGAGAGGCCACGGACGGGGTTTCCGCAGAGCTGGACAGGGAGGCTGGGCAGGTGCTGCCTCGGCTGGGGACCATGGCCCTGGGTTCAGATGTCACCTTGCTGCTGTTCCTTCCCTGAGAAGCCCCAAGCAAATCTCAGCCTCACTTGGATTCCTGTCGGAATGCAGATGGCAGTGTAGTTCCTATGGCACCAGGAGCCAAACAGGAGCCTGGTGTGAAGTGCCCAGGACCGTGCCTGGCTCAGGGCCCCACGCTGAGACCCTGTGCAGGCGGCGGGGCGGTGAGGACCAGGCCACCTGCGGTCCGGGCCAGCTCTGCCACCACCGCTGCGCAAGCCAGAGCCAGCTGCCCCTGCTCACGGAGCCTGGCTCCTGCACCTAGGCGTCCACCTGCTGCAGAAGGTTCTCAGGCCCAAGCAGTGAGAACAGGGCCGGCCTTAGACACAGCCATGAGGCAGTTTGTTATTAGCAGGTTTTCCCCACACCCTTTGAGTGGTGTTAGGAAAGTCCCATGCTCTGCTCCGCCAGAGCTCCTACATGGCTATTTAAGGGTTTTTCTGTTGCTTTTTCTTTTTTGTCTTTTTGAGCCAGGGTCTTGCTATGCAGTTCAGGCTGGCCTTGAGCTCACTTTGTAGCCCAGGCTGGTCTCAAACTCGCAGCGATTCTCCTGCCTCAGCCTCTCAAGTGCTGGGATTACAGGCATGTGCCACCATGCCCGGCTATTTAAGCTTAAATTTTTTGTTTTGTTTTTTTGGTTTTTTTGGTTGTTAAATTAATGAAAATTAATTCAACATATATTTTTTTTTTGGTACCGGGAATTGAACTCAGGACCTTGCACTTGCCAAGCAGGCAGTTGTGCTGCTGAGCTATATCCAGCCCTAAATGAATGAAAATTAAACAAAATTTAAAACCCACTTCAGTTTTGCGATGCTGGGGATGGACTTTGCATGTGCTAGGCAAACATCAGCCCTGAGCTACACTCCCAGCCCTTTCTTTAAAATGTTATTTTGAGACAGGGTCTCTCTACATAGCCAAGGCTGCCCTCAAGCTTCCAGTCCTTCTAACCAAGCCACCCAAGGTACTGGGATCACAGGCATGAGCCACTAAGCCTGGCTCATTATTTCCATTTCAATTCGTTCAATAGCCACAGGTAGCTGGGGGCCACTGCATTGAACAGTACAGACCATTGTTATTGCAGAATGTACTGTTGGACAGCGCTGTTGGTCTAGAATGTTCTAGAATGTTCTATTAAAATGCCAGCAGCAAGAAGGCTGCAGGCGTTGCTCGGTGGTACAGCACTTGTCTAGCATTGCAAGGCCTGGGTTCTATCCCCAACCCAGAAGAAAGAAAAGAAAAAATAAAACAATGCAAACAGCTGTGAAAAAGTAAGTCACCATCACTCAAGCCTTGAAGGCTTTTGCTTCCTGAAGCAAGCGCTGGGACACACTAGGATGACCTTGGTGGCCCATCCGCCCTCCAGGAGCCAGGAGGGTCCAAAATATTCCCAAGCCATAGCTTCAGCCTTTGGGCTGTTCATGCCAGTAGAGAGAAGAGAAGGACTGAATTCCACCTGGCACCCACTGTGTCCTCATCCTTGTGGCCCTGCCCGGCAATCCGGGGCCCACCTCCTCCAGGGGCCCCTCACACTGACCCTCCAGCTGCTCCCCAAAATGTGGCAGCACATCTACCCATCACCCACGCAGCAGCTGGTTTCCTCTGCCTTTCTTTTCCCTGCTTCCCTCATAGTTTACTGAGAACTAAAGACTCTGCTTTCTAGCCCTGTCGCCCTACTCTCTGTCGCCTCACTCTCTGTCCGTTCTCCCCTGCAGCTCAGGACCCCTCTTCTCGCCCGCACACCTGGTAAACCAGGAGCCCCCGGCTGGTCCTCCTCCAGCCACCTTCTTCTGAATCCAGCTTCTAAAACACTTAGGAGGAGGGCTGGGGGTTTAGCTCAGCGGCACAGTGCCTGCCCAGCAAGTGCAAGGTTGTGAGTTCAATTCCTGGTACCAGAAAAAAAACAAAAAAATAAAATCAAATGACTGGGGATATAGCTCAGTGCAAAGTCCCTGGGCTCAATCTCTATTCCAAAAAAAAAAGAAGAGGCTGAAACTCACAATACAGAGAAAACCAAGGACGGAGACACAGTGTGACCCCAGCTTGTCAGAGCTGAACCGTATCGAATGTGTGTGTACAAATGGAGCCACACCAAATCTCTGAACCCCTCCCACAGCGCCGCTACCAAATAGTCACCTTCGGGAAGTGGGACTGAAGAGGAAGTGCAGGGGCCTGTCCGAAGGGGCCTGCTGGAATTCTCTGACCGCCTCTGGTTATTCACAGAGAGCAGGCCTGGGTTTCGAGCAAGGGAAAACCGCAGGAGGCCCCACCTGCACAGAAATAACACCTTCTCCCGGGGGTGGCCTCATGGCCCTGCAGTCCTTGCAGAGTTTGGGGGACTTTGGGTGAGTGTCTCCTGTCTCACCTTCATTTCCCTCACGGGTCATATGGGAGAAAGCACAGCCCGTGTCACAGTGAGGCTGGCTTTGTGTGTGACATTACTGAGACCCTGTCAGGATCCAAGATGGCAGCTTTCCTGCTTAAAGGGGAGATGGCCAATGACAAGATTTGGGCCCCCGCCAGGGTGCGCAGGAGAGGGGCACAAGGGCCAGCTCTGAGGGCCGATGCCTCGAGCTGAATGCTGAGAAGTGAGACAGGAGGGGCACGGCGTGCACTGCAGGCAAAGCCCTGGGCTGTGACAGTGGCAAGAAGCAAGGGACCAGCCAGACGTGGTGGCACACACCTGTAATCCCAGCACTCAGGAGGCTGAGGCAGGAGGATTGTTGCAGGGTCGAGACCAGCCTGGGCTACAAAGCGAGCTCAAGGCCAGCCTGAACTGCATAGGGAGACCCTGTCTCAAAAAGACAAAAAAAAAAAAAAAAAAAAAGAAGCAAAGGACCATCAGCAGGGCAGGGGCCTTGCACACTGCCTGAGCCTCCAAGGCAGCTGGATAGGCCTGCATTTGAGCCACAGTGACAGAATCCTACCTAACGTCCTAGGGGCATGGCCTCCTAAGTGGTTTTTTGTTTGTTTGTTTGTTTGTTTGTTTGTTTTTTCTGGTACCAGAAATCGAACTCACGACCTTGCGCTTGCCAGGCAGGCACTGTACCGCTGAGCTAAATCCCCAGCACCCCCTCCAGTCCTTTTATTTTTATTTTCAGACAGGGTCTCCTAAGTGGCTAAGTTGCCCAGGCTAGGCTCAAACTTGTGGGTCTTCCTGCCTCAGCCTCCAGAAGTGCTGGGATGACAGGTGTACATATGGCACGGCCCCTTCTCTTACCAGCTGCTGCCCCATGTCCCCAGGCCTGGTGGTGAACACGAAAGCTCTGCACTATTCTGCTTTAACAAACAGTAAGGCAGGTATACGCCCGGGCCTCGGTGAGAATGTCAGCGCAGGGGTCCTGGGAGCAGTGCTGCTGGCTCTCAGGGCAGCTCGGGGGACATGCATTTAAAAGCATGTAATCTGCTGTCACAGGAACGCTCCACACCTCCCTCCACGTGCCTCGGAGGCCGTGTCCACACCCCATCCCCTGCTGCCAGACCTGAGCTCCTGGCGCCCACTCCCCGGGCTTCACCCAGCAGCCCGGTCCTGCTGTGTCCTCCTGTTCTGTTCTCAGCTCCTCCAGCCCTGTCCAGGCTTGTCTAAGGTCCGAGGCTGTCCACTGGGAGGCCGAGTGGGACTCAGGGCTCCCGGGACCCGAGGGGCAGGTATGGGAAGATGAACCCGCTGAATCCTGGGGGCCCCACTTGTGTGACCTCAGAAAACAGCAGCCCAGGGAAGGTGAGCACAAACTGTAGTGAGTGTGTGAATGTAAAAACCTTGTCACAGTACAGGGCATGGTACCCTAGAACGATGGGATAAATGTGTTTGGGTCAAGAAGTGTGTTTGGGGTATTTTGAGGGGGATTAATGCAAGGAATCTTTTTTAGTTTTAAAAGTAAAACTTTTTATGTTCTTTCTTTGGCTTTTTGAGACAGGGTCTAGCTATGTAGTTCAGGATGGCCTCAAACTCATGGTGATCCTCCTGCCTCAGCCTCCCTGGTGCTGAGATTACAGGCATGGGCCACCCTACCCAGCTTTCTAATGCATTTCAAAAATTTAAACATTTGCCATATTTCCTAATCATCCCACACTGATCAAACACTACAAATAGAAACGTGTCAGCTGGGTGTGGTGACTCACACCTGTAATCCCAGCACTCAGGAGGCTGAGGCAGGAGGATAGCTGCGAGTTCAAGACCAGCCTGGGCTACAAAGTGAGCTCAAGGCCAGCCTGAACTGCATAGCGAGACCCTGGCTCAAAAAGACAAAAAAAAAAAAAAGAAAGAAAGAAAGAAAGAAAGAAAGAAAGAAAGAAAGAAAGAAAGAAAGAAAGAAAGAAAGAAAGAAACATGTCAAATAGAAACGTGACAGTGCATCCTCCTCCACCTTATTCACCAGATCTGCAACTGGGCAACTTCTGGCTCCTCCATGACCATGAAAGGCAGCTGTTCTGAACCAATTCAGGACCTGAGAGCAGCCCCACCAGTGCAACTAGACACCCAGGAAAGAGGACATCCAGAGCTGCTTCAGAGTGTAGCAACAGTGGTGGGACAAGTGTGCTCGGAGCAAGGGGGCGGATTGTGAAGAAGGTTAATGCCAATGTGTCTTTTACTGAAATAAAATTTAAAGATGTCAACATTCACCGTATATGTTGACCACACCGTGTGCGTGTGCGTGTGCGTGTGCGTGTGTGTGTGTGTGCGCCCCCGTGGGCAGCTCCGTGTGAGTGTGTCATGGCATGGGGGTGTGTCTGTGCGTGACCTGCGCGGGGTGGTTGTGTCCGCTGCTGTGGAACGCAGGCGCTCCCCGGGGCCAGGAGACGGCAGCGGTGTAAAGGCGGAGCCTTGTTCTGTGCCTTTCTCCCAGGCCCCGGACGGCCCGGCTTTTCTGGTGTCCCCCCCCCTTCTCTCCGCCTGGGGCACTGGGACTGTGGCCAAGGTCCCAAGAGCTCCACAGCAAGACAACGTCCAAAACCCTCTGTTTTTGTTTGGTGTTTGTTTGGTGTTGGTTGTTTCACTTTTGAGACAGGGTCTTGCTAAATTGCCCAGGTTGGCTCTGAACTCGAAAGCCTTCTGCCTCAGCCTGCCGGACGCTGGGATCACAGGTGTGCACCACCACGCCCAGCTGTCCTAGGCACTTGCTTCTGGCCCAAGTTTTAGGACCAAAAGGAAGACCCCACCAGGTCTGCCCAGGCTTTCCTGGTCTGCTGGGGGCCACGCACCTCCCCGAAGTGCTGCAGACCACCTTCCTCTTTAAAGTCTTAGCGGGGGTGCTGGGGATTTAGCTCAGTGGCAGAGCGCCTGCCTGGCAAGCGCAAGGTTGTGAGTTCGATTCCTGATACTGGAAGAAAAACAAACAAACAAACAAAAAAAAAATAGCCGGGCAGGGTGGCGCACCCCTGTAATCCCAGCACTTGGGAGGCTGAGGCAGGAAGATCGTTGCAAGTTCGAGACCAGCCTGGGCTATAAAGTGAGCTCAAGTCCAGCTCTTTTTGAGACCCTGTCTCACAAAGACAAAAAAAAAAGTCTTAGGGGCTTCTGGCTTCCTGGGCCTCTGCCTGGTACCTGAACCCAGCACCCTTCGATGGACCAGCATGGCCCTCAGAGGTTTGCGGCGGCCTCAGACCCAGCTCTCTCTGTCCCTCTCTCCGGGCGCACCTCATCCCTGCATTGACCCAGGGCCTCCCTCAGGCTTCGCAGCCCTTCTGCCCCGCTAGCTCCCCGCCCCCCACGCCCGCCCTGGGCTCTGAACAGCGGCGTGCCTCTGGACACACAGCTGGACGTCTTGCCAAGCACAATGGTGCTGTGCCCGCGGGCTGTTCCTTTTAATAACAACACCGCCAACGCCCCCCTCCCGTCCCCCAGGGTCTTCTCCGAGGCTGTTATCTTCGAAGGACTCACACTGTACCCCTTCTCCCCACACCTCCAGGCTCGGGACGCTAGAGCCCCTTCCACCCCTAGCCCCACCCCTGCAACACGGGCCGCAGGATACTTGAGGGCTGCAGCTTCCCACGTGGTGGGTGGGTGGGTGGTGCCGGTTAGCTGTTGAGCTGCTGGTTGATTGGCTAACTGATTGAAGGGAATTGATGGGAATCGCTCCCTCAGAACAATGGAGGGGGTGCAGCTCAGTGGGAGAGTGTGCCCCACACCCTGGCGAGCAGGAAGCCCTCATTTCCATCCTCAGCGGTTACAAAACAAAACAATGGAGTGCCGCGCGGAGAGCGGGCTCTGCACGACGTTACGTAACACAGGCCGTGTGAGCCTCAGTTCCTTCTGTGCGCCATGGGAAACCCCGTGGCATCGTGCGCACCGTGAGGAGAGGACGGACGCCCACTGTGCTGCTGCGGGGTGCGCCGCTGTTCACTCCCCTTGCAGGGTCTGGCTGAGGCCCGCACTTCCCCCACTTTACATGCGAGGAAACTGAGGCCGGGAGAAATGGCTTTCCAATGATCCAGCATGGCCTGGGCTACAGCTACAAATGGCTAGTTCTTCGCCCAAAACCATCAACTCATCGGGCTGGCATTTTTCTCCAGGTCAGTGTGGACAGTGGCGGTGGAGTCAGTCGGAAGAGAGTATCTTTCTAGACTTTAAACAACTTTCTGAGCCAGGTGGGCTGGTAATCCCAGCACTCTGGGAGGCTGAGGCAGGGGGATTCCAAATTGGAGCCCAACCTGGGCAACTTAGCAAGACTGTCTCAAAATAAAAGCTAAAATACTGCTCAGTGTGAAGGCCCTGGGTTCACTCCCCAGTACTACACAAAACACAAAACCTGATCAGCACCGAGCACCCTCACCTCTGCCCCAGTGAGGGAAGGGCTCATACCGAGGGCTTCCAGGAAGAGGTGGCATCAGGGCGACCTTGTCCTCCACAGGAAGAGGACACTGTGCCACAGGCTTACAACGCGCGGCAGCAGTTTTGACCCGTGCTGGTTTTCCTCCGGCAGCTGGTCGGGGCCACCGGCCTGATTCTGTCCCCCACTCAGCCCAGCCTCAGCTCAGGCTGAGCCTGCTTAGCTCTCAGCGCGACCTGCCTGGCAGCCACCGGCGCTGGGCGGCCTGCTCCTCAGCAGCCCCCTCGCCTCCCCTGCACAGGGCTGTGGAGTCGCCCACGCCCCACCCCTCCGTCTCACCCGCCACTCTCGCTCCAGCCCCGGTGTCTCCGCGACACCCCGCCCCTCCATCCCTCTTACTTTCTTCCCACAGCACTGTCACCATCTGACACGCCGCGGAGGTGACATATCTGTCTTTATCGTCTGTCTCCCACTAAAATGTCACCTCCAGGGGCTGGGGCTCAGATCTGTGCTGCCTTGGTGTGTGTGTGGTGCTGGGGGCTGAGCCAGGGCCTTGCACGCGCTGGGCAAGCCTCTCCCTGGCCCTGAGCGGCACCCTGCCCTGCAAGTGCTGTGATCGGAGCCCGGCACACAGCAGGTGCTGAACAGATCCTTGAGGGATGGCTGCACTGGCTCACACGCACCGCACACTCTGGCCGGTGTCTTCCCTCCCCCGCCACTCCCCACCAGCAGCGCCCGTCCCATGCCCTGTCCGAGTGGTGCCCGTGTGTGGCAGGGCGTCTGGGGTAGCACCTGCCCGGTGCACATCTGCCTCTGGACCATGTAGACGGTGCCCCGCCCCAGAGCTGTCCCTGACTCCAGGCCCAGGCCAAGTCCAGAAGAGCAAGGTGTGCCCAGCGGGCCAGCTGTGGGGCAGTGGTCACCCACCAGCTTTGCCCAAGGACAAAAGCAGAGGCTTGTACGTTCCCCTTGGAAGCACAAGGGCCCTTTGCTCCAGGTTCACCTCCAGCCAGGCCTGGGCCAGGGGAACCAGAGAGGCCGCGCCCTGGGGTGAAGGTTCGAGGTCCCCTTGACCCTGGGGTCCTCACCGAGGGTGCTTGGGAGAAGTTGTCACGCAGCAGGCTGCGTTTCCGGTGTACAGAGGGAGAGAGAGGAAATGCGCTTCCCCGGCACAGAAACCCAGACCAGGGAGCGCTTGGGAGTGAAGAACAGAAAGCGCGAGAGTGACGCTGACTCAGCAGACAGCTGCGTCCCGGCTGAGGGCCAGGCCCGGGAGGCCCATAGAGCCAGGAGGAAGCATTCTGTCCATCCACTGAGGAGGCTCGGGGTCGTTGTCCCCCTGTCCCTTTGCCTCACGGCCTCGTGCTGCTTGGGGGTGGCACCTGAGGTGGACTGGTCCACAGCCTGTCGGGGGTGGCACCTGAGGTGGACTGGTCCACAGCCTGTCGGGGGTGGCACCTGAGGTGGACTGGTCCACAGCCTGTCGGTGGACTGCTCCACAGCCTGTCGGGTGAAATGACTCGAGGCAGCCGGTGTTGCTGACTGGGGCAGGGCCTTTCCCAGCGCCCACTGCGCTCCGCCCTGCAAGCCTGACCTTCGAGGTCCCTTAAAATGCGCAGGGAGCACCTGGCGCTGGGCTGCGTGGGGAAGGAGCCCAGGGCCGGCGAGCCTCAGACCTTGACGCCCTCAGAAGGCCTCTGCGTCCCTTAGCTCTGGTCCCTCCTCACCTAGCTCACCTTCCCCCTAGCACTCCAACCCTGACACTCCTTCGCAGTCCACCCAGGGTTCTAATCTGCTGTCTACGCTGTGTGACCCTGGGCAAATTCCTCAGTCTCTCTGTGCCTCTGAGTGCTGGACCATCTATTCTTGCTTTTATTTTTGCTTTTTGAGACGGGGTGTCACTTTGTAGCCCAAGCTGGCCTTAAACTTGTGGCGATCCTCCTGCCTCAGCCTCCCAAGTGCTGGGTTTCTCGTCTATTCTTCTCCTACCTTTCCTGGTCCCCTCATCCATAATTTCCAGAAGGGCCAAGCATGGTGGTGCACACCTGTAATCCCAGCACTCGGGAGGCTGAGGCAGGAGGAT
>NW_004955441.1:10441505-10446784 GCF_000276665.1 Chinchilla lanigera | reverse complement strand
AGTGAGACCCTGTCTCAAAAAGACCAAATAAATAAATAGAAAGGCTGTGTGCCAGAGGCTATCAACCAGAGTATGTTCTGGAAAAGGCAGCGCAATGGAGACAGGAAAACCCAAAAGGCGCTCGGTGGGAGGGGTGCACAGACCGGCACAGGGAACCTGCAGGCCGTGAAGCCAGTCTGTGTGATGCTATAACGGTGGAGCGTGTCACTGTGCATGTATCCGAACTCGTGGGGCACGCAGCACCAGGAGGGAGCCCCGGTGAACTTATGAGGGCAGTGCCGGGTTGATGTAGGTTAGTTGTTAGAAACATCACTGTAGGGGCTGGAGGGGTAGCTCAGTGGTAGGACATGGTGCCGAGCACATAAGGCCTTGATCCCCAGCACCACCAAAGACCCAAAGGCAATCATCACTGTAACGACGCTGATGGGGACCTGTTAATAAAGGGCGGCCGGTGCTGGATGAGCGCTCTGTTCTTTTGGATCAATTTTGTTGTGAACCTAAAACTCTAAACACTAAAGTCAGCCGGGCGTGGTGGCACACGCCTGCAATCCCAGCACTCAGGAGGCTGAGGCAGGAGGATCGTTGTGAGTTTGAGGCCAGCCTGGGCTACAAAGTGAGCTCAAGGCCAGCCTGAACTGCATAGGGAGACCCTGTCTCAAAAAATAAAAAAATAAAAACTAAAGTCTCCTTTGAATAATAATAATAACCCAGGAACGAGGGTCCCCAAGACTCCCTCCCAACAGGACCCTTTCCCCAGGTTCCTGTCGGGTCCCCACCATGGGGCAGTGGGATGGGGCCACGCATTCCCTCGGGAGACTGAGGAAGAGAGAGGCTCTGGGGGCTCCGGGCGCGGGCACAGGAGAGCGGCCCCCCCTGCCCCGCCCGGCTCCCACAGTTTCCTGGAGGAAGCTCAAAGAGCCCTAGCCGTTGGCCCTCATCTCCTCCACTTCCTGTTTGGGTTCCAGAGACGTTTGGCCGTTTCTGCAGCTGAGCTGGTGTTGGGAGGGAGTGGGTCAGGGGACGGCCAGCCTGGGGACAGGAGGGCTGGGATGGCTTGGATCACCTGCGCCTGATCCCTTAGCCACTGGCCGCTCGAGTCCTCAGACCCCAGGCCTGTCAGTTCGGCCCGGCCGCTGTGCAGGGTGTGTCTGCCACACAGCTGAGGCAGGGGCCGTCCCGCTGGCACGCAGGCAGCCCTCCTTCCGTGCCCGTGGGACTTGAGCCAGCAGGCCCTTAATCTAGCTGAGCCCCAGTGCCCCAGGCGTACAGGTTCATAACGGGCAGTACCTACTGCCCGGCAGACGGGCACATACATACTTCAGCTGTATCCCCCACTCCCTGCCCCAGCCCCTCTGCCCCGTCCCACCTATAAGCCGGATCCTAGCTCCAGACCTGGCAGGGTCCTGGTGGGCACATGACAGCGCTATCTGCCACCAGAAGCCTGAGCTGATGAGGCGAAGGCAGACACACTGCACCAAACACGTCCTGTATGGCGCAGAGGAGAAGCCCACTGTCAGGAAGGTTCCTGGCAAAAGATACCATCTCTCTGTCTCTCTGTCTCTCTGTCTCTGTCTCTGTCTCTGTCTCGCTCTCTTTCTCTCTTTCCAGTATAGGGGATTGAACCTGGGACCTTCAAATTGAGCTACATCCCTAGCCCTTTCTCAGATTTTTTTTTTTTTTAATTTTAAGACAGGGTCTTGCTAAATTGTCCAGGCTGGGCTCAAACTTGTGATTTCCTCTGCCTCAGCCTCCCAGAGTGCCGAGAGTACAGGTGTGCATCACCACCCCCAATTTGGAAAAGACGTGTTTGAGTCAGATTTTCAAGGGTGAGTGGAGTTAGTCCGGCACAGAAAGCTGGGAAGGGTGTTCCAACGGCAGAGGCAGGAAGGTACTGTATCTGACCTAACTCGGGCCGGGCTGTGGTTAAAGGAGGTCCCAGGAGAACCGGAGGCCGGTTGGGAGAGTCCCAGGCCCAAGGGGTCTGGCCCTGGGGTCTGTGGTTCATATTTGCGGGTCTGGCCTCTCCCTCACCTTGCAGTCAGGCTCCCAGGTGAGCTGAGCTGGGGTCAGGGCTCCGCCTTGCAGCCGCCGGGTGGGCCTGGCGCCTGATTCTCACTGCCGGACACAACCCTAGAGCCACCTGGACAGCCAGGCCCGGCCCTGGGGAGCCGAAGCCGTCAGACTCGCTCGGGGCCAGGGAGGGCAGGAGCTCCGGCAGGGAGGGGTGCCCATTGGCCCAGTGGGCAGAGGCCATTCGCAGGCAGCAAAGGCTCTTCCTGGGTCTCCGTGGTGGGGTGGGAGGGGAGAAGCTCCTCTTTGGGGGCACAGGAAGGGAGGCTTTGGGGCAAGAGCTTTGCAGAGTGCGGTTAGGGCAGAAAGGGACCCTCGCTTCTCCAGTCCCAGGACAGCCACATCGCCTCGTGCTAGTGGGCCCAGCCAGGGTCCGGAAGAGGAGGAGGACACTGCGCCACAGTGAGAAGCGCCCCCACCCCACCCCACGGACCTGCCCCCCGCTCGGGGTTAGGGGCTCTCTCTCCCATGACAGCAGTCTGGGGATAGAAGCCAGGGCTCCTTGTGAGTCAGCCCCGCCTCTCCTCACAGGTCCTGCGCCCTTGTGCCGGGTGACCTGCGCGGCCTGTGCTGTGTGGAGCTCTCCGCTCTTCCCTGTGGGCTCCAGAGAAGGTGGGAGAGGAGGGGCTCCCCGCAGGAGAGGAAAGCGGAGAGCTGGATGCATAATTCCGAGATTCCTGTGCAAAATGAAAGGTCAGGGCCCCCTGCTCAAAATTTTTAAATTCCAGGAGGTGGCTGTGGTGTCATTCAGCGGTGTAGCGCTTGCCTAGTACATGCAAGACCCTGGGGTAGGGGCTGGGGATTTAGCTCAGCGGCAAAGCGCCTGCCTGGCAAGTGCAAAGTCGTGAGTTCAATTCCTGGTACCGGAAGAAAAACAAAAAACAAACAAACAAACAAAAAGACCCTGGGGTCCATTCCCAGCACTGCAAAAAGTAAATAAATAGATAAACAGATAAAAATAAATTAATTTCGGGATGGCATCCACAGAACGTTAAAGCAGCCCAGCTAAGCCTGGGGCCCTGGTGCGGGGGCAGAGCGGGACCAGCCCCGCTGGACTATCACAGCCAGGGAAGGGTGAAGTCCACCCAGGTCCAGGGGATCCTGAATGCTTGAGTTTGAACAGAAGGTTAAGAGCGGACGCTGAAAACCCCTGAGCCCCAGGGAAGAAGGAGAGGCCGGGCCGCGGTGGCCGGGATGTGAGACCCTGGAGAGCCATGACAGTCATTGGCTCCCACGTACCGCACGCAAAGGACAGAGGCCGGCACAAGTCACCCACTGAGGGACTTGGAACCAGGTCAGAGCCCGGCTGCCTCGAGTCCTGTCCTGGGACCCATGGGGAGCAAGTCCAGCATCCACGTGCGGCGTGAAAGGCAGCTAACGCTGGGCCTCCAGGGTGTGTGATACCTAGAGAGCGGGACCTCAACACCCTGGGTCGCAGGGCCCTGCCTCGGTGTCTCTGTCCCCATCTCCCGGCCCATCCCTGTCACCTCGACAGCCTTTCCTGCTCAGCCCGGGAGCTGTACCTCACCATGCCTGGCCTCGGAAAAGCCCCAAGACGACCAGTCTGCGGCCTAGAGTCGTGCACAGAGGTGGGCTCCATGCCACTGGGGCACCGCAGCCCTCGGGGTTCCCCAGTCCAGGCTCTGCTGCTCCCCCACGACCCCCCAGCCAGCCCCCCCAAAATGGACTCGATGCCCGGTTCCCTTCCCACTCCCCCTGCACTGCAGGCCCAGTTCCCGCAACCCAGGCAAGGCCTATGGAGACCTCACTGGGGCCTGCGGGTCCTCTGGGGCCCACAGATCCGTTACTTCTCAGTGCTTTGTGGAAAATGGGGAGCTTCAGAAGCAGCCCATGCAAATGTATGCAAAAGAGAAGCAAACAAGAGTATTTTCAATTAAAACCAGCGGGGACATGGACATTGGATACTGGTCCCCGCCTTTTCTGAGAGGGAGTGAACCCAGGGGCACTCTCCCACTGAGCTGTATCCCCACTGCACCCCCGTTTTTGGCAAATAGGGTGTTGCTAAACTGCCCAGACTGGATGTGAACTTGTGATCCCCCTGCCTCAGCCTCCCAGAGGCTGGGATTATCAGGCGTGTGCCCGGCTCTGTTGCTTGCCCCTTCTCTGTTCGACCTGAGACACCTAAATTTGTGAATTTGCTTGATGTGGGGGGGTGGTAAGAGAGCCCTGTCTTCCTGTGGGGAATCCTGACTGCCCTGTGGTTTGGGGAGGGGAGATGGGAACGCCATCTAGGGCTCAGAGGGACGTGTGATGTGGGTTCTCAAGGAGGCTCTGGAAACCTTGGGACACTGTCCGGGAGAGGGGAGCCAGGCAGGGGTCCAGGGAAGGGTGCTTGGGCAGACGGGAGCAAGTTGAGGCTGCGGAGGGTGAAGTGGGGGTTCAGCTCTGAGTCTGAGGCAGGGGCCATGGCCCCAAAGGAGACCTCCTTGGTGCTGGCTGGAAGCCCCCAACAGTGCCAGCTGAGGGCCACCTCTGTCCTGAGGAACTTGGGGGAGCCACCTGGCCAGCAAGGCCCTTGACCTCTAGGCCGTGGTTCCTCACCTGTGAACACATGTGACAGGTGAGGAAACCGCTCTGCCTGTGGAGTCTGCCCTCCTGCTCTGCTCTGATTTACAGCCCACACAGAGCAGGAGGGCCTGCGTCGCTGTGTCCCTGCGGGAAGAGCTGCGAAGGTCTGAGGGCCCGAACCTCCCAGAAGAAGTTACTCCCACCCAGAGCCGGTCCGCGTGTGGATCGCCTCGGGCCCCACGCTCAGTGTGGAGCTGAAGCTGTCCCACACAGGGGAGGCTGCAGGGACGGGTTCCCATGCAGGCGATGGAAAGCCAAGCGTGGAAAGAGAAGGCAGGGCTGGCAACCGGGGCCGGAGAGCAGCTGAGTCTGCTGTGGGAGGAGCAGGCTGGGGTCCTGTACGCTTTGTATGACGTGTGGGTTAGCGAGGCAACTTCTGCCACCTCCTGCCTGTTATGGGAAACGGGCCGAGTCCTGCAGCCTCCCCCAGCCTCAGTTTCCCATCTGCAAATGGGGACGTTATGCCTGGGCACAGCGGTGCATTTCAGCAGGATACCACGGGGTGGTGGGGGTCGTCTGAGCAGAAGCAGGAGCAGAGCAGTAGAGGGGTGAGTTCTTTAAAATAAAATCAATGAACAAATAAATAAAAATGTAAAAATTATTTAAAAGTTAAAAAAAAA
>NW_004955441.1:10403161-10439545 GCF_000276665.1 Chinchilla lanigera | reverse complement strand
TTTGTCTTTTTGAGACAGGGTCTTGCTATGCAGTTCAGGCTGGCCTTGAGCTTACTTTGTAGCCCAGGCTGGCCTTGAAATTTGCAACGATCCTCCTGCCTCAGCCTCCCAAGTGCTGGGATTACAGGCATGCGCCACCATGCCTGGATTTCTTTGTGCTTCTTGAGTGAAATAAATCTGCCCTGTCACTGTAGCCTAAGGTGCTGGGGCCTGACACGTGCAGAGTGCAGATTCAGAGGGGTCTTCCGAGAGGAATGACTAGAAAGGAGATAAAAGCCTGATAAACCAGATTGAACATTGGAATGTAACCTACTGCCCCTCCAGGCCCCAGGGACACGGAGGGCTCCTCCTCCAGGAGACCCACCAGCAAAGTGCACAGCTCTGGGAAAAGTCCTTGGGAGTGTGTGGGGTGTGGGGAGATGCAGAAGGCCTGGCCCAGCACAGGCCCCAGGTACTGCATGGGGGTGGGGAGCAGCCCGAAGCAAGGGGCTTAGAGGCCAGCTTGGCAGGCGGGAGGTATTTTTAGTCGGGCTCAGGTGCAGACAGAGACATTACGCTTGCCGACAGGTGGTTAATATTTAATCCCCTCCTTAATCATTAACTCTCTGGCTGGCCGGGGAGGAACAGGGCTGTTGTCAAATCAGTAACCACAGGCCTGGGAACAATGTCCACAGAGCTCATGCCCTCTCCTGAGCAGGGGCTGGTGGCTGGGTGGGGTCACCCTGGGGCCCTGGTGCGGCCCCTTCCCATGGTGACCTCCGGACGTGGACACAGCAGTGATCAGGAAGAATCCCCGCCGGGTCCCGGTTACCCTCTCACCCAGCAGTGCTTCCTGGGGGCCAGGTGGGGCTGTGTCCACTCCAGCGGAGGTTTCCAGTAGCCGCCCCCGCTGTCCAGCCCCGTGACCTTGGGCAAGTCCCTCGGCCTCCCCGAGCCTCAGTTTCCCCGTGTGTGCAGCGAGACAGAGTATTCATAGCTGGAAGGAATGCCTTGAGGTTTGAGATGTGGGTGTAGGAGGAAGTACTTCGGAAACTGAAGACTGAGCTGGCCAACGAGTCAGAGACGGTACCGCCCGACAGTCACCAGCGGCAGCGACCATCGAGACACGGTGCTCTTCAGGGTTTAATTCAGCTACGCGAGGGCTTTCTGACCAGGCTGTGCCCCCGTCCGAGGCCAGGCTGCAGGATCATTTCAGAAGGAGCCAACCTCACCCTCCAGCAGCAAGGGTGACCCAGCTCGGGGCTGAGCCAGAACCGCATGGGCCGTGCCTGTGAAAGGCCAGTGGTCAGTGGTGGGTGTGTGGAAGGCCATATGGGCTGGAGGCTCAGGTGGGTTCAAGGTGAGGGCAGGGTCCTGACGGTTGAGTAGGAGTCAGGGACAGAGGCAGGGTGAGTGTACCACACAGCGCAAGCTCACGCGGACTGTGGGACTGTGGGACTGTGGGACATCTGCGTGCAGGAAGCCCAGCACACCGGCCGACTGGCCAAGTGCATAGCCTGTCCCAAGGGTGCACATGACTCACACCCGGTCACAAGCCACCCCACACGTGGGCGCACAGTCACCCTGTGGACGCACGGACACACGCACATCACGCACGCGGGCGGCCCGCAGGCTCTGGAGAGCTCAGTGGGCCTGTTCCCCAGGTTGTGTGCTCTCTCAGCTAAACGGCGCCCGTGGAGGGCTGAAGGCTTCCGTGCTCCTGGAGTCTTTGGGGTGCACTGAGGAGCTTCAGAGCCCGCTCAAAGCCGCTGAGGTTGCAGCGGGGACCCCGTGTGGGGGTGAGCAAGCTGTAGGCAGTTTAGCACTGGCCGGGGCATCCTGGCGCGTCCCCGAGTCGGGACAGGAGACGGGCGGGCAGGGAGGGGACGGCAGGTGCGGCTCCCGGGAGGAGCAGGCCTGGAGCTGGCATTTGGGAAGGAGGGAGCCGAGGGCAGAATTCAGAGTTCAGCCCTCCGCTGGGTCCCCCCTGCACACGCTGAGCTCAGGTCCTAGAACCGAAAGGAGGGCAGGAGCGACTCCTGAGAGATGGGGTGGGGAGGGGAGCCGTGAAATAGAAACCGAATTCTGTCCTCCGTGGACTGGGCGGTGAGCGCATCTGAAGTAGGAGGCCTCTCAGCACACATGCTCGGGCTCCTCCTGCAGGAAGCCGGTTCTGATGCGCCTGCCCTGAGGACTTATTTTTTTTTTTCTTTGTCTTTTTGAGACAGGGTCTCCCTATGCAGTTCAGGGTATCCCTGGGCTCACTTTGTAGGCCAGGCTGGCCTTGAACTCGTAACGATCCTCCTGCCTCAGCCTCCCAAGTGCTGGGATTACAGGTGTGTACCACGCCTGGCAAGGACTTTTTTTTTTTTTTTTGGTAGCACCGAGGAACCGGGGATTGAACCTAGGGCCTTCACACTGAGCTGCTCCTCCAGTCGTTTTTTTTTTTTTAAAGACATGGTCTGGGGGCTGGGGATTTAGCTCAACGGCACAGCGCCTGTCTGGCAAGCGCAAGGTTGTGAGTTCGATTCCCGGTACCGGAACCCCTCCCACCCCCGCCAAAAAAAAAAAGACATGGTCCGCTACGTTGTTTTTTGTTTGTATATTTGTTTTTCTTCTGAAACCAGGAATTGAACTCACAACCTTGCGCTTGCCAGACAAGTTCGAGCCTCGCCTGGGCAACTTTTTGAGGGCCTCTCTCAAATTTTTATTTTATTTATTTATTTTTGTCTTTTTGAGACAGGGTCTCGCTATGCAGCTCAGGCTGGCCTTGAGCTCACTTTGTAGCCCAGGCTGGCCTCGAAATGTCAACACTCCTCCTGCCTCAGCCTCCTGAGTGCTAGGATTACCTGTGCCACCATACCTGGCTCAAAATTTAAAAAAAAAAAAATTGTGTTTTGTTTTTTTTTTTAAGGTCTGGGTATATAGTTCAGCTCAAAGGCTCTGGGTTCAGTTCCCCAGTACTGCAAATAATAAACAAATAAAGAATTTTTTGAAAAGGACAGGACTTGCAGGAGAGAACCCCAGCGGGAGGTTTCTGGGGAGAGAGGCCTGGGCACCGGGCTCAGGCGGGCTGGATCGGCGGGAAGGGACCGAGGCCTCCTTTGCGGCCTGGAGGCCCAGTGCGACTGCACTCGCCCTCCACAGCAGCTCGCCGCTCCGGCCTGGGCGCGCTCTCTGGGCACACTCTCTGGGCACGGCGGTGGGGCACGGCAGTGTCCAGACGAGGTCAGGCGGCAGGCTCGGGGCTGGGCAGAAGCCAGGCCACAGCGGGGCCCCTTTCCCCAGGGGCGGCCCCTGGGCTTATCTGGGTGCGGGCAGAGCTGGGTGGGCGAGGAGGGGTGCTCCTCCAGCGAGCGGATAGCGCGGGGTGATAACGGCGTGGCCAGCCACCCGCTCGGAGAGCGGTGCAACTGCCGGGGTGGTGTTGGGAGAAGGTCACCTCTCTGTCCCCTTCCTCCCGGCAGCTGGGTACAGCCTCGTCGTCCTGCAGAGCATTAGGGTTGGTGTGGTCTTTGGACTGTTGCAAGGGACAGTAGAGGCAGAGGTCAGTCTCTGCGGGACAGCAGGGCGACGGGGACTTTCCCAGTGTTCCCGCTGAAAGCAGGTCCCGGGAAACCCCGCAGTTCTGAAGCCAATCAGGATGGATTGCCAGGGACTGTCCAGGTTTTTAAAACTGATTCCCTCATCCCGGGAAATGCCCTTGGTCCTGGAAAAGCAGGCAAACTGGTCCGCCTCAGAGTAAAGGAGTAAATCAGGGGTGGGTAATCAAAGAGGTGCAGGAGCAGACAGCTCCTGTCCGGCTCTTTCCCATCGTGGCCTCCTCCACGCGCCCTGCCTGGGGCAGAGGGAACTGCTCATACTTATACTGGGAGGACAAATTGGAATCCGAGTCCCAAGTCCCTTCCTGGAAGGCTGTGTTTCTGGCCTGAGGCGCACAGTCCTGCTGGTCTGGCCAGGCTTCCAGGAGATCCTAAAGAGGGAGACTGACTCCGGCAGGGGCTGCCACAACCAGGATGTGAGCAGCAACTGAGTTCCGAGTACTCAAAATCAGTCAGGGGGCTGGGGATTTAGCTCAGCAGCGCAGCGCCTGCTTGGCAAGTGTGAGGTCGTGCGTTCAATTCCCGGTACCGGAAAAAAAAACAAAAAAAAAAAAACCAAAGTCAGGGCGCCTGGCTTGCTGGGTCTCCTTCTCATCCCCAGAGCCCCTGCCTACCTTGCCCTGCCTACCTTGCCCTGCCCTGCATGGGTCATGAGGGTCAGGCTGCTTCCCGGGACTCACTAGGAGCGGCATAGGAGTGCTCAGGGGAGAGCCAGGGATGCCTCCCTGGAGGGGACTCCGGAGGGAAGCTTGCTGTGGTCCGTCTTCCGGCCTGGCCTCCTGCTCCTGGCCTGCCTTCCCTCAGTGCCCACACAGGGCGTGCTCCACCATCTAAGTGGGAACTGGCCAGTTGACAAGGGACGGTGCCTGATGCGGAGATCAGAGCGGGGCTGGGGGCAGGAGATACACCGCCCAAGGGAGACAGCTCTGGGCTCCTTGGGGACTGGGCCTATAAGGACAGGAGAGGACAGTGGCAGCCGAAGGAGCCCCTCAGCCTGTCTCCGGGGTTAGCTCCGCCAAAGGACATCCACAGAGAGCTGGTGAGTTCTAGGCCATGGGTGCTGCCACCCTTATCTCAGCCCGATAGGACAATCTTCCCACTTGCCCCTCCATGGCCTGAGTCAGCGGGGACAAAGCCTTCTAGTGGAGCTGGTCGTGGTCTTGCCATTGAACATCAGTGTTGGCAAATAAGTGAAGTGAGCCGGCCCTGCTCCGGCTCAAAGCCCTACAAGCTCTTCAAGAAGAAGGTCTCCCCGCCCCTCTGGTCCCCCAGGTTTCTTCATCACAGTGTTTTTTCTATCCAGGGATTGAACCCAGGGCCTTCACACTGGGATACATCCCCAGCCTCTCTATTTTGAGACAGGGTCTTGCTAAGTCCCTAAGTTACCCACACTGAGCTTGCTTGAGCTTGTGATCCTCCTGCCTCAGCCTCCCAGAGTGCTGGGATTACAGATGTAGGCCACCATTCCCGGCTCCTTCACCTCATCCCCGCCAACCCCACTCCGCTCCTTATTTACTTATCCATTACCTCCCTCCGGCCCAGAGTCCTTGTCTTGGCTGATCCACCAATACCAGCCAGGTAGTGTGCTCAGCAAATGTCTAGAAGATTAATGTGTAGTAGGAGATGGTGACCATTAGTGACCATGAAGTTCCAGACAGCCAGGGGCCCTGGGGAGAAGGGCTGGGAAAGGAGCTCAGGGAGCGGGCAGGGCCCAGCCTGGGTGTGTGGGGGCAGCCGGAGTGCTTTGAGTGGCCCCATTCTATTTGTGTCTAGCTCAGCCTTCCCTCCCTGCTGAGCCAGACTGGGCCACGAGGCCAAACTGTGTGAACAAATGGTGCTGACAGTCCGGAGGCCGAGACGGGACCCCAGACAGGCTGACCAAAGGGTCCTGTCCGACTTCTTAGGTCTGCGGGAGGGGTGGAGGGGGAGAGGCCAGGGCGGGCCCAGCGCCGGCGGCCAGGGGAGCCCAGCCTGCTCGGCCTTTGAAGGGCAGGCCTTCCTGAGGAGGACACTTTAATCGCCCCCAATTAAACCGTTGCCGGAAGCTGTTAACAGCCCCCTAGGCCTTTTAAGGACTGCCCTTTTGTTAGGCAGCCAAGCTGTTATGCAAAGAGAGGGCAGGCCTGGGCCTCTCACCACCGTCCCAGGCCCCAAGGCTAGCAGCCTGCAACTCCGCGAGCCCTCGAAGGGTTCCTTGTGCAGGAATCAAAGGCTGGGGAACCCGCTTTGATCTGGGGCAGCCTGTCCTTCCCTGCCTCCAGCTCCAGCGCCCTCTTCCCCAGGGCTTGGGGTTTGGGCTGCCTTTGCTGTCACAGGTTCCATTTTGGGGCTGCGGGCTCATCCCTGGGCTCCCAGAAGGCCATCCCGGCCCTTCCCTCCAGTCACAGCCCACTGGGATGGCGGGAAGCCCCAGCCTTACTTCAGCCTGCCCTGGGAGCTTCTAGGGCCTCTGACTTGGTACAGCCTCAAACGGGCTTCATCTGGGACCCCGGCCTTCCCGCAGAATCTGGGTCACAATCTCCCAGGGAGGGCCGGGGTGTTGAAAGTGTGGCCCTAGTGTCTCCCTCGCCAGTCCCCTCCTTCTCCAGAACAAGACAGTGTAGACACGGTAGGCCATAGTAGATTATGCACAACACACCCCTTTGCTCTCCAAATTTTCTAACGCACACACACAAGCACAAACACACACACACACACACACACACACACACCCCTTAAATGACAACAGAGCTCTCTGTGTGGACAGGAGCTCTTAGAGGGTCCCCAGTGGCCTCCCTTTGGGCATTTGGGTGACATCAAAACCCTCCACATGTGGTGTCCACGCCCGCTCCCTCCTTTCATCCCAGGACTGAGTGAGGGAGACCAGCCAGGCCTCCCCATTGTGCAGAGGAAGAAACCAAGTCAGGTGTGGTGGCACATACCTCTAATCCCAGCATTCTGGGAGGCTGAGGCAGGAGGATCACAAGTTTGAGCCCAGCCCGTGGAAACTTAGTGACTTAGCAAACCTTGTCTAAAAAATAATGCAAATAAGGGCTGGGGATGTAGCTCAGCATGAAAGCCCTGGGTTTAAGCCCCAGTATGAACGCCCTGAGTTCAGTCCCCAGTACTGAAAGAAGCAAAACAAAACCCAAAACTGAAGTCCAGGAAATTTCCAAGCATTGGCCATCTGTGCTCGTAGGTCAAGCCCACCAGCCACAGACAGCTGTGAGGTGGGAGTGCCACACAAGGGCCCCTGAGGTGCTGGGGAGGGCTGGGGAGGGGCCAACGTACCACTCCCACTCGGCTCACCAAGGGCATCCTTGTGTGGTGTGACAGCCGTGCGGGTCACGCAGGGAGCCTTTTTCTAATGTACACAAAAGCCCCAGCCAAGCAAACGCAGGCTGGAGACTCCCAGAATCCCTGCTTCCCCACCTCGTCCTCGACCTTACAAAACTGCATATCATCCAGCACCTACTGCATCCTGGCCGCAGGGCTGCTGTCTCCCTTCCCGACCTCACTGAGCCCACGTGACCAGGGCTGACTCACGCTCCTGATCAACACCTCGGCCTTCTGTTGCTTTGGTTCCTTGAAGACACAAGACCCAGGGCGCATTCCAGATGAGTCAGGCCCTTTGGGACAAAGGTCTCTCCCGTGGTAGCCCCAGGGGGGGAGGAAGGCCATCCTGACACTGTTCTGTCTAGACCCCTAGAGGCAATCAGTGTCTGAGACTTCGAGGGTTATGGCCACACACACACACACACACACACACACACACACACACACAGGGCTAATCAGGCTGCATGGGAGAGCCTTCCATAGCTCTGCTGGGCAAACTTTGTCAAGGTCTTTGGGCCCTGTCACAACTACCTAACTGCCAATGAGTGAGTGTGACCGTGTTTCAAAAAACTTTATGGGGCTGGGGATATAGCCCAGTGGCATAAGCACTTGCCTCGCAAGCCTGAGGTCATGAGTTTGATGCCTGGTACCAAAAAAAAAAAACAAAAAAAAACTTTATGGACACTGAAATTTTAATTTCATATGATTTTCATATATGCTCACATTTTATATTTCTTTTCATTCCCCCCTGTATCATGCAGAAACTATTTTAGTTCTTAGCCCTATGAAAGCAGTCACTGGGCAGAATTTTGGCCCTAGATTGCTGGCCCTGGTATAGAGCAAAGGTTTAGAGGTCAGGGGTCACACTTGCATCCAAGCCCTGGTTATTTCATTAACCACGATGATTTGGCAAGTTAGGGACCTCTCATTGTTTCTCTTTCCTTTCTGTTACATGAGGATGGCGGTTTCTGTTGCACAGGGATTACATGAGATGGCATATGAAAAGCACTCCCTCCCTCGGTGGCTGGCACCTCCACATGTGGGCAGTGACCGCAGTCACAGGTGTTCAGAAGACTGGACAGGGGCTGGGGATTTAGCTCAGCGGCACAGCGCCTGCCTGGCAAGTGCAACGTCATGAGTTTGATTCCCGGTACCGGAAACAAACAAACAAACAAACAAAAATATATATATATATATATTTGGGGCTGGGGATTTAGCTCAGCGGGACAGTGCCTACCGGGCAAGCGCAAGGTCATGAGTTCGATTCCCGGTACCGGAAAAAAAAAAAAAAAAAGGCTGGACAGTTCAGCTGTCCCCTCTCTGAAGAGGCCTCAGGGAGCTGGACCTTGACTGATATGACACCTGCTGAGATGGAGGGAGGGAGAAAGTTTGGAGCAATCAGGCCAAGGACATGGGTCTGAGTCCTGGGGTCTGGTCCTTGGCAGGTCTGAAGAGGGCCTCTGTCTTAGTTACTTTCCTGTCATCGGGACATAACACATACATCCACAGCTTAAAGGACGGGAGGTTTATCTGGCTGGTACTTTTCAGCAGGTTCAGTCCACGGTTGGCCAGCCCCGATGCAGAAGCCGCATAGTGGGAGGGAATGGGCAGGGAAAAGCTACTGCCACGGCAGCCAGGAAGCAGAAAGAAGGAGGAGGAGCTGGGGATGAGAGCACACTCTTCCAGGTCACACCCCCAGGAGCCCCCTCCACGCAGCCCCCCCCTTACAGCACATTCAGCTATGCACTTATCAGTGGGTGAATGCACTGAGCATAGGGCCCCCGGGACCCAGGCACCCTCCAAACACATGAGAGTTCTGCAGGACGTTTTAGATCTAAACCGTAATAGCCCAGGTCAAAGAGAACCAAGGGGAGGTGGGGTGGAGGAGACACCGTGACTGGAGGCACATGCTGAGATTACTGGCCAGTCCAGGGGAGTGGGAGCTGGGGGATGGGTCCCCAGGGAGTGTCAGGATTGACAAATGAAGACACAGGTGAATTCTGTCACCTGTGGATACTAAGTTACGCGCTCCACTTTCGACCACAGGCACATTCGTCTCCGTGTTAATAATTTGAGAGGGAGTCTATTGTTTTGCTGAGCCAACAGCTGTCTCTCATGCCTCTAGTGTCATTCTGATTGCCTGGCCCTTTGCTCCTTCACACTGATTGGTGCAGAGGTAGGTGCCTTAAAAAAGCTAAACCAATCAGAGTCCTTCCTTGAGAGTTGTGTGTGCTTGGCCTCAGAGAGGTGAGAGAGCATCGCCCTGTGAAATGCAGGCCTGGCCAGCAGCCACGTGCCCTGTCGCTTGGGGGAAGTCGGAATCTGTGAGAGAATGAAGTCGATCCCAACAGGAAGCTGAGACGGGAGATTCAGTGAATTCCTGGAAGGGCTGTCGCCCTTCCCTTCCGTGGTGTGTGGTTTGGGGCCTGGGTTGTTCCTCTGCTCGAGGGAGCTATCCAAATCCTTTGAATGAACTCCTCCACCTCTAAAACTAGTTTGCGTTTCCATCATTTGCAAATGAAGAAAACAGCTGACCAAACGCATCCTTCCAGCATTCTACACATCAGTGCGTTAACTGCACTGGCTTCTGAATCTCTTCCCTTCTTCTCTGTCTTTTGGGGGTTTTTTTGGTACTGGACATTGAACCCAGGGTCTTTGCACTGAACTACATTCCCAGCCCTCTTTTTATTTTGAGACAAGTTCTTACTAAATCTTCCAAGCGGGACTTGAATTTAAAATTCTCCTGCCTCCACCTCTTGAGTGCTGGGATTACTGACACTTGTTACTTAAAACTGACTCCGTTTTATAGATGATAAAATTGAGGCTCAAAGTTCGCTTGGCCCTTCAGGGGGCTGCTCCTCAGGCTGTGGGTCTGGCTTCTGTTTTGTTAGCACTGACAACTCCCAGACTATCTCCCCCTATTCCTGTGTTTTTAATTCCATCTCTGCGGGGTTGGGAATTTAGCTCAGTGGCACAGTGCCTGCCTGGCAAGCGCAAGGTCGAGAGTTTGATTCCCTGTACTGGGAGAAAAACAAAAACAAAACAAAACAACTAATTCCATCTCTGCAACTTCCCATTTTCAATCTACACCTTTCTTTTCCACGTAGAACTGGCTTATCCAGCTGTGTACTTGACAGAGATGATCTCTAAAGCTAACCTCCTGGCCTCCCCACCCCGTCTCACCCCTGGGAGCTCCTCTCTGAGTTACTGACCCTGTCATCCACCCACTTCCCAGGGTGGAAACTCAAGAGTTATATTTGCCACCTTCTCCTCTGGCTTCCGCGTCTGCCCCATTGCCGATTCCTCTTGCGCACTCTCCCTGTGCCTGTGGGCTCTGCCCTCCTCTCTCCAGCTCCCGCCCTCTCATTTCTCCAACCTACTGCACTTACCCCGCCCATTCCTCCCCTGCTCCCCCTCCATCTGCCCCAAGCCATTGTCCAGTAAGCTTTCAGAGGTACTTTTTTGGGGGTGTTGGGGATTGAATCTCAAGGCCTTCATGCTGAGCTGCATCCCCAGATTCACCCCCACTCTTTTTTTTTTGAGACAGTGTCTGGCTGTCATTAAATTGCTTAGCCTGGGATCAAACTTCTGATCCTCCTGCCTCAGCCTCCCAGAGTGCTAGAATCATAGGAATATGCCACCATGCCCAGCCTGGAGGTACTTTTGAGAGAGCTCTGTGTCCAGCCACTACTTAAAACCACTTCCTGTTTCTGGTCCAAATTCTTTCCTGAGGCCTGTGTGTTCTCACCAGCTCTTCAAGTCTCTAGCTGCATCTTGGGTCTCTGTGTGATCGTTGTTTGTTTGTTTGTTTATTTTGGTGGTACTGAGGAGTGAACCCAAGACTTTCCTTACTTTTTAATTTTGAGACAGGGTTACACTAAATTGCTAAGTTACTACAGCTGTGTTCAAACTTGCAGTCCTTCTGCCTTATCCTCCCAGAGGGCTGGGAACACAAGCACGTGCTACCTCACCTGGCTTTCAGTCTCTCTTGGTTTTTTTTTTGTTTTTTTTTTTTTTTTATTTTTTTCTTTTTGAGACAGGGTCTCACTATGCATTTCAGGCTGGCCTTAAACTCACTTTGTAACTCAGGCTGGCCTTGAACTCACAAGGATCCTCTTGCCTCAGCCTCCCCAGTGCTGGGATTACAGGTGTGTGCCACCGCGCCCAGCTTCAATCCCTCTTTTGTTGCTCAATGTGGCTGCCTTTCAGTATAAGGAATACCAAATGCTTCTGACCTCAGGGCCTTTGTATGTGCTGTTTCTGATGTCCTCAGCTCCTACCATTCTTAGATATTCTCCAGGCACTGGCTTACCCTTCACAGCCACTTTCTCTTAAGCCCTTTAGGAAACACTGTGATCCCAAAGGGCCCTTCATTCTGCAGCACTCAGTAATTATGTATTTGGTACGTGTTTATTTTTAATTTTTATTTGTACACGTTTGCAGTACACAATGATTACATTCATGGTGGGCAGTTGCTGCCTGTAGATGGCATCTTTTCTATTTACATTCCCCTCCATCCCTGTCCCTTGTCCATGTACAAAAGCTGCCTAGAGAGCCTTTCTCTTGTTGCTGAGACAAAATACCCAACACCCACAAGTTAAGGGAGGAAAGGTTTACTTAGCTCATGGTTTGCAGAGGTTTCATCCATAATTGGCTGGCTCCAAGGCAGGGTGGCACATGGCAGAGGGGCATCACAGAGGAGAAACAGCTCATGGGGGGGAGAAGGTAGCGAAGCAACAAGGGGCAAACACAGCTCTTTCTGTCCCTTATATCTTATCCAGGATACTCAGGGCAGGTAGCACTTGCATCTAATCCTTAATGCTAGCGCCCTTCCGCCTAGCATCGCTCCATGAATCACTCCCAGCATCACACATCCTGCATCCAGCCACATCTGGAAAAGCTCCTCCGCCCGTGACTGCATGAGGCTTTGGGAGGACATCTACACACAAGCCACAGCAAGCTCTGTCTCCCTGTTTCCTATTATCTATCTTTTGTTTTGCTCCTTATGCTTCGGGTTTCTCATATAAGAGAAACCATGGGTGTGTTTCATGCCTCCCTCAGGGGCTATTATTCTGTGAGGGCAGGGAGCAGGTCTGTGCTATTCACCCTTGTGCTTGTGTCTCCCCCACCGTGTCAGGCTCTCAGCAGTTGCCCAGAGATGTTTGCTGAATGAGTGCGTGAGGGACCCAGACTTGGAGAGGACCCTGGCCTTGTGCAGGGCCATACTGCTAGAGCATTGAGAGGCCTGAACTCAGCTTCAGTCTCTGGGGCTCTGAAGTGTACTCTGCAGGCAACTGCAGACAAGTTGAGGGGTGACTTGGCTCATCAGAGGGAGCAGGGAGGAGGGCTGGAGAAGGAGACCTTGCCCCTGCTGAGCGCAGCCGGCTGGAGGTAAGAAACGTTCTCTGGTACAGACACTTGGAGCAGACGGGAGCTGCTCAAGGCCCAGACACGGCCAAAGGATGGAGTCGGGGGCCGAGAAAAAGGTGGAGGCGGTGAGAAGAGGATGGCTGCCACCCTTGCCTCGTTGAATTCCCCGCCCACCACGCAAAGCAGGGATTCATTCTAGTTGCAGAGGAGGAACTGGAGCTTCTGAACCAGGAAGTAACTTGCAGGAAGTCTCCTGGCCAGTATGAGACTTGAATCCGGAACTTGAACCTAAGAAGTGAGCTGTTTGGGAAAAATCAATCCAGACAGAAACAGCGGGCTAGGCCCCATGGCTGGTGAGGGGCTACAACCCTTCCACCCTCCCTGTCACTTCATCCTCTCAGGCCACCAGAAAGTGTGGGGTCTTTGTAAAGTTCCCGAAGCTCTTGCTGGCAATCCAAAAGCCAGCTATGCAGAGCATCAAGTGGGGTGAGCCTCCAGGCTGGCGCCTACCCGCCCCCCAGGGCTTCCCAGCATTGCTTCCATTCCAAAAGAAGTTCAGGGCCCAGGTGCCGATCCTGCTGGGCCCGTCAATGCCCTCTCTTCGGGTGCAGATGAAGGGGTGTGGGGGAGGGGCAGGCCACTGGGGAAGCCTCTTGGAGCCTGGCCTTGGGAGTTGGGTTGATTTCATTGAATGTTGTGACCACACCCCTCTCCCATTTAAGAACATTTATGCGAAGTTCTTTTCAAAAATTAACATTACAGGGGCTGGGGATTTAGCTCAGTGGCAAAGCGACCGCCTGGCAAGCGCAAGGTCGTGAGTTCGATTCCTGGTACCGGAAGAAAAAAACAAAAAAACAACAAAAAAATTAACATTACTGAGCTGGAGGTGGGTAGCTCAGTGGTAGAGAGCTTGTCCAGCAAGCTTGAGGTCCTGAATCCCACCCCCAGCACTGGAAAAGATTTTAAAAAATTAAAAATTAATATGACATAGATAGCCCTTTATAAATACGAACTCATCCATTTCAGAACAACTCTACAGTGCAGATTCTAGGACCCTCCCATCCCCGTTTCCCAGATGCAGAGGTCAAGACAGCGTATGGGCAGGGACTGGGTGGTCACCTGCAGGAAGTGACAGAAGTGGGCTCTGAGGCCCCTCCCTGGGCAGTGCAGTCCTGTCCCCAGCTGGGCCTCAGCAGGAGATAACCGGTCCCTTCTTTTCACACTCCCCGAGTTTGTTTACCTCAAGTAAGGGAGCGGCCGCCCCAAACAAAGGGGATGCAGCCAGAGATAACCCAATCACTCTGGGCCTGGCCTGCGGTCGGGAGGGCCAGGGCTGAGCCCAGCCCGCTCCGGGGCTGCACTTCAGCCCGTGCTGGGCCAGGCCTCTAACTGTTTGTTGCAAAACAATGTCAGCCCCGGAGTGAGGGCTGAGCCGGGGCTCAGGAGGGGGTGGGGAGCAGCTCGGCCTGGCCTCCCGCTTTTCTCAGGTCGGGCTCTGCCCGCCCTCCCAGCTCTTGGTCTGTAGAAGGCTCAGCCAATTTCCTTTTGCTGTTGTTTGGCTGTGATAGCAAAAGTATTGAAAAATAGAAAGTGCCCTAGACAGGAAAACACTCTGAAAGCTAACACCGGTGGCCAGGGCCAACACCCCAGCCGCCTGGAGTCCATCCCTGGCCTCCCTCCCAGGAGGCACCTGCTCCTGCAGCCCTGGCCAGTGGTGATGAGGACTTGGAAGGCCAGGGATGCGTGGTGACCCATCAAAGTTACACAGCTGGCGCTGGTGGTCGGAGGGCGGGGCAGATCCTGTGTGAAGGCCCCGGGGCCAGGTGCCTTTGGGGGCAGAGACTGGAAACACAGACTTCACCTTTATTATTCCCGTTGCTGCTCCCATCGTCATCATTACTGCAGTGCTGAACGCTGAACCCAGTGGGCCGAACTCATGCCAGACAAGTGCTCTACCACTGAGCTGCATGCCAGCTCCAGGCTTCTGGCCTTCTATTCTCCCGTGGCCCCGCCGAGAGCCACACAGGGGCATGGGACCCCCCCATCCCTACCCTGGCCCTCACTGATGAGCCACTGTGACCACTCCTGGTGGGTCCATCAGGCCAGAGTGGACATCACAAGCCCTGCCAGCCCCACCTCCAGGGGACTACTACCTTCCTGCTAGTTATCCAGGAAAGGTTGTGCCATCCCTTTGTCAAGAGCCCGGCAGAGGAAATTTGCTCAAGGTCGCAGAGTACATGCAGGCATGTATTCATTCCGTTTATTCATTCGTCACAGCCTCACTGGGCTCCTGGGCTGCTCTTGAACCAACTCCAGAGAAGAGGGAGGAGAGGGTCTGGGCTCTTGCGGAGCCAGCTGCACCAACAGATAACTGCTCTGTAGACGAGCACTGACCAAGACTTCTGTGCCTCGTGTACAGCGGGGAGATGCTGAGACACCCGACTCAGCCTGCCTGCAGGAAGACTTCTGAGAGGAGGCAGGCAAGCTGGGTCTTGAAGGCTGAGTAGGAGTGCAATGGGGCAGGAATGGCAGAGGTGGGCAGCAGGGCCAGAGGGTGATTGTGTCCACAGTTCCCAGGCTCCCGGTGAGCTCCACTCCTGGTGTCATAGCTACTTAGTCACCGTTACTGAGCTCCTGCCCTGAGCCAAGCCCTGGGAGATGCAGGGGGATCACCAGGCAACCGTCCTGGCACCTGTCCCTAGGGGCTTCGTGGGCCATTGGGAAGACACAGCTTCGGTCCTCGTCAAGCGGGAGACAGCCTGTAAGGCAGAATGCACCTGACTTAATTCCCACCAAGCCTCCCTGGGGTGGACACTAAGAGGAAACCGAGGCTTGGGAAGTATTAGCAGCTTGTCCCAAGTCAACCTCTGGTAAGGGATGGAGCCTGGATCTACACCCAGGGAAGAAGGAGCCTGAGTCTTGAAGCACTGTGTTCCATGTATCTGCGGAGGAGACAACCAGGGCAGTGATAGCCCTTCTTCCTGGGTCAGGGAACCAGCATTTCATTCCATGGGCAAGGAAGAACCAGCAAAGCCTTTTTCGTTTTGCTTTTTGAGAAAGATGATGTAGTCCAGGCTAGCCTTGGACTTTTAAGGTAGCTCAGGCTAGCTTTGAACTCAAGATCCTCCAGCCTCATTCAGTCTCCTGGGTGCTGGGACAGCACCTACTAAGCTTGGGATTTGGGTTTTAGAGCCAAGTCAGTCAGGGCTCTCAGCAAGCCCAGGGTCTCATGGTCAGGAGTCCTTGCAGTCGGCAACATCACAAGTACCTGCTGTGCTCCCCAGGGGACCCCCACACTCCCTGAGTAGAGGAGCTGCCCTCCAGACTCTTTGCTGGTGGGTGAGGCACAGCCCTCTCCCTGCTACCATCTCTCAGGCCCCTGGGAGACTCTGAGGTTATCTGTCTGCTTGCGTTTCCCGCAGGACCAGGGACAGTACGAAGTATGTAGCTAAGTACTCATTTAATATTTGCTGAGACTAGTTAGTATCAAAGGAGGAGAACTAGTCTCTAGCTACAGCCTGACCTGGAACCCAGACCACAGATGAGATCTCTATCCAGGCAATTTTCCAAAGGGCCAGGTGGTTGTAGAGCCCCTGTTAAAGCAGAAGCTGACAGACTGGCCCGTAGTGAGGCCATGGTCTTGCTGTTGTTGCTGTTGTTGTTTTTTTTTTTTTGAGACAGGGTCTCGCCATGTATTTCAGGCTGGCCTTGAATTCACTATGTAGCCCAGAATGGCCTCAAACTTGCAGAGATCCCCCTGCCTCGGCCTCCTGAGCGCTGGGATTACAAGGGTGTGCCACCGTGCCCAGCAGTCCTGTTGTATAGGCTTAGGAATGGTGGCTTTGCTGAGCCTTTAAGGCCAAAAGCCTGTGCACAGGAGGCAGAGATCTCTGAGGGCTGCTGGAGACCGCCAATGAGCCGGTCTACACCCCTCACCGGGAACTAAGGGCCAACCCAGTGAGTGAGCCTCAAGACCATAATGTTAGGTGAAGTATTTCAGATACGCAAACTAAACTATTGCATGATTCCTCTCACCTGAGAAACTCAAATGTATAAATAATTTAAAGAGTGCAATGAAAGGTCAATAACAAGAAACAGAGCTAGCTCTTTTGCAAATGGGCAGGGAGCCAAGAGATAGGCGGAGGGAGTGGAGAGAGAGGAGAAGTGAAGAGGATGTAGAAAGAATCGAAATATGTTATGTACAGGTACCAACACGCCGTGCTGAATGCAATCCTTATGTACTGCAAACATGAGCTGATAAACATTTTCAAACAGCAAGGCTAAACCAGGTGAGAAGTGGGCCACCCTGGGGAGGTGGGGAGCTGGCCCGGAGTTCATCTGTTGGGACAGCTGAGGCGCAGGCCAGCCCAAACAACAGGGCTTGGAAGGAAGGGACCCTGTGAGCTGTCATCGGGGACTTCAGAGCAGGTAGCTTAGATCGGAGAAATGGGGCCGGCTGGGTGGGAGGACGGCTGTGGGATGTCCAAAGCGCTGAGATGCGTTGGGGGGGCAGTGTTTTGATTTCTCCAGCGTGAATGTTTTCACTTCCTCTTTGCCCTTCCCTAGGGTTTCCTGAGGCTCTTGGGGAGCTTCCAGCTGCCTCAGCTGTGCATGTGTGTCGCGTCCTGAGCGTGAGCTCAGGCGAGCATCAGGACAGGGACCCTGGGTTTTAGTGAGGGGTGCTTGCTTTGTCCCTGTCTGGTGGGGTGACGGCCCGGGTCCTAAGGGGAATGTTTCTTCCTTTCATTTCTGGTGAAGGCTGCAGGAGGGGAGTTCCCCTTCTCTGTTTGTTTTGATTCTGCTGTTTTCTTCAAGAGAGGAAGGAAAGCCAGCATCACTTTTTCGGTTCTGTGAACAATACAGGCAGGCGGAGAGGATGTGCGCAGGGCTGGGCCCACACCTCCTCCCCCTCCCCCTCCCCCACCTCCTAGCTGCCCGCAGCACCCCCCGCCCAGATCTGCGCAGTGAGCGGAGGTCGGGTTAGGTGCTGGCTCTGCCTTTTCATTGCTTTTAACCTCTGTAAAAATGGGACTTACTGACTCACTTTACAGGGTTGTTGAGGTGAGCATCAAAACAAAAATATCAACTTGTAAAAACAGTACTGTTCGAGGCATTCAAAAGGTGTTCCAGGGCCAGGGATATAGCTCAGTGACACAGGCACCTGCCTGGCAAGTGCAAGGTCCTGAGTTCAATTCCCGGTACCAAAAAAAAAAAAAGGTGTTCCAGAAAGGTCTTTCCGTGCTTGCTCCAGCAGCACATACACTAAAACAGGAAGGTCTTCCCTTTCTTCCTTCCCTTGGGTGAGCGTCTGTACCTTCAGCCCAGGAGCACGGCGGGGGAGACGCCGCCTTGCCCTCTGCTTGTGCACCTCGATGGCTTCTTCCTGCCCTGCTGAGGCTGGGCTTCTGAAAAGCTCCCGGGAGGAAAGGGTTGTGGAGCGGAGGGCCATCTTGGCTCCCGCAGTTGTCCGCACTCTGCTGGGAGACAGGCTAGGTTCACTGCGCATCTCCCCCGGCCTCTCCCTCCATCCCTCCCGCAGGCTCCGGGCAGCTTCATGCCAAACCCCGACCCAGGGCCAAAGCAGTACAAATGACGACAAGCAATATGGGCCGGTAACACTTCTGAGCTCGTATTGTACTCAGCAACCTCCGTGTACTCAACATCCTCTTTGAGCATGTGTTGCCCGTGTGGGGACACCAGCTTGTGGGAAGTAATGTTTGAGGGGGCTGAGGCTTCAGGGGTCACAGAGTCTTTGAGGCCTCAGAGTGTCCTAGGATTGGATGATCTCTCCTTGGCCTTCCTGGGGCTGGCCCAGGGATTCGGGGGTCACTGAACCAGCTGCCAGAGCCTATGACCAACAAGAAAACAGTATGCCATGTGTGGTAGCTCTGGAGGCTGAGGCATGAGGATCACTGTGAGTGAGTCCAGCCTGGACTACATAACAAGTTCAAGGCTAGCCTGCACTACATAGCAAAATGCTATGTCAGAAAAAAAAACAACAAAAAATGGTGTAGTGGTTCTCCTTGTGTGGTTGTCCCCTGCCGCCAGCCAGCTCTGCAAAGTCTCTGGAACCCAGAGTTGATACCTGTAAAATGCTGTTGATGACATTTTACTTGCAAGGTTTTGTGAAAAAAATTGTTTTGTTGTTGTTTTTATTGAGACGGGGTCTCTCTATGCAGTTCAGGCTGGCCTCAAACTCGCAATGATCCTCCTGCCTCAGCCTCCCGAGTGCTGGGATGACAGGCATGTGCCACCACACCTGGCAGTTCTGTGAAAATTAATGAGATAATGAATTCATGGGATTTGGCACAAGGCAAGTTGGGGCTTAACAAATACTGCATTTAAAAAGCAACCCACAAGCCCCCCAGCTTGCAGTTTTACAGCTGCTGCTTGCTGTTACATAGGCTGGTGGAGTGGTCTCCGCTGTCCTGTCCTCATCCTCGGAACTCAGTCTCCTCTGGGACCCACTCCTGGCTCCTGAATCTGTCCCTGCTGGCCCCTCCCTGGCATCCTGATCCGTCACACAGAGCTGCCCCCAGAGCCTGCCGCTCCCGAATTATCTCCCGGCTAGGCCTTGTCTCCTGGCAGCACGGTGCCAGGCTCTCCTGGCTGTTGCCTGGCTGGCCCTGCCCTATTCACTCCCAGCCCCGGCCTCCTCCACCCCAGGCTCGGCCTCTTCTCTGAGCCCAGAGCGCTGGTTCCCAACCACATGAAGGAAGGCACACGGAACGGCCATAAACCCGAGGGCTGAGCGGGATGTTTGTCAGAGCGAGACAGATCTGCAGCCAGGGACGCGGCAGGAGTGTGCAGGGCCCGGCGGAAGCGTGAATTTCGGGCAGAAGGGATGAGCTCCGAGGAGCTGGCATGGGCAGGGCAGGAAGGAGGCCCATTAACACTTCGGCCCCAGCCGCGCTTCCTCTGGCACCTCGGCCAGGCGCACACAGGCGCGTTTGTCCCACTTGCACTGTGGCGCTGTGTTCGCGGCAGCTCCAGGCGGGCGGGTGTTGCCTGGGCACAAGTGCCCTTTATAGCTGGGCAGCCCCGGAGGAAGGCAGTGATTCCTGGGGCTGAGACCACCCCCAGAATTCAGAACCAACCCTGGAGGGGGCCCCTCACTCTGCCCTGCCATGCAGACACCTGGGGAGCCCGGAGAAGACAGCCATGTGCCCCAAGTGGGTGCTCCCTCCCAGCCCCCAGGAGGAAAGCCCTGTAACCTGCTTGTTGTGAGCCTCTGGGGCAGAGACTGAGGATTCTTCTTCTTTTTTTTTTTGTCTTTTTGAGACAGAGTCTCGCTATGCTATTCAGGCTGGCCTTGAGCTCACTTTGTAGCTCAGGCTGGCCTCAGACTTGCAACGATCCTCCTGCCTCAGCCTCCAGAGTGCCGGGGAGACTGAGGACTCTAAATGAGGGAACCCAGGGGTCAGATTGCCCCGGGGAGACTGCAGAGTGGGAGGAGCCAGACTCAGCCATCCTCCTCCCGTGATGCCAAGTGGGGCCGAAGTTGAGCACCCAGAGACAACCTCCCTCTCCCTTCCGGGGATCCCAGCTCCCGCTACTTTATTCTCGGAAGGCCTCCAGTGCGCGTTGTAAGGCCAGTGGGTGACAGAAGTCACACACATCCCACAGACAAGCCCGTCAGGCCCCCCAAACCTTCCATTCCCATTCACACATAGCCTCACGGCCCTCTTGCCCTGCCCTCTTCTGTCCCTCCCCTGGGTTTTCTCAAAGTTCTTTTGCCTTTTAATCTACTGACAGGTGCAGGCACGTGCTGGCTGCCCACCAGCGCCCCCTGCAGATGGCCCTGGGAGCTGCACCCTGGCCCCGCGAGGCCCTGCTGAATTCTTCCTTTGCAGGCAGTGGGGTGAGGCAAACCCCACTGTGATAAGCCCGGCTTCCTGCCAGCTACTCCAGCTCACTTGGGGGCAGACAATCCCTCTCTGTTGAGCTCATTGCCCTCTTTTTACACCTGAGGAGACTGAGGCTGAGAAGAGAAAGAGGAGCCAGCCACACGTTCCTCCTCCTGGAGGTGGTCGTGGTCCTCAGTCATGTCCGCAGCGCCTCTTCTCCCCAGCTGGGCTGTCCCGGCCCCTGCACCACCTGTGAAGGAGCCCGCTAGAAGTGTGTCACGGCCCCCCACCACAGGCACCGGGGCTCCCTGGCTGCCTGGGTTTATCTCTGACTCTGGCCCTGCTAAGGGAAGTGGAGGGTGTGACCCTGGCCTCAGTCCTAAACCCAGCTAGTTCACATCCTGCAGAGCAAGGCCAAGGCCGGTCATCCGGGCACAGCCCCACCCCCACGCCCACCCCAGACCAAAGCGCTCTCTCCCTTCAGCGCCGTCTGCTCCCGCGATGTCCGTGAGGACACACCACCGGCACAGACGCGCACGCCCACTCCACTGTCCCTCGATGGGACAGCGCTCCACAAGCATACACCAAGGCTCGTCCCCACGGCCTCCAGGGACTTCGCTCCAACCATAGCATCCTAGACACAGAGCTACCCCAGTTTCCTTCCCAGAGAGTCACTCGCTATGTCAGGAGCACCAGAGCTGGCACTCATTGCCCACCAGGGTCGGGGGTGTGGGTTGGTAGACAGCCTGTGTGTGGTTCACGGGTTTGGGCAGGCAGCGTGCATGTGTGTGTGCATGTGTGTGCGTGTGTACGTGTGTGTGTGTGTGTGTGTGTGTGTGGCAGAGAGAGAGAGAGAGAGGACATGCTGGTGGTGTCAGCAGGGAGGAAGAGAAGGAAGGAAAAGCTCGGTGACTCACTTCCAGCCTAACAATGCCACATCTGAGCTCCTCAGGCCAGGGGAAGAGCCCATTTGTCAACAGCTGTGGCCTGGCCAGTTGGGCAGGGGAGGTGGGGACCCCACGCAGAGACCGCCCTCGCGTTGCTCTGCCTTGGAGCTTGCACCAGCCATCCGCAGTTCCTCTCCCACACCTGTCTTACCTGCAGGTGTTTCTGCCTCATCTCCCCCCGCTGCCCCAAAGCCATCCCTGGAACCCTCTTTTCATCCTCTCGGGGCTGCCAAGGTGGGCTCCCGGCCACAGAACCCCACCTTGTCCCCTCTAGGCCTTTCTCCCAGCTGCCCCCACTCCATCCCTGCCCCTCCACCCTCAGCTCCTTCCTGACTCTGCCTCCCCTAGACCTTGAGCTCTTCCTGCACCCACCCCACCTCTTCCCTGTTTTCTGCAGAGCAGGCCGTGCTCCACTGCGCCCAGTGGCCCAGCAGCTCCTAAACAGCAGGCTCTAGTTTTCTTTTTCTGCCCGAAAAATCTCCCTTGGGGCCCCAGCAAGTACCCCAGAAGGTGTGGAGAGATATACAGTAAGGAACGGAGTTGGAATGGGAAGGTCAGCAGAGTTTTCCTGACCTCTGCCACTGGGCACCTGGCTTCTTTCTGGACTCCACTGCCCCATCCTGCAGCATCCCCAGGCCTCTCAGCAGGGACCAGTGACCCAGGGCCCAGGTGCACAGGCAGGGCCTCACCGCCCATGCGCCTGCTTGGCAGCAGGCTGGTGCTCGCTCTCTCCCCAGCTTGTGCAAGCCCACAGCAGGCTGGGACTTGGGGGCTCCCGTGAGCCTCTTTACAGCTGGGGCGACTGAAGTCTAGAGAGGCTTGGGGATTGCCCAGGACACCAGTGTGATGAATGCCAGAGCCCCCTGAGCTGGTACCCTTTCCTCCCACTGTACCGCACTGGGTGCCTGATCCTCGGCAGCCTCTGCTCTCAGTTTGCCCTCCGACTTGCTGTTTTCTGTGTGACTTCAGCTTTTCGCTCTAGTTTGCCTGCCGGAGTCTCCGCCTGCTTCTTCCCATCAGCCTGTGGTCCCCACCCCTTGGCCTCACTGTACCCCTGTGGCTCACCTCAAAGCAGAGCAGGGAAGGACCCTAACTGAGGGCCTTTCTCATAGGCACTGGGCTTAGCACACTCTGGAGGGCGGACGGCCTTTCTTCAAACTGGGACCACAAGTTGAACAGAGAACTTTCCTACGCAAGAGACCGTCCTCTGCTGTTTTACCGCTCGTTGTGACCCCTGCTCTTTCTCTGTCTCTCTGTCTCTGTCTCTGTCTCTGTCTCTGTCTCTGTCTCTCTCTCTCTCTCACACACACACACACACACACACACACACACACACACCATAGCAGCTGACTCGCCTTCAGAGCTCACAAAATCCCCGTTGCAAATGATGATGGAAAAACAGGTAGTAGATGCTGGGAAACGCGTTGGGCAGACTCTCCTTGTGGCGCAAACTCTAGTATATGATCCTCGCCTGCAGATAGCATATAATTATTTAGTAATAAATCGCATTCCGACCCCAAGCCAGCTGTCCCTGGTTTTTTCCCTCCCTTCCTTATCCTTGCCAGACCCACAATGTCTCAGTGTAGGACGTGAAATATGGTTGTGATTTTTGTGCTTAACCAAAGCCAAAGCTGGATTCCTCCATGCTTGCTGGAAGATAAGGACAGGCCCAGACTCTCGCGTGTGAGGGATCCCGGGGAGCGGGGTGGGCAGCCTTTGCCGCAAGGGGGCTTTGAGTGGCCCAGCTGGAGTAGCGGTTCGTGGGCTGACATGGTGGTCTTCACGATGGCCTCGGGGGCACAAGCCTGGCAGAACTAGACCTCATGGGCCCCTCAGGGTGAGTGTGGCGGTGAGACGGCTCGGCTGATGAAACAGGAGCACACGTCCAGGCATCAGCAAGAGCGAGCGTGTGGGTCTCCCTATTGCCTTTTGCTGCCACAGTGATTGTGCCGATGGGGCTTAAAGGGCGCTTCCTGCAGCCCACGTCTCCCGGCGAGGACCCCGGCCCTGACTCCTCCAGGCCATCTCTGCCCTCCCGTGGTGCACACAGGGAGAAAGAACCCTCTGCTGTTTTCAGCCACCAGAAAATATTGGGATTATCTGTTTTTTGCCGTGCTGGGGCTGAAGTCCAGAGGCTCGTGCTAGCTACAGCCTTGGCCCTGGATATTTGTTACTGCAGCACAAACTAAGCTCTTCTACCTGACATATCTGTCCTGTAGAGTTGATGACAGCACGCACACATGCACTCACGCCGCACACACACACAAGAAGCTTAGTGGAGTGTCTGAAATACTCTGCTTTCTCCTTTTTTCAAAAAAAAAAATTTTTTTTTTGTCTTTTTGTGACAGGGTCTCATTATGTTCAGGCTGGCCTTGAGCTTACTTTGTAGCCCAGACTGGCTTCGAACTCTCAGCAATCTTCCTGCTTCAGCCTCCCAAGTGCTGGGATTACAGGCATGTGCCACCACACCTGGGCCCTTCCTTCCCTTTTAGTATTCTTTCACTATTTATTTATTTATTTATGTTTTTTGAGGAAGGGTCACTCTGTAGCCCAGACTGATCTCATACTCACAGCGCTCCTCCTGCCTCACCTTCCCAGGTGCTGGGAGTATAGGTGTGCACCACCACACCCCACTGTTTTTTCATTTTTTATGCCACTTTGAATCAAGCCACACAAATTTACCTAGGCCCCCCAGGTGTGGTGCAGGAGGCAACAGGTACACACACAAGTGACGGTCACATGTGGTGCTGCTTTACCAGGGTGAGTTCAGAGCTAGGTAAGCCTGGGGGGAGGAGTAGGACGTTTACCAGGATCCTCAAAAATGAAGTCTGAACTAGATACCGAAGTGTTAGTTTGAGTTCTTCAAGCAGAGCAGAGTGATGCATTTTTAAAAATATTTCATTTATTTAGTGCAGTACTAGGGGTTGAATCCAAGGAGTGCTAAACTCCACCCTCAGCCCTTTTTATTTTATTTTGAGATAGGGTCTCATTAAGGTGCTCAAGCTGGGCTTGAACCTGTGATCCTCCTGCCTCAGCGTTTGGGTGCTAGAATGATGGGCATGCGCCACCACACCTGGCTCAGGGAGTGGTACATTTTGATAATGAGGGAATCTGCCATTTGCTGAGCATGTGCTATGTGGCAGGCGCTGAATCACATAGGTCAGCGATTCCCCAAGATCACAACCCATGCTCCTCCCTGTAGCCTGACAGAGGCTTCTAAAACATGGCTCTGGTGATTATGCTCCTGCTTATGAACCCTCTGTGGCTCCTTACTGCACCCTAAGGGCTGGCAGTCTCAGGCTGGCTACCCTCCCTCCCTCTCTAGGTACACCCATTCATGTTCCCAGGGGTATTGTTGAAGTAAGACAGTCCCTGCTGTTTTCTCTGAGTTTTGCTAAAGACATGTCTTCTGTTGCAATGTCCTTTTCTGAGGGGCTGGGGATTTAGCTCAGCGGCACAGTGCCTGCTCGGCAAGCGGAAGGTCGTGAGTTCGATTCCCGGTACTGGAAAAAAAAAAAAGTCCTTTTCTGGTCTCTCTATCTGCCTCAGACCCACCTTTCCTCCAAATCTTAGCACAGTTCCTGGCTTGGCTGTCTGCCCTGTTGGAACGGAGACCTGGGGAGTGTGCGAGTTGTTCTGATCTGGTTTAAATAGGTTGTTTCCCTGGTGTGCATACTTGCTAATGTTTAGTGTACAGATCTCCAGCCATTCACAAAAATGACACACGAGGGTACTATACATACCCTGAAGGTGTACGGTATGCCAGGAGTTGGTTCTGATAGCTGCACACAGAAACAAGTCTGGGGGCCACGCGGTGATTACAGGAGTTGGTGAGACTGGCTACTTCCTGGCTGTGGGACTTGAGCAAGTCTCTTGCCTTCTCTGAGCCCAGGCTTTCCTGGGTTTGACCTGGGAATTATCTTGGTGCCCATGTCACCTTAGGGAAGGCTCAGCGAGACAAATCTTATAAAAAAGAGCTTACAAAAGAGACTGCTTCCCAGATGTGCCCCGAGTTCCAGCTCCGGAGGTACATGCTGGGGTGTTCTGGGCTTCGGCTTAGCAGGCCGGGCCGAGACAATCCTAGCATTTGGTAGAAGGCAGGGGCTCTTCTCTGGCCAAGTAAATATTGCAAGAAAAGGCTGTCTCTAGGGAACCACTCCCCTCCTGCTCCCCCCTTGCGGGCCAAAGTCCTCAGGGCCCAGTCTGGAGGTTCCTTTTATGTGACTGTAAAGTAATCCAGGCCCTGGCAGGGCAGAGCCTGGGCGGGCACTGACGCAGGGCAGCATTGATATGGTCAATGATTACCTTTTATGCCTGACCATAAAGGCCCCGCCCCACCCTCGGGACAATGCCTCTCAGACAATGCCTCAGGAGGGTGGGCGTAGCATGGGGGCGGGTGCACACACACCTGTCCCTCAGGACCTGTCGCCATCGAGGTCGCTGAAGACATCCTCTCTCCAGACGTCCCCAGAGCCAAGGCAGTTTGGGTGTCAATGAGTGTGCCCCAGTGAGGTCCGAGGTCTGGAACATGGCAGAGCTGCGGAGAGGGCCTGCAGGGCCCCAGTCTGGGGTGGGTAGTCGGGAAGGGTCTGGGGGCCATGCCCGAGGAAGGAGGGTCTTCTAGGACGGCTGAAAATTCACACGGTCCTCGAGGACACGGGTGGACTCCGGGGCCCCTCCCCTAGGGGGTGGTCCAGGCAGGAATCTCAGTCAGGGTCAGGAAGACAGCTCTGCTGAAGCTCAGGCAGGTGCTTGAGAGGGCCTGAGGCCTGCTGGAACATCTCTGAAGCTGGTGCTGGGAGAAGACCAGGGCTGAGCCCCTCTGCTGGCCGTAAGGGCCACATGCAGGGCCCTTCCTCGCCGCTGTCCTCGCAGTCCACCTCCCTGTCCTGGTGCACAGGAGTGCAGAGTGCAGATGCCTGGCCATGGGAGGTCAGGGCTGGGGCAGAGATGGCCAGATTAATATTCCACCTCCTTGGCTGATAAGGCGCGAAACCTTTGTCCAGTGAGGGGGGCTGGAGGAGCAAGGCCCGGGGGCCCGGTCCGAGGTCTCCCCACCGCACGGGCATAGCTGGTGGTGAGGGTGGCTGCAGGAGGCTGGCTCCCAGCCAGGCTTGTCCTCCTCCAACCGCAGGAAGAGGACTCAGGCCTGATCTCCTGGGGAGTGTGGTGAGGCTTAAACCAAAGCCTTGCAGATCAGACTGCTGGTTGGGAGGGAAGAGGGCTGTTTTTCACAGCGGGAAGGAGGACGGTCATAAATGCTCGGACCTGGAGTGGAGTTGCTTTGAGCCTCGGCCAGAAGGCTCCAATCAACCTTTGGCTCTGATAAAGATAAGGAGAGCAAGGTGATAACACATAAGCCAGAAACTGTCAACAGCAGCTAATTAGGGCACTGGGTGCCGAGCCACTCCCGCTACCCCTGACCAGGGACAGCTCAGGTGGGGGAGGCGACTGCTCCTGCCCGTGCCTCAGCCTGATTGCCCTCTTGCACCTCCTTCGTCCAACCACCGCCCTCCCCAGCCCCCACCCCGCCACTGACACACATAACTGGGAATAAAATGTATTCCAACCTCTGCAATCCGACACGATCTGCATGATGTAAGGCAGTGGAAAGGGTCCAGGGCAGGGAGCTGCTGAGGCTGGATTCTAGTCTGGATTTGTGGGTTCTCGAGCTGGTCGTTTTCCTCTGACCCTCGGTGTTCCCTCCGTGAAGTGAAGTGGGGGTGAGAACGGCCGTTAGGTAGTCCTCCCATGCTGGGGTCCCGTCGGGCCTGAAGTCCTCGCTCTTCTGCTGTGAAACACTGCAATCCACAAAGTGCACAAGACCCTGCCTCGGCGCCACGCCCTGCGCAGGGAGGGTCGTGACACTGGCCAGAGTCGCAGCTCTGTGTTGCGGGAGAGGGAGGTCATGGGGAGGGCTTGGAGGCACAGACATTCCCGGGGCCCCTGGCGTCCCTGTCTATCTGCTGCCCCTGCTCGGAGCACTACCGCTCTATTTTTAACCTGGTGCCCATTAAATAAATGCAGTGTTGGAGCTGGGCCCAGTGGCTCCTCTCCCTCCTCCCCTGCGGGCCTCCCGCTGCTCCTCAGCACATATACACACCAAAGGGGCTGCCCACAGGGACCCCAGGGGCTGAGCTGGGCTCCCAGCACTCCCGCGCAGGCTGGGCCTCCTTGGAGCTGGGGATTGCTGGGGACAGCTACTCCATCTGTCTCCCGGCCTGAGCCCAGGCCCGATTCCCCTTCCTATCAACCAGGTCCAGAGAGCACAGCAGATGCCGGGGACTTTTGCTTGGGGCGCAGCAGCAGGAGAACCATGTACAGCTTGGAGCAGAGACAGATGCAGGGGTGCAGAGGGGCCCAGGGGAGAGGCTGGGGATGGGGTGAGTAGGAGAAAGGGGGGTGCAGGGAGCGCTGTGGCCAGTCCCCATGGCCAGCTTCACCAGCAGCAGACGGCTACCTGTGCGGCCAGCTTGCTTGCTCAGCCACTCAGGCCCAGGCCTGCCCCTGCACTCACAGCCCCAAGACGGCAAGGAGAGCAGGAATCGATGCCCGGAGCCGGGGTCACAGGTGCAGCAGAAGTCACCACAGAGTTCTGCAGCAGAGGCAGCTCCTGCCCGGGCTGCAGTGGTGAGGAGCAGTGTCCAGTCTCAGAGAGCAATGCCCGCGGTGCCGGGGAGTGTGGGAGAGACGCATCCTCCTTACTGCCCTCCCTCCTTCCCGCATCTAACGATGGGTAGCGTTGGCATCGTGGTGATCCCTTCTCTCTACGCCTTGCTGCGAGGAGCAAGCGAACAGACGTGCATCAAGCTCGGTGCAGCATCAAGCTGGGGCAGGGCTCCCGCTGACGCGGTGACTGTGCTGACCGCCGCAGTTGTGGTGTGGAGGTTGGCAGGAAGCATTTGGGGCACAGCAAACCACGTGGCTGTGCAGGGAAAAGCCAAAGCAAACGTTACACTTGACCTAAGAGTCTGTGAGAGTCTTTGCATGGGCCCCTGGGTGCTGGGGCAGGGGCAGGGGCAGGGGCAGGGGCAGGGGCAGGGCGGGCATGTGTGTGTGTGTGTGTGGGTGTGTGGGTGTGCAAGCCTGGGAGATAGGGAACTGTAGGGCAGGTGGCCTATGCCAGGGAGAAGCCAGAATTTGAGCCCCTTCTGGGTAGGGGTTGAGCTGCTCAGGCCTCTGCTCGAGGCATCAGGAGTTGCGGGGTCTCCTTGAGAGAGACCAGGAGGCTGCATCCTCACCCTAGTTCCTGCTCAGCCCGCATCTCCTCCCTGACCTGCCTCCCCCTCACCCGGCCTCTTTCTCCGGGTCAGAGCATGGCTCAGGTGAACACGAGAGTGTATGTGTGTGCGTGCACCTGTGTGTGCTTGTGCACAAAACACTTCTAGGGCAGAGACTGCTCGAGCCCTGCTCAGGGTCAGGCTGCTGAGGGGTGGGACCCGTTCTCATCTTCTCAGGCCCTGGCACCCTACAGCGCCCTCCCACCAGCATGCGCTGGGCCTTGGGTGGGTCAGGCCGGGCCGGAGCCCAGGCATCAATGGAGCTAAGCCTAACAGCAGCCAGTGCCGGTCAGGTTCAGGAGGTCTGGGGCCAGAGCAGGCAGGGACCCCAGACAAAGCCAAGGCTGATGCAAGAAGATCCGCTGGGACTTGGGCAGCTAGGTGAGTGGTCAGGGCAGGCCCCGAGGTACCCAGTCCTGAGTAAAGCTGGGGGGCAAAGGCTTGGTGTCTGGACTCTGAGGGAGTCGAGGAGCAGCCTCTGCAGACCCTGCACGGTGGGAAGGGACATGGGAGCGGGACGTTCCAGGGCCCTTGCCACTCCCAGGGCCACGCCAAGCTTTCTGGTATCAAAATGATTTCTAGTCTGTGGATGGGATCGACACTGCGACTGCAGGTGCCATGTGGAAAAATGTCCCCGGAAAGATGACGCCTTTGAATTTCCCAGGAATGTGGCCTGGGCTGGAGCTGGGTGACAGGGAGGGGTAGGATGGCATGTTCCTGGGTAGACCTGGACCCGAACCTTTTCCCGCAGGCCTGGTGCTTGGATGTGGAGAAAACAGGCCATGGGGATGATCCTGGCAAGACCAGGATGAAGCAAGCTCTGTGTGTGCGCGCGCGCGCGCACGTGTCTGCTATGGGGCTGGGGATGAACGGGACGTCTTGTGTCTGTACCCCCAATGCCAGGAAACATCATACCCCCTCCCTCCCTTCTTCCTACCTTCTTCTGTCCTCTCTCTCTCTTTTCTGCCTCTTCTTTCCTTTTTCTTTCTTTCTTTCTTTTTTTTTTTTTTGAAATAGGGTCTTACCATAAAGTCCAAACTGGCCTCGAATTCCCTATGTAGTCCAGGCTGGTCTTGAATTCATGATCCCCTTTTCCTCAGCCTCCTAGATGATAGGCTTATAGGCATACCACGGTGCCGGGCTCACTTTCCCTTATTTGGTTTTCTCTTTTCTGGTACTGGGGATTGACTCAGGGCCTTTGCACTGAGCTATTTCTCTGGCCATTTTTAATTTTTTGACAAGGTCCCGTCGAGTTGCTAAGTTACCTAGGCTGACCTTGAACTTTCAATCCTCCTGCTCCACTTCTCCCAGAATGCTGGGATTATAAGTGTGAATCACCATGCCTGGCTCACTTTTTCTTAAAAAAAAAAAAAAAAAAAAAAAGTTAAAGGAGAGACATGGGGTAGGGTAGTGTCTGAAAGTGCAGACTTGGGCCAGACAGTCTGGGTTTGAAACCTGACCACTGTCGCCTCCTAGCTGCTGTGATGCTGTGACTGGGAAGTTAGTTCAGTGGTCTCTGGGTCTCAGTTTCCACCACTGTAGAATGGGCACGAGAATGGTGTCTACTCCACAGAACCATGACAATGATAAATGTACAAACAAATGCATGGTTTAGAAATGGCCTCACTGAGTAAACACCATGCAGGTGTGCTGGCCTCTGCTGAAGGAATGAAATTCCATGTCAGCTGATCGATTAGAGACAGGCCCCGTGGGGCCCAGGCTGGCATGGAGATCTGGCACATGGAGGGCGTGGTGGGCAGCTAGCGTCCACACAGCCAAAGTCCCCTGACCTGCAGTGTTGGCAGAGGGCCCTCCCTGGCACACCCTAGGCCCAAAGAACACTCTAGAAAAGTATGGCTTCCGAGGTGTCAACAGGTGGAGGGGTCAGGGGATGCAGGGCTGGCCTGGCTGGTGGGCCCCAGCTGCACTGTGTGCCAGGGCAAGGGAAGGAACGAAGGTGATGGGGTTGCCTTGTGGGGAGCAGTTGCAGGGCCTACTTGAGGGCTCAAGCCTGCGGGTGCGCCGCTGCTCTGACCAGAGCCCCACAGCCGCTGGTCCACGCTGCCCCACCTGGCACGAACTCCTGCCTGACTTCTATTTCTGATGATTTCATCCAGGCAGACAGTCAGTCAACAAGCATGAACCAGGCTGTAGTGTGTGTCACGCTATTAACCTTGAGGTATACAGTACAGAGGTTTCTCTCTCTTTGCAGTGCTGAGGATTGCTGGAGCCCAGGGGCTTGCACAGGCTGGGTATGTGCACTCTAGCACCAAGCTACCCCAGCCCCGGGGAGAGGGCCGCTTCCTGCCATCCTCCCCAGGAGGTGCTCCCCAGGTGCTGGGGGGTATTTTTGCAGGTATCCACCCACAGACGCAGCCTCCACTCCCACCCCACCCCAGGCTCACCTGCTCAGGTGAGCACACCTGGTGGGATTCCCCACCTGGGCTTGCAGAGGTGACGGATGGCAGCAGGATGAGACCTGGCTGCAGGCGCATCCGAAGGCACCTGGCCAAGCAGGTGTTGGCCTCCCTGGAGCCTGGCCAGGAGCATGGGGATGGGGCCAGGGGTGAGGGTCTGGGTGGGAGTCAGTGCACAGCCCCTGGGGGGGGTCTGTCCAGTGCTCCACGTCCCCTCTGCCACACCCTGAGTGCCCAGCACCCCCTTCTGTCTCCACCCTCCTCTGACTTTCTTTCCATCTGTCAGTCCACCCACTTGCGCATCGTGCGTGGTCCTCCCCTCCCCCTCCTCCCCGCCCAGGCACTGCACTCTCCAGTCGCCTGCTGAGGGCTGGGGTCCGGCGTCTCCCTGACGCTGACACAATAGCTCCTTGGGCCCGGCCCAGCTCCCTCAGCCATGCTGCATGGGCCTGGCAGAGCCCCCCTCAGGTGTCACACGTGGTGTTCCCCCAGGCCTGGAGTCCAAAGTGGTCTTCGCAGTGGCTTCGGCAGCCTCTTCCAGGGCCCCCGACATCCTCCGCTGTCCCCTTACGTGGCTCCTGTCCTCCAGGGAGGTTCCCTGACCTCTGCCTGTGCCCTTAGGCCTCTGTCACAGCCATTTACAGGCTTCAGGGAAGCTGGGTCCCCTTCCACAGGGATTAATTACCCCCCTTGAATTCTAGCCCAGTGATAGAAAACCAGGGTCCCCCTCACCTCTCACACAGGACTTAGCTGCTGCTAGCCCTGAAACACCCCTCTCTGCGGGACACCACCCCGCCACCACCCTCCCCTGCCCGACTCTGGGCGCCATCCAGGCCTGAGGGCCAGCCTCCGCCGGGGCCGGGAGGGCGTGACGTGGGGTGGTGCAGAAGGTGTGTGCGGCTTTCATCTGTAGAGCAAGTGCTGGGCACTGCTGCGGACCCTGAGGGGACAGCGTGACCCTGCGAACAGCGCTCCGCCCTGTGGAGGCTGCGGTGCCCCCAGTGAGACCCGGAGGCCGTGGCCTGCAAGTGGCGGCATGTGTGACAGCGTGCAGGTGAGGGGCCTGCCTGCCGACACGTCCGGCGCGAGTCAGCCTGCGTGCGTGCCAGCCCGAGCGTGTGTCTCTGGCGTGTCCGCCGGGGTCTATGTCTCTGCAGGCCCAGCACTGGAGCGCATGCAGCAGCCGCATGTGGCTGACACGCAGGCTAGGGGCCCTGTTTTCCGAAATGACAGCGTGTAGATCCCCTCCTTCACACCTGCTCAGGTGCCCAGCAGCGAGGGAGGGCCCGGCTGCCCATCCGGAGGGCACTCCACCAGCTCTGCCCTGTGAGGGCTGGCTCTACTTAGCCGGGTGGGCTGTGTCCCCTGCAGCTCTATGGGGAGTCCCAGCCCCTGTCTGCACCCCACCTTCTGCCTCCCAGAGCTGCAGCCCTGTGGGACTCGGTGGCTCTCTGTGCCCTGCTCTGGGCACCCTGAGAAGTGTGTCGGGCTGGGCTGCAGGGGGCGGAGAGGGGGCATCTGGGCCTGTGCCCTGGCTGCATGTGGACCACGCGGGTGATCAAACGTGGCGCTGCCCGGGGTCGCCCAGCTCCACCTGATACCTCCCCGCTTGCGCTTTGCGTCCCCCGCTCCCTGCATCTCCTCTTGAGAAACACTGAACAACAACGCTAAGAGCTGTGCAGCAGGTGTCCTCCACCGGCCCCTCAGCGCCCTGCTCGGCAGGAGGAAGCCAAGGCTCAGGGGCTTGAATCACCTCACTCCCATTGTCCAGGGCGGTCTGGGAGGGGCCCAACAGTCTCTCCCTGGGGACCCAGAAGAGGAGGGAGTGGAGGGAGGTGGCCATACAGGCGGGCGGCAGCCCTGGGAGCCGGACACCTCCCACCCTGTGGTCCCTCGGCGGGGGCAGAGCCTTTGCCGCCCCGACAGGGTAGGCAGCGGGCGCCTGTCTGCGCTCTGCACTCTCTATCTGGCCAGGTTAAGGGTGGAGAGGAGAAAGCGCTGAGCGCCTGACCCAGGCATTTCACGTCGTGTGCGCATCACCTCCTCACAAGCGAGGTTTCTCGTGCTCTGTACACACACGAGGGAACTGAGCTCAGAGGAGGGCAGACACTGGCTCAAGGCCACACAGCAGAAAAAGAGCACAGCGGGCTTCAGCGCTAGGCCCACCTGACTTACTCTGCAGCCAGATTCAAGTGGGCTAGGCGATCTCTGAGTGTGACTCGGGTAAACCCTATGTGAAGGCTGGGGACAGACTGTGTCGGGGGAGGAGCGCGCACATACATGCGTGGTTGGTGCCGCTGTCCACGGGAGGGTGCAGGCACCCTGTGCCCCCCCCCAGTTTCAGGGTGGGGGAGACAGACCGGGAGGAGGGGGTTCTGGGTTACCCCCCTCCCCGCTGGGACCCTGTGCTCTGGACTCAGCCCCCAGGTGGCCCCTGGCAAGGAAGGGGCCCCGCTTCTCTTTACAGAGGGGCAGACTCTGATGGGAGACAGTTTGGCCTGTAGTTTCAAGATATCATGGTTGACAGTTTGCCCTTTTTCCTCTCAGTATCTCTCCCCCGCCACCCCCACCTTGGTTTAGGCTGCTCCCGAGACCACAGCGTCCCCGCACCCTGCCTGCCCTTCAGCCCTGTCCACTTCAGGGGCTCCTGGGTGCGGGCTCCAGGGCTGAGCCTAGGCTGGCAGTGGTGATGTGTAGGAGGGGAGCATGGGGGAGGGGGAGGGGGCCTTTGGCTAGCTCCACTAGCTCCTATTTTTGTTGAAAGGTGGGCTTGTTTGTGGACGAGGGCCTCATGAAGTCAGAGACACTCTCTGTCTGGTTCATAGGTTAACAGACTGTTAAAGAAAACCACCAGCAGCCTTGGCGCTGATCTATTTATTTATTTATTTTTGAGATAAGAGCTCTATGCACTCCATCCTGGCTTCAAACTCTAGGTCCTCCTGCCTCAGCTTCCCAAGTGCTGGGATTACAGGCATGTGCTACCACCCCTGGCTGGACACTTTTGGAGGCCCTATCCAAAATACATCCAACCCTCAAATGCACTCTGACCTCACATTCATAGAATTTTTGATAGGATTTTTTAAAAAGGTTTGTAAATAATTATGATATGAAATTATTCACTTACAGCTCATTTGTTTAAGACTGGTGCTAAGGCTGGAGTGTCGCTCAGGGGAAGAGAGCTTTCATAAGCATGCATGAGGCTATGGGTTCATTCTCTGAGCTCTATGAAAAAAAATAAAGCCAAAAAACAAATAAAAGATTGCCTCTAATATTTGTTTTTTGGGTGTCAGGAGTTGAACTCATGACCTCATGCTTGCCAGACAGGCGCTGTGCCGCTGAGCTATATCGCTGGCCCTGATTCTAATTTCTTTAAATGCATCGTGTAAATAAAGGAAAGCTTTTTTCTATTTTCTTTTTTTTGGGGGGGGGGGGCTTTTCTCTGGTACCAGGAACCGAACTCACGACCTTGAGCTTGCCAGGCAGGCGCTTTTGCCACTGAGCTAAATCCCCAGCCCCTCTTTCTTTTCTTTTCTTTTCTTTTCTTTTCTTTCTTCCTTTCTTTCCTTTGAGAGGGTCTCACTGTGTTATTTGCAGCCTGGTCTCAAACTCCTGGGTCCTGTGAGCCCTGCCTTAGGCTCCTTGGTAGCTGGGGGCTCAGGCACTGGCTCCATGTCCAGCCGCACTTGGGAATTCTCTGCAGTGAGATCACTGTAAACCACTTGCTCCCAAATGCAGTGAAATGCCCACGATGCCCAAGTTCTTCCATCCATGACTGTAAGATTGCAATGTGTGGACCTTAGATGACATAATTTTTGTTTCAACTTTCTGGCTTTAAAAATTATTTGGGGGCCAGTACCAACCCCACACCCTGCACTGCTCTGAAACCTCTGTACAGGACTGAGATTTCCAGAGGCCCTGGACCCTGCTCCTGTGTGACAGAGAATGGCTGCTCTGGGCTCTGGTGGCCTGGGGTACTCCTGAAAAGTCTGGAGAAAGAGAAACACACGGGATTTGGAGTCACAGGTCGGGAGTGCTGCATAATGAACAGTGCAGAGGAGGAGTGAGTTACACTTGTTCAACGCCCAGGTTGGCAAGGACCAAAAAGTAGTGTTTTTTGTTTATTTTTGTGGTACTAGGAATTGAACTGAGGGCCTCTGCATTGAGCTACGTCATGAGCCCTTTAAGTGTTTTGTTTTTTTTTCCCAATTTTGCGACACGGTCTTGATAGCGCAGTTCATTTCCCAGGCTGAGCTCCAACTTTCCATCCTCCTGCCTCAGCCTCTCAGAGTGCTGGGGTTACAGGTGTGCGGCCACATCCAATTTAATTTTAAATTATAAATGAGTCTCCCTTCTTCACATTAAAATATGTGGTTGACAAATACCCAAAGAATAAAAGAAGTAAAACAGGAAATGAACAAAGGAATGAATGAAAGAAGGGATGAATGGCGGTGGGGGGGGGGGACTGAAGGTGTCGCCTTCTCGGAGGAAAAGATACAGAGGAGGCCAGGAGCTCAGGGCCTGTGCCTGGCGACCGCCCTGTCCCCACCCCAGCTCCTCCGTACAGTGTCTCTGAAGTCCAGAAAGTCCTGTCCAAAAGGGGTAACCGGCATGCAATCTGCAGCAACAGTAGTGGTTGACTGAGGGGATGGACTCAGACACAAGTTAATCTAGGCCAGAGTGCCTCCTCCCCAACACCTCCTTCTGACTCCACAAAAAGGAGTAACTCTCAGGGCTGCCGTGGACAGCTGTGCAGGCTGTGTACAGCACAACTGCAGGAGGCACCAATGCCACAAGCAGCCACGTGAGTGACGTTTCCTGAAATTGTGGGACGTGATGCACCTTTAAACCCTGTTTCTTCCTCCTCTGGGCTCAGGGGACTGATGCGTCATTACTAGTGAAAGGGCTGAGAGCAGGGCAACCTCCTAGCCACGCTGCTACCTGCTCCCCGCTTCTCCCCAGTCCCTGAGGTCACTTCCTGGGCTCCCTTCTAACTTGGGCTTGAGGTAGCTTAGTCAAATCTGGCTAATCACCAGACTTCAGAATCTAGAGCTTGCCATCTGATCATGGGTGCATCCCGTGACCTCTCTGGGTCTCAGTTTCCCTGTATGACAATTGGGTAAACCTATAGGCACCCCCACCCCCAAACCTCGCACAGGCAAGGCAAGCGTGAGGCAAGCACTCACCACTGGGCCTCACAGCCAGATCAGGAGCAATTCTCCCTCGCCTTCCTTGGCTGGAGAAGATCTACGGGGATGGGGATTGAAGGGCTGCATCCCGAGGGGAGCTGGCATTCTCTACATCTGGGCCCTCCATGCAGCTGCAGGTGCAGAGGAGCTGTGCATGGAGCCCCCGCAGACCCATCACGCACCCTAAGTGAGCCCCAAGCCCTGCCTGGGGATGGTGCATGGATGCTTAGGCCAGATGAGGGAGTGTCACATGCTAGGTTGAACCTGTCATGGGCTTTTCCTTTTCTTTCTCATTCATTTTTCACACCATTTTCATCCTGTTTGTTTGAGAAAGCATCTTGCTACATCTCCCAGGTTCACCTCAATCTCATGCTCCTCCTGTCTCAGCCTCCCAGAGTGCTGGGATCACAGATGTGCACCAGCAGGACACTTCCTGTCTTT
>NW_004955441.1:10353988-10402276 GCF_000276665.1 Chinchilla lanigera | reverse complement strand
TTTTTTTTTTTTTTTTTGGTGATGGTATTAGAGTTTAAACATGTGAGGCCTCACACATGCTAGACAATCACTCTAGCGCCAAACTCTACCCTCAGCCTTTTCCCCTTTTAACTAACCGTTGTAGTGCTGAGGATTGAACTGGGAGGTACTCTGCTTCTGAGCTATATCCTTAGCCCCTCCACTTTTTTTTTTGTCTTTTTGAGCTCAGGTTGTTCTTAAACTCACTTTGTAGCCCAGGCTGGCCTCAAACTTGCAACAGTTCTCCTGTCTCAGCCTCCCAAGTGCTGGGATTACAGGCCTGCACCACCACGCCCAGCCTTAGCCCCTTTTAAATTTTTCTTTTGAGAGAGAGTCTTTCTGAGTTGTTCAGGTCAGCCTCGAATACTTAATCCTCCTGCCTACAACAGGAGGCTCTGGGTTTAAGTCTCAGCATATCAAAACAACCAACCAAAGATATAAATTAATGCATAAATAAATAACATAAGGAGGGCTGTGGATGTGGCGCAATAGTAGAGCATTTGCCTAGCATGTGTGAGACCCCAGGTTCAATCCCTAGTACTATCAAAAATTTTTTTAAATACAGAAGTATTAAATAACTTGTGGAAGATCAGAGGAACATGCCAGAAGTGGGGTGCACACCTGCAATTCCAGCTGTTCTATTTATTTTTTATTTTTGGATTTTTTTTTTTCCGGTACTGGGAATCGAACTCACGATATTACACTTGCCAGGCAGGCGCTGTGCCGCTGAGCTAAATCCCCAGCCCCCTATTCCACCTGTTTTAGAGGGGGAGGCAGGAGGATCACAAGCTCAAGGCAGCCTCGGCAGCATATCAAGACCCAATCTCAAAAAGCGAAGCAAAGCAAAACAAACAAAACAAAAGACTAGCACAGAGGGACAGGGCCAGCCTTCTAACCTGGGTCTAACTCCAGCATCGATGGTCCTAAAACCAAGCAGGTGCTCAGGCCAGGGAGCAGTCTCTGCCTGGATGGATCCTGTATATGTCCTGTGTGTTCTTTGTTTAACTGAAGTATAATCCCTGTAATAGTTGGTGGTGCCATACAGGTGAATGACAGAACTGGGGGTCCAGTCCCCTTGTAAATACCACTCTTCCTCTTCCCTCTTTCACCCATTCAAATCCCAGTCCACTGAGTTTGGCAAACACCATCAGGTCAGTGCCTACTCTGTGTCCTTCGCACTCCCACTAATCTTCCTTTGGCATCCACTGAGGCATTTGTCCCTTTCCCCCTTGGCTCAAGGTCAGCGCTGTGACCATAGTACTGACAATATCCCCCTTGCTCAAGATGAATTCAGGGATGAGATCTGGCCAATGACCAGTGAGGGACAGTCTCCTGAGTACTTCTTGGAAGTTTCCCTTAATCTTAAAGTAGGACGCAAGGATGAGATACTTCCTGCTCCTTGTTTGTTTTGCTGCTTTTAGATATTGTTGTGTGATGATGTGATGTCTGAGTGGTGGCAGCCGCGTTGTAACCATAAAGTGAGCTAACCAGTGACAAGGTAGCAGGCTGAGGATGGTACGGGGAAGGTAAAGAAGAAATCACTTGGAGCCTTGAAGATGTTCAGGATTAATCTCTTCTGAAACTGCCCTTCCTTTGGACTTCTTGTTCTGGGTAGTATTACACTTTTGTTATTACCCAAGGCAATTAGAAGAGGTTCTGTGTCATTAAAACATCTTGTTTTGATGCAGGAGATACGAGATCAAAAGAATGAACACCCAACGCACTAGTTGGATACGCTAATAGCCCCAGCAAGAACAATACCCATCAATTAAATGAAAAAAACATGATTCCTTGACCAAGGGCGGCCTGGAGAACTCCTTTCCTGCTAGTTCCAAGAGGAAGGAGGGCGCGCTCCAGCCAGCCCCGCATGCTATATCTCTTCACAGCAGGATCGGCTCCCATCTGAGGGCGGCCCACACCATGCCTGCCAGCTTTCTGACTCCTATTTCCTGTAGGGTCAGCCGAGGGGGCAGATGAGGTAGGCAGAGGAAAGCAGCTTTATTTACTGACTCAAAATGGAAACCAGATGTCCAAGAGCCCTGCCGGACCCAGGATCACCCCGGACAGAGGCCGGGCCTGTTCTCAGCCATGACCCATCCACCAAATCCAGATGTGTCTCCTTTCAGGTTCTAATAATATTTTTGATTTATTGAGTCTGAGTGACCTTTACCTCATGGCTCAACCCTGCACATACCAACTCTCCCAGAAGAACACAGGGGATATTCATGAGGAAACCTGGGTGTTGTGAAGAGGAATGTGGCCTGAGAGAATCAGACCAGTGAGTTTCAACTGCAGCCTGGTCTTGGGCTAGCCATGCATTCACAACCACTGTATCAGTCACCAATGCTGTGTAACAAGTTGCCATAAAACTTAGTGGCTCAAGCCAGGTATGGTGGTGCACATCTGTAATCCCAGCACGCAGGAGGCTGAGGCAGGAGGATCATTGCAAGTTTGAGACTAGCCCGGGCTACAAAGTGAGCTCAAGGCCAGCCTGAACTGCATGGCAAGATCCTGTCTCAAAAAGACAAAAAAAAAAAAACAAAAACAAAAAAAAACAAAAAAAAAACTTAGTGGCTCAAAAGAACTGTTTATTTGCTCACCATTCTAAAATCTGGGCAGGACAGCTCATTTATTTTCTATGTCATATTATGTTTTGTAAATGAAGTCTGATGGGACAGTAGGGCAGGCGTGCGAGACAAGGAGACAGGTTTTGTAGAATATCGCCCTGTTTCCTGCCTGCCCATGCCTGATAGGTAGCTCCTCTTCCTTCCAGTTCTTCCTTACCAGCAGCGAGGAGGGTGTGGGGAGAATGCACGCCGACCAAGCAGAGAACTGAAACACTGATATATATATCAATAACCATATTGTATTAATCACAAGTGTGACCCAGAGTCACACAGTGGGGTGCATGAGGAGGGAGAGGGAGTGTGTGTGTGTGTGTGTGTGTGTGTGTGAGAGAGAGAGAGAGAGAGAGATTCTGGAGATGTAATCCATGGCATCACATATGCTAGACAAACACTCTGCCACTAGGACACATCTCTGGGCTTGGTTGAACACAGGGTCTTCACACTGGGCTACATCCCCACCCCTTTCTAAATTTTTTTTTTTTTATTTTGAGACAGAGTCTTGCTAAGTTAGTTGTCCAGGCTGGGTTGATTTTGCAACCCTCTTGCCTCAGCCTCCCAGTGTGCTGGGATTACAGGCACACGCCACCAAGCCCGGTTGGAGTCCACCTTGTGAAGAGAGGGACAGCATTTTGGTACACAGAAGGCAGGGCTTGTTGGTGGATAATGCAATAACCATAGGTCATAACCTTTCTGATCTTCAGGGTCCTTGTTGTAAAGTGGGACTATTTCTAGAAACTTCCCAGGGTTGCCTGAGGAATGTTTGGTTGCAATTCCTAGAACATGGTGATGAGTTCCTGGAGGTCGGTCCCTTTCCTTCCAGCCTCCAATCATGCTGATGAGTGCTCACCTCTTTGCTGTCTCATTTCTCTCATTCATTCATTCTTCATTCTTCATTCACTGAGCCCTGTGAGCCAGGATCCACTGTAGGAGCTAAGGATCATGGGAGAGAAGAAAATAGATAATAAGCGAGGTGCATGCATAACCTATATAGTGTGTCAGGGGATGAAAGGTGCAAAGGAGAGGAAAATGTCAGGGCTGGGAGAGTTCGTGCCGAGGCAGGGCTGCGGGGGCGGCTGTTGTGGCGGGAACACCGCCTGGAGGGAGGCTGCCTGCGGAGGGAGGAGTCTTGAGACGCTCCTGCTGAGGGACAGCCAGCAGGTCTGCCGGGGGAATCGTCGTCCACCGGGGTCCTGGGGGACCGGCAGCGGGGCCTCCGGGTGGCTGGAGGAAGTGGGAGAGACAGGTGCAGGAGATGGGGAGGCTGAGCCCTGCCAGTCACTACGCTGAGACACCTGTGGGCCTAGGGCAGCCTGGCCCCAGCCCTGTTCCGGCCTCACCTTCTGGGGCCTCCTCTCGGAGCTCAGTGCCCAGCAGCCCTGGGCTCCTCCGACCCACACCCCTGCTCCCTCTCTGCCCCTTCTCCTTCCCCTGGCCGGGCTCAATCCCACAGGGGCCTTCTCTTCAAGCCTGTGGGGAGCGTGCTGTGCGTTTAGCTTAGCGGCCTGCGCAGAGCGGGCAAGGGCCCAGCCCGGCCCTCCTGGACAGCTGGAAAAGCCTGGGGGCACAGGGCTGATCGCCTTCCCCACCCAGCCTGCCCCTCCTAGTCCTGGCCAGACCCACTTCTGCCCCCTGGGCTGTCTTCTAGCTGCTTGCTCTGTCTGGAATGTGCTCCCCACTCCCACCCTGCTTGGCGCCTGAACTCCAAGTGTGGGTTGAGATGTTACTTTCTCAGTGGGACCTGCCAGGGCCGCACCACACAACACCGCGACCTGCACATGCGCATGCGTGCATGTCTCTGTCTCTCTCTCTCTCTCCACCTCCCCAGCACCCCTCATTTCCAAGCACCGCTGGCTGTTTCTGTCCGTAGCACCCCCTACCTAATGTGTTAATTCTATCTCTTGCTCCAAAACGGGGGCCCCACGAGGGCAGGGGTCTTTCCCCTGCTCCCTGCCACTTCCGGTCCCTAGAACCGAGTTGGGCCACGGCAAGGGCTGGAGACAGCTTCCCGCGTCTTTAGGACCGGGGCTGAGGAAGGAGGCCAGCTCTCGGGAGAGGCGGGGTGCCTCCTCCTCCAAAGCCCCGGCTGCTCCTCCAGAAGGGGGGCAAGGGGCAGGAACCCCCGCCCTGCACACGCAGGCCGCACACACCTGTGTCCCTGCAGACAGCCCCGCCCCCCGCGGCCCTCCGTGCGTGCCGCTGACGTGGCTATGGTTTTGAGGCCCCAGGGGTGCAGATTCGAGTCAGAGCGTCCTGTGCTCTGCGGCTGCTGTGGAGGTGGGGACGGGCCCTGCAAACACGCACATGTAAGGCCTCCTCCTCCCACCTCTCTGCACATGAGCACACACGCGTGCACACACGGGTGGACAGGGTCATCCCGGGCTGGCTGCCCTGCCCAGAGCTGGGCCCCTCTGCGCTTGGCCCACCGGCGGGAGGGGAGGCGGAGGAAGGGCTGTGGCATCTCCTCTCCCCCAAGCCTCCCCCTCCGCGGCTGTGCCCTGCTCAGGGCACTGCTCTGCGTGTCAGTTCCTGCCTTAGGGAGGCGGCTCTCTCTTCCGCTGCTTCTGCCCAAACCACTTCCCCATGGCCCCGGCCCATGTTCAGCCCATGTTCAGCCCAGCTTCTCTGCGCTGTGACCACTGAGCACCCACCTCGTGGTGGGTAACGTGCTGGCCACCTGACGCTCCCAGGCTGGCGGGGCAGCCCCATCCAACCCCCCCAAGCACCTGGCCTTGAGGGCCTGGAACGGGGATGTGAGGCTCTGGGACCCCAGCACCCAGGTCAGCGCCAGCTCGGGGTGACCTTGAGCAAGGCCCTCAGCCTCTCTGCACCACGTGCCTCCCTTGCAGAGCTGTGCTGAGGGTTAAGTGACTGGGTACACGCAGAGTGCTTAACCCAGTGCACTGCTCCAGGAGCTGTCAGTCAACACAAGCCGTTACCCTAATCAAGCAGTGATCTCCCAGGAGGGGAGACTCAGAGGCCAGGGTCACCCTGGGGATCTGGGTGCCGCAGGTGTCAGGGCCGGGGTGGGGCCTGAAGTCACCTGGGGGATAGGAGCTTCCCTGTAAGGCTCCTGCTGCCTGGAGCCCCCGTAGCCCCACCTCCCGGGGCCTCAATTTCCCCAAGTCAGTGCCACGCTGACCATCATAACTGCTGTCCCTCTGACTGTCTGGGAGCCCAGGCTCGGTGAGTGAGGTGGGCCCCCGACTTCCCACCTCCTGGCCCTGGGACCCAAACATGCAGGGTGCCTGTGTTTGAGGGTGGATGGTCCCCCCGATAACAGCCCACGTGAAGGAGGAAGGAAGAGGGCCAGCTAAACAGGCTGCACCCCTGAGGAAGTTGAGAGGTGGCCTGCAGGGCCCTAGCTCCCCTGACCCCACCCACTGATGTAACAGGACAGCCTGACCTGCCCCGGCCCTGTAGGGTCCCTCGGGGGTGCACTGCCCCCCAGCTCTGTGCCGATCTGGGTGCTCCTCAGGCTTTTGCACGGTCCTGCCCCATCGCTCACTCCAGGCCTCTTCCACGGAGGCGACAGCTACGGGAACCTTTTCACCCCCCCCACACCTCCCCCAGGCGCTGCCCTGGACAATTCAGCACCTCTCCGGTGCCAAGTGATTTCACATCCTCCCTTAATCTCCATAACACCTGGTATTTTGCAGGTAAGGGAGCTGGTTCAGAGAGGCCAGGCAACTTGTCTGAGCTTACACTGCCTGCAGGTAGGTGGCCGGCTGGTCTTGGAGCCCAGGCTCTGGCCACGAATCCCCCACACTTGCCAGGGGGTAAACTGTGCTGCAAGTGCTCCCCCCGCCAGGCCAGGGGCCCAGGGCTCCTGTTTATCAAGGAGGAAATATCACCTGTCGCTGGGAAGCCAGTGCCCCCGGGCAGCCACAGGCCCCTGGCAGAGCCAGGCTGGGCTGGGGCACTTTCCTTGGCACTGGGCACCTGACAGGAGGGCGCTGCTGGGAAGGCTGTGTCCCTCGCCACCTCAAGGCCTTGTCAGAAGCCACCCACCAGCTGGAGTGGGGCCTGGCACCTTCTACCCTGCCCGCCTTTATTGCCCTTTGTGGCTGTTACTATCACTTACGGTTTCATGCATCTAGTTATTTATTTACCCTCCACCACCACCACCACCACCAAGCAGACTGTGAACTCTTGAGCTCAAGGAGAGTGCCTTGCCTGGAGTAGCACCTGGCCCACACGCAACAATCTTTTTGTGGAATGAATGAAAAGAATGCGTGAAAGGAGTCAGGTGGTAAAGGAAGAAGCATAAATGTGGGAAGTTCAGTGTCGGGATTAAATGTACTAAGATCGAACTAAGAAGATAATTCCAGGCAGAGGAGGGAAATGCACAGTAATTTAGAAAGGGGAAGGGACAGGGCCACCAGGCCCAGCCACGCGGTCTGGCGGGGAGACTGACTGCAAGACAAATGCTGCGCTCTCCAGCCGCGCCGTTCTCAACTCGCGCAGGAGTGCGCGGTGCCCCCCTCCATGGGAAAGGACGAGACAGTCTGGCCCCTCAGTGGGGTGCAGTGAGTGCGGGTGGGTCCGCAGGTGCCCGTGGCAGGAGGAACAGGCTGTGCCCTCCACGAGGAGGCCACATGGTGGCGGTTAGCAGTTTGCCACCCGGTGCTGTCTCTAGACAGTTGTCCAACTGCAGGGAGCAGCTGCTGTGCTGTTAGCTGTCCCTCTACCTGGGGCGCTCAGGACGGGGTAGGGAAACCACCCGGCACACCCCACAGACACATCGAACTCTGCGGACAGAGATAATGGCAAAGGCGGAGGGGGGAGGGCCGCTTCCGGAGCTGGCTGGCGGCAAGCTCCGGAGGTGGAGGACACGGTGTTCTAGGTCTCAGCGAGGACTTGTCCCGCTGCGGCAGCCCAGTCCCACTGGCCGGGCACAACAACAATCTCCGGGTGGTTGCGGCTGTCTGGATGAGTCACCTTGCCCACAGTGAGCCGTGCGGCGATGCTATCAGCAGCCCCGCTTGCTTAATTCCTGGGTGACATCACCCGCCTCCGTCCCCCCCTTCTCGGCAGCGTAGCCTGCAGCCTGGTACATCCTGGAAGGGACGGCCTTGCACCGCTCTTGCCAGACGCCACCCAGCCAGGTAAATGAGCATTCAGCTGTGCAGCTACGGCCCCAAGGGGTTCGGCCTGCTTTCTGCCTGAGTCCTCAGTTTACCTCCCAAGAGGTGCTGTCTGGAGTAAAATCACCCCTACTCTCTCCCTTCCGTCTCTTTGGTCAGGGCCAAGCTGCTTGTCCCTCTTGGAAGCTAACTGTCCCCACGGTGACCGTGGGCCCGGGGCTGTGCTCCCCAGTACTGCCCAGGGCAGGCCTGGCTGCCCTGGAGCCGCTGGCCTGGGCCTTCAGTGTCCCTGGCTTCCCAGGCCAACATGGTGCCCCTGTGCCCTGCCCCGTCTCTCCCCTTCCATCCCGTGTCCCAGCACCCTGTCGCCCCAGCCTAGTCTCGTCTCCCTTCTGAATGCTGACCCTCGCTCCGTGCATGTGCAGCCGCCCTGGTGACACAGGTGCCCAGCGGCGCCACCTCTGCAGCCAGCTACGGTAAGAGGGAAGGGTTCTCGCCACCTCCTTCCCATCAGCAATGCCAGAGGGGCGAGGCTGGGCAGTGGAGAGGGAAGGCTGGACCTCAGGAGGGAGGGAGGCCACCAGCTGGGCAGAGAGGCTGTGAGAAGCCGGTGGGTGGGGCGGGACCTGAGCTGCCCAAAGGCATCCTCTGTGGCTGCGGGGCACGGTCTTCCGTGTCAGCGCTGGGCAGGCGAGGGGGAGGTTTCTACAAGTGACGGCAGTCACTTGTACTCTAGGTATTTGACCAGAAGGAATTGTTCCTTAGAAGGAAAAAAAAAAAACCACAAAAGCTAAAGAGCGCACTGAGGAGTCACACCTCGTCCCCCTTCGGCTGAGGAGCGAATCCTGAGGGCAGGCGTGTGCGGAGGGAGCGGCAGTGGAGCCTGCTGCTCTGCCCCTTGGCAGCGAGCCAGCCTGGAGCCACCCTGGTCTCCGCGCACCCCGAGGCTCCCTGGACTCTGGCTCCCATCCATCAGGTGGAGGAACTTCACCTACAGAGTCAGGCTCTCAACAACTCTCCTAGCAAGCTGCACACCCTGAGGGTGACGAGCACTGCCGCCGAACTCCGCTTGCGGTCCACTGGGACCCCTGCGTCCTTTCCCAGTCCCAGAGCTCAACCTAGTGGGTGTTTCTTCTGTTGTGCTTCCCTCCTGGGTACAGACTGAGCTCAGATGCTGGTCACCTGGGATTGTTTAGCTTCGTGGGAGAGCAGCGCCTGACTTTGGCTGTATTTTGGCTTCCCCCTCTCACCAACGCACATTACCACTTCCACAGCCCGTGCATACTCTAGCTGCTTACGGGTGCTAGATCTCAGGTCATGGTCACAGCCCCAACACCAAGACAGAGCTGGGGTCACCCTGACTACTGTCCTCCCCCACCACCTCTAGTTAGCCATCTCTTCTGCAGATCCCAACACTTTTTTTTTTTTTTTTTAAGACAGGGTCTCAGTACATAGTTCAGGCTGGCCTTGAACTCACTATGTAACCCAGGCTGGCCTCTAACCCATAGCGATCCTCCTGTCTCAGCCTCCTGAGTGCTGAGACTAAAGGCTTGCACCACTGCACCCCCCTGGGGCTCTTTTCTGATGCCACGCTCTGCTTGGTGGCTCCCTGCCTGCCTCTCTGGTGGCACGCTCTGCCCTGCAGACACAGGCAGACCGGGTACATGCTGGACACAGCCGGACCCACATTGCTTCCTTGCATTGCTCAGGCTGCTGGGGAAGTCCTTCCTGGCCTGGAGGGTCCTCTCCACGTGGAGCAGACACCTTCCAGAGGCTGCTCCCCAGCTGTGAACTCAGCCCAACCCTGGCCCCAGGCCCTCAGACAGGACTACATCCTCTCTCCATGGGGCCCCAGGCATCGAGGAGGAATCCAGTTGTACCGGTTTTTCATGCCGGGAGAACCTCAGATAAGGAGCCCAGGTCACACACTCTCTTTGAGCCTTCCTTTCCTCATCTGTCAAATGGGATAATAACAGTACCTGCTTCACAGGAGGGATGGTTGAGCCTCCCAAGTGCTCAGCCCCTGGCCTGGCACACCGTGAGGACACAGCCAATGGCGTTGGTGGAGTCCCTATTGCCATGAATGGCTAGGAGCAGGAGAATGCATGGATGAGCCAGGCTCCTTTCCACAGCTTTCCAGCAGCCCCCTGCCCTGGCACATGCCCCTCTGCTCTTCCTGGCCCTCTGCTGTTTCCTCCTAGATCAGGGCTGGGGCAAGGCCACCTCTTCCCCTTTGCCTGCAGACTCCCTCCTGAGACCCAGGGCCACCTACCCCAGAGTCAGTGCTGCTGCCGTGACATGCTTAGGGCTATGGGGAGCACAGTGCTGATCTGGTGCGCTGGTGACCCTGAGTCTTTGGACTCCAGAGCCAAGACTCCATCTACCCGGCGCTACAGCTGCCCAGCACTTGTATGACCTTAGTCTCCTTCTCCACAAGATGGGCACACTAATTGTTTCTTCCTCCTCCTCCCCAGAGGAGTGGGAGAAGCGTGGAGTGAGCCTGGAAAGTTGTGGGGAGCTGGAGACTCTGCTGGCCACATGGCTGCTGAGCCAGGCTAGGGTGGCAGACAAAACTGGAGGCACAGGAGGCCTCACCATGCGGCCGGCCACCTCCCTGCCAGCAGCCGGCGCCCGGTGCCTGAGTCCACAGCGGCCCCTGCTGGCGAACCATCCAGAAGCTCCCTGTGGGCGCACCAGTGACACACTGCTTTTCCCCACTGTGGCCGGGAGAGAGCCCTTCTCAGGCAGGGCAGGGCGAGGGTGGGTGGTGCCCATGCATCAGGAACCCCAGACTGGGGAGGAGAGCAGGGCTTCATCTCAGAAGCCGTTCCCTAGACCAAGAGTGCACTGTTCTTCTAGACCCCCCTGAAATCTTGGCAGGAGGCCAATGACCCCCAAGCCCAAGAAGCTACCACTTGTCGATGGTAGCTGCATGGTCTGTGGGGAGCAGGGCAGACCCTGGGACACCAGGCTGGCCCCTCTGCCCCCTGCCCCTCAATGTATGCTCCCTTACCCCCGCATGGGCAATGGCTTTGTTATTGCCTGCTTGGCCTAGTTCTGTGTTGGGTGCTGTGGGTTCAAGGGGAAGAAGTCTCTTCCTGGCCCCCCAAGATCTCCGACATGCCACTGTCTTCCCCATCGCTCCCACCCCTCCTTCACCCCCCTTTGATTCTTCCCTGCTCACTGGACTGTGTGAAGGAGGCATCACAGTGAACACGCACAGCACAGGTGAAAATCAGCCCGCCGGGCCCTGGCCCTCCCTAGAACGTCTCCCACGAACCCTGGGTCCGTGCCTTCCTCAGCCTGCCTATGCGAGGCCCAGGTCTCCAGGAAGCCTTCCTTGAGCGCCCCAGCCCCTGCTCATTCCTGACTCCAGGCTTCTGCGGGCTCTCCTGGCACACACTGCTTTGTCCTGCACACGTTTATCTTATCTGTCCACACAGAAGCTCCCGGCCTCTGGAGGGAAGGTTTATGTCACCTGCTCCCCAGGAGCCAGGCCATGTATCTCCTTTGCATCTTTACAAATCTGCCCTCAGAGGGACTGCTTTTGCCCTTGGCAGCCATTGGGAATGTCTGAAGGTAATTTTGATGAGACTGGGGAAGTGGGTGCTACTGGGATCCAGTGGATAGCTGTCAGGGACCTGTAGTATCCTACAATGCACACAGCAGCCCCTTAACCCAGGACCGTCCAGTCCCAATGTCAGCGTGCCCAGGTCGAGAAACCCTGATTTGAATGAATCCATGGATTAGGTATTAATATAGTGACCAAGGAGCAGCAATGGCTGCTATAGGAGAGTTACTCATTCTACTGAAGCAGACAGGCCAGGTACCACCAGGTGGACACTGGTTTCCCTTCCTGTCACCTTTGCAGTCCCAGGGGTCTTCCACACCTTTTCTGGGCTGGAGGAGGGGCCAGGGCCTGTTTGGAGTGAAGTGGGGCCTCTGCAGGGACCCTTTGCGCACAGAGGGTGCTTCGGCTGGGTCTGTGTGATGAGGCTAGAGAAACTTCTTTCAGTCCTGATGGTCGAAAAGGTCTCTGACATGCATGACCATTTCCCCTCAGCTGATGGCAGGATCCTTGCAGCAGGGCTGAGGGTGGAGCCCTGACTTCCACCCACTTCGCCAGATGTGGGGGTCATTGTGGCCATAACTGCCCTCCCTGAGAAGAGCTGGAAGAACAAGAAGGCTTTGATAGGCCCCATCAAAGCTCCTGCATCCCCTGGGGACCGACTGGGTGGGTGGGGATACAAAGAGAACAGCTGCCGGCCGGGCTCCAGTGCAGAGGTGGAGGCACTGGAGAGTGCCTCCACACAAAAGAGTGTCCCCTTTTGGCTGGAGTTAACAGTATCCCAGAGGATGGTCACCTCAAGACAGCCCTCTGGAGGCTTTTCAGGGCCTTTTCTGACCTCTTCCTGGGTGGGTTCAAGTGACCAAGGGCTCCAGGCAGCGAGCAAAGAACCCTTTCATTGTAAGGGGCTTGATGCCCATCCCCAGGGGCAGGGGTCCAAAAGGGCAGGGCAGACGGACCCTCCCAACCCGGAGGAGTCTGGTCTCCAGTTAGCCAGGGACTCCCCACAATGCCCTCAGGATGCACAGAGCTGCCCTCTTAGAGGCAATCGGCACCCAGGGTCTGAGCTCGGCTGGGGAAGGATGGGGCTCAGAGGAGCCTCACAGGAGTCAGAGCTGACTGGAAAGCCATCCGGGCTCTGCACCCCGTGTGATTTCCACAGTGGGACAGAGCTCTGCACATCATCAGCCCAAGCCCTCATGCTGCTTGGGGCATATTTTGAAGTTAGGCGGCCCCAGGGCCAGATGCTTTGATAGGCTCCTAGGATTCCTTTACATCCTCTGAGCATCAGGTTGCTCATCTGTAAATATTGTTTTTAGCCTGACATGAAAACAACAGTCTATTGGGGTTTTGGTTTTTAATTTATTTGCAGCTTGCAGCAAGCACAGTTGGGAGAAACTTGGGACCTACAAATGCCTTGGGCATTTGGGGTTCAGTCTGGAAATCACATTGTGAGGTGGTTGAAACCGGCTGTGTCCCCATTACCCTCAGGGAGCGTGTGCAAGTGCACACGGCCGTGTGCGGGCTCAGGAGTATAATTTGGGCCCTGTCTGGCTGTGTGTGTGTGCACGGCTTGTCTGCAGAACCCAGGTGGCGGGGTTGTCCTCAACATGAGCGGGTACGTGCCTTGTGGGGGTGGCTCTGGTCCGTATGCGAGGTGCCAGGTCTGCCCTCTGCGTTTCCCTGTCTCACTCTACCTTGATGGGTGTTGAGTAGGCCTATGCTGCTCTGTGTGTGTGTGTGTGCACGTGCGTGTGTGCACACGTGTATGTATGTGTGTGTGTGTGCGCGCGCGCATGCCTGGTCTTTGGGTTCTTTCCATCAGTGTCTCTGCAGGTTGATTTGTTGGAGCTGTGGTCGAGTGAGGGACCCTGGTGCTGCGGCAAATGGAGACTGCCCAGGCTCCCTGCCCAAGGAGGCTGGAGTGAGAGGCCATGCGTGGAAATAGCCTCTTCATGAGATCAGAGCTGGAGGGACCTTACTGTTCCCTGTGGGTTAATTCTTTCACTGTACACTTGGGGTCTGAGACTAGCACTGGGACTGGCTTGTGCCGTGGGCTGCCACGGGTCAGGGGGGCTGTGGGGGGTGAGGCAGGAGCTGCAGGAGAACCTGGCCTTGGGAAACTGCAGCCAGACCTCTTCAAAACTGACACTAGAGGTGAGTCTGAAAAACAATGAAAGGTTTTTCAGTATGCACATGTCACAAATGTTGCATGGAACATTTTACACTAAAAGTTGTTCATTATTTTTCTGGAATTCAACTGTAACAAGGTATCCTATATGCCCATTTCTAAGTCTGCCAACTTACTCCCAAATGGGCTAAGGGGCTGAAAGAGAAGTGGGAAGGTTCTGTTGTGTCCCACCCATGGCCTGCTAACCCAGGTGACCCAAGTCAGCCTGACAGGCAAAAGGCACAGCCTTCTGGAAACTTCCTCATGCCTTCCTCCCCCATGTATCTCATGAATGTTTCCTGCTGTCCATGTAGGCTGGGTCCTGGATCCTAGACTAGATCCACCCAGTCTAACTCAGTGGGCCTGAGTAGAGGTCAGGGTAACTCCACGAGGTGCTGGAAACCAGACTGGCTGGTGACCACTTTCCTACTCAAGTGCCTGTTGGTTTGCAGATGTCAAGAGACACTATTGTGATGAGTCAAATGTGCCCTTTTCCAAGGCAAGTCTTACATAATGACTTTGGCTACGCAGCCTGTTCCTCCATCAAGATGACACCAGAAATGTAAAGTTACGTAAGTGAGAGGACGCTGTGGAGGGCAAGGCTATCCATGCTGGAAAGGTGAGACCTCCAGGACTCGACCTTCTGTGTACTCTGCCCCTTAAGGGCCTGTGGACCCTTGTCAGACTAATGCGTTCAAAAATGTGAAACCAAGGCAGGATAGCAAAAGAAACCAATGGCACTGAAATACAGACTCTAAACATCACAGGGCTGATTCTACGCTCCTTTATCTTTCATGGTGACCATTTGACGGTGGTTACGGATAATATAGGATATCTTAAAGGATCTGCAGAAACTCCAAAACGGTGCTTGTGATTTCTCCTGGTAAGAAAACCTCAGGTTCTGGGGGCTGAGAATTTAGCTCAGCAGCACAGCGCCTGCCTGGCAAGCGCAAGGTCGTGAGTTCAATTCCCAGTACCAGAAAAAAAACAAAAAACAAAAAACAACAACAAAAAAAGAAAAGCTCAGGTTCTATTAGTATTACTATAGAGTGTTCTTATATTCATGTCGAAAGGCAAACTTCTAAATTGCTAAATTTCAGGTAAAGGTTAGTGGAAATACATACTCCCTCCCACCCAAATTCATGAATCCCTAAAGTCTCCTTAGAGACCTGTGAGTTCGAGTAAAGAACATTCACTTGAGAGGGAAACCCACAAGAAGGTTAAGAAGGAGTGTGGGTGAGAGTCACCTATGCTCAAGAACGGGGGGACAGGTGGGAAGGCAAAGGCAGGCCGAAGAGTGGGTAGGTGTGTGGGTGCACTCTGTGACTGACTCCAGGATGCCAAAGACGGCCCCAAGGCTCCCGTACCTGTGCTGCCTGACGCACTGCAGCAATCTCTGGGTTAAGCATTGTCTTCCAAGGTCCTCACCACCCTGTGGAGCACACGGTCAGAACCTGTCCTTCCTCAGCAACCAGCCTGGCAGTGCTGAGGCCTGAGGCCTGCGCCCCGGGGTGGAAGGAAAGGAGGCACAAAGGGGGAAGTCTCAGGCAGTGCTGGTGACCAGACCAGGCTAAGGCCCTGGTTCTGAGAGGAGCCAGGCACCTTTGGAGGGAGGGGGAGGGTCCCGGACGGAGGTGGGGCTGTGTCCAAACCAGAACTGGCTTTTGTCTCGCAGGGTGGGAGTGCACAGGATAAGATGCACGGGGAGGAAGCGCTGAGGAAGTTTCTGGAAGTCTGTGCCTTTCACCTCCTTCCTGAACTTCCTCTCCCCTCCTCCCACTCAGAAGCAATTTCCTTTTTTCAAAATATAACTCAAAACATTTAATCTCAGAGGATTGTGCCGTGAGGAGAACTGTAAAAGCAAGCTGTCTCTGAAGTTGTAAGAGAAAGATAGGACATGAGAAGTCCTTCTGCTGTGTGAAGTGACTTGAATCTCTGGCTGCAGGCCCCTTGCATCCTGTCTGCAGTGGACATCAGCTAGGACCACAGCGCGGGGTTACTGTCCCTCCTCTGTCTCCACCTGCCCCGAAGTGGCCCAGCCTCATGGGACATTTCAGACATAAGTACGTAAAAGCCCTGGGTTTGGGGAGGGTTAGCTCTCTGTGGCCCACGGAGGCAGCATATCATGGTAGGGACTACACGCAGATTCCCGGACCCCCTTCCAATGTAGTGACTTGGAGTCTTCAGCAGCTCCTGGTGGTTCTGTGGCAGTCTGATGCCCATCCTAGCAGCCACATTCCCAGACTGGCGGCCTGATTGCTCATGAGCTTCTGGAGTGGGCTCCTGGGGAACCTCTTGAGACAGTGCTTCCAAGAGGGAACTTGGGGACTGACCTTCCCAGCTCTGCAAACTGCCTCTGAGGGACGCAGCCGTCCTGAAGCCGGGCCATGAGGTGGTGGATGGTGGGATGCGTGTTGCTCTGTGTGCGGAACCCTCCGATGCCAGGTGACAGAGGGTGCAGGTTGACACAATATGATGTATTAGGGTCAGCTGACCGGTGTTGTTTCAACCACTGCTGAGGAATGAGGCTCCCTGACCTCATCACTCGTGGCCACTGATATGAGGGAAAGAGTCCCTTAGAAAGCCCGGGCCTTCCATCCCTTTGGGACAAACCATCTCTGACCCAGCCTGGATCATCTGTGTCTGTGACCCTAGAAACTCAAAGGTCTTCTCCACGCTTTAATCACTACTTTAGTGACTGACTGAGATCCTGTCTCAAAATAAAAAATAGAAAAAAGGTCTGGGAAAAGGTCCTGGGTATAGGAAAAAAAATGACATTGGCAAGTTTTACACAAGCATTGATCTGATAGGCACGCACCCTCCTCTTGGGGCTCATTCTCAGGGAAGTGAGCAGAAAAAGAGGCTTTGACAGATTCACGAGTGATGTGACAACATGCCATGCAAGCGTCAGCTGATGGAAGTGATCTGAGTCTCATGGAGGAGCTGGGGTGTGGAGGACCACCCCCCATGACTGTCCTTGAAAGAAGAGCAATTGTCTCCATTTTGACTAAACTTGGCCCTATTTCTATGTATTGATATGTGAAAGGCTGGCTAAGTTTTCTCTTTATTCCCTCAATTGGCTTTAAGCAATGCAAATGGTCTTAGCCGAAGTGCTGAGGTGGTAATGAGTAATTGGTTTAAAGCAATGGGACAGGTCGTTGAAGCTTCTAAGTATGTGTAAGTGGGGCCGAGTAAGCCCCACTGTTGGCTCAGATGAGCCAACTGCTGTTGGCTGAGATGAGCCTCAAGAAAAGACACTACTCAGGGCCTGAAAATTACACATCAAAACTGAAGAACCAACCCCAAAACACTAGATACTGCCAGAATCTGTGTCATGCAGATTACTTCTTTTGCATATCCTTCTCTCTGCATCTTGCAGAGGGGATTTCAGGCCTCTTAGCTAGCCCAGCTCACAGCACTCACATACTTCCATCCACTCTCAGTCACTCATCCTCGAGCCACTCCCCTCTTCATGAATAAATAAAATCCAGGTTTGGCCCAGGGTTGAGGCCTTTGTTCCAGTTAGCCTTTATTCTGACTACACTTAGGACCCCTTTGGCTCCCCACAACTACAAATATGTCTTAGTATTTTTATTCTTGCTCTGCAGTGCACTGGAAGTGGTAGATTGGAATTAAATTATTAGAATTCCAATAACTTTCCCATAGGATTACAAATGTGGATTTTTCTGGACTGCAGTGAGGCCTAGAAGGGCATTCTGTACTGGGGCACTAGATATTTTAGTGTGGTCTTCTATTTGTTTCACTGAACAAGTGGCACTAACTGGAAAGACACCAAGCTGAGCCCTGCCCAAATCCTTGACTCACAGAATCATGAACAATAAATAACGAATCCTTGCTGTTTTGAGCCACTAGGTTTCAGGGTGGTTTGTTATACAGCAATAGCTATCTGAGACACTCGTCATGTGTATGGAGTACAAGTGTATGGAATGAGTGAATGACAAATTGCAATGCTGGATGTGAAGCTCACCTCTTCCATTGGTTTTAGTACTCACTAAGACTTGACACAACAATTTTCTAATATGATTACTGTAATGGTGAATTTTCTGTGTCAACTTGACAGGGTCACTAGGTGCCCAGATATTTAGTCAAACATAGTGGGTGTTTCTTTAAGGGTGTTTTTGAATAGGTTTAACATTTAAAATCTGTAGACTTAGCAAAGCAGATTGTCCTGTATAATGTAGGTAGGCCTCACCCAAGCACTTGAAAGACTAAAGAGAACAAAGGCTGACCCTCAATAAGAGATGATTCTTTTGTCTAATGACCTTCAAGCCGGTCATCACCTCTTCCTCATTCTTCACCAGCCACTCACCTTCAGACTGGAACTGGGACTTTGGTGCTGCAGGTTTTAGATTTGCCTTCATAATCACTGGAGCAAATAACTTATTCTAAATCGACCTCTCTAAGTATCCATATCTATATCTATGTCTGAGTTTCAACATGAGTAGGATGTGTGGAGGACCACCTGGGCGACTCTCCTTGAAGGAGGAGCACTTGTCTCCATTTTGGCTGAGCTTGACCCTATTTCCAGGTATTGACATGCGCAGAGCTGGCTAGGGCTTTTCCTTATCCTTTCAATTAATTGGCTTTAAGCAATGCATATCGGTCCAATTGAGGTGCTGATGGTAGTCTCTGAAGACAGCAGGCAGTGTTTCCCTGGACCTGCCATTGTTTCTATGTGTCAGCAAGACAAGGCAGGATGAAGAGCCAATGCTCCATGCTGTCTGCTGCGACTGAGCCTCGAGGTAGAGACTATGACTTCCTGGGGCTTGAAAGGTTATACATTAGAGCTGAAGCACCCATCCCAAAACATTAGATACTGTCTCCGCTGTGTCATGCAGATTACCCTTTCTGCATATTCTCCTCTCTGCATATGGCAGAGGGGATTTCACACCTCCTGCCTAGCCCAGCTCATGGCCCTCACCTACTTCCCGCCACTCTCACAGTCACTCATCTTCAAGCCATCCCTTTCTTCATGAATGAATAAAACCTGGGTTCGGCCTTGAGTCGAGGCTTTTGTTCTGGTTAGCCATCATCGTGGCTGGACTTAGGACCCCTCGGCTCCCCATAACTACGAATATGCTTAGGTGTCTTTATTCTCGCCATGGTTTGCACTGGAAGTGGTAGATTGAAATTAACTCACTTCAATTCCAATAACTTTTCCATGAGATTACAAGTGTAAACTTCCTGGGCCCCAACGAGGACTGGGAAGGGCTCTCTATAAGATGTAGTCTACAGTCTCCTAAGGGAGATGCACCCTCAACCTCCAGGATGCAAACAGACACAAGATGGCAACAGGGATGATGTCACCTGGTCAGGGAGGCTGGGGAAAAGTTCTCGAAGAAGTTCTGGAGCTGTGGGACGCAGGGTGATTGGGGAAGAGCCAGTGAGGAGGGGAGACAGGAGGTCCGTGTCGCCTGTGCAAAGGATGCCGCCTCCAGGAAGAGAGACGGCCGGCATTCCGGGGACTGAATGAGAGCTGCCATGGCTAGAGCGGGGTCCCCACTGGCTCGGTGGACCAGGGAGCTCCAGGCTCTGTCCCGGAGCAGTGGGAGGACACTGGGCCATGGCGATATTGTCAGATTCGCATTTCCAAAAGATGTCCGAGGTTGCTGCGTGGCCAGAACGTTGGCAAAGAGGAAGAGCTGTGCAGAGTCCAGGGCAGGCCGGAAGTGGCTAGGAGCAGAGCTGTGCTGAGACACAGGCGGGAGGGTAAGACCAAGTGGAAAGCAATAAATTAAGGTGAAAACACTGAATGCGGCGCCCAGATGCATAGGGAAGGTGAGACAGGGAGGAGTGAGCGATGGCCGAGTCGGGGATGGTAGAATATGTGGTGGTGCCATTTGATATGGGACAGAAGACGGGGATGACAGAGTCAGGGGCAGGAGACAGCTACCGACTCACCAGGTGAAGTGGGGCAGGTTACTCTGAAACCTCTGGAGGCCTCAGTTTCCCAAACTGGGATAAGTGACATAAGCAAAGGGACACTTGTGGAGGGCCCGGCGTACTGGGGCCGCTAGTCTTTCCTCTGAGGTGGCACACACAGATGCTAGGTGAAGATGAAGTGAAGGTGAGGACTGACGCGCTGCAGCCTTGCTCACCATCACACTCTGCGGGACCCAGGTCCAAAGGGAAGCAGTAGGGAGAATTTCCTCTGCTCACCTGTCTCCAGCATCAGCTTTCAGCACCTACAAGCACAGTATCCATCAGAGCTCGGGCATCATCAAGGCCTGGCATGGTGGGAGGAGGGTGCAGAGTTCAGGTAGCAAATGTAACCAGGGGGAGCACACAGTGGGGTTGGAGTGAGGGCAGTATTAAATGAAAGGGGATGCCTGGGTGTGGTGGTGCATGCCTATAATCCCAGCACTCAGGAGGCTGAGGCAGGGGGATCATCGTGAGCTTGAGGCTAGCCTGGGCTACATAGTGAGTTTGAGGCCAGCCTGAACTGCATAGTGAGACCTTGTCTTAAAAAACAAAAACAGGAGCTGGGGATTTAGCTCAGCAGCACAGCGCCTGCCTGGCAAGCTCAAGGTGGTGAGTTCGATTCCTGGTACTGGAAAAAAACCACAAGCACACACAAAAAACCCCCAACAAACAAATAAATAAATAAATGGGGATGAAGTTCAAGACCAAATTCACATATTAGCCCGTTTTCAAAATGCAGGGTGTTCCCTCAGCCTATCTTTCCCTCCCAGAAAGCCCAGGCTGTGATGACTGCCAGGCAGCCCTCTTCTGAGTGGCAGGTCAGGCACGTATAGGCTCCTTTTATCTTGTGGCTCTGCCACCTCCAGGCCACAAGGTCATGGCAAAGAGAGGTGAAGGGAAGAGGCATGCCTGCTTCTTAACCTGCTCAGCCCCAAGTGCAGTGCACAGCTTCTGCTCCCACTCGCTGGCCACCCTTGACGGCAACAGAACTGGGAAGAGCCAAGGCAGGCGCCTGGGAGGAAGCCTCCGCTGGTGACGTGCTACTCAGCCCCGCTATGACAGGTCTCAGCTGAGCTCCAGGGTCCCAGTGTTGGGTACTGCAGCCTGGTAAAGAGGGTGCCTCTGCCAGGCAGCCTGGGGTCTTTCTGGGACTGTGGCTCTTGGTCACCATGGGGGGCAACCAGGGAAAGGCTTCCCCGTTGTGCTGGGGCTTCCCTGGGGGGGAAACAGACAATCTTGTGGGAAGCAAGGGGAAGGAGCCAGGCTTGACCCCGGGGACAATCAAGGTAAGAAACGCAGACAGCCAGGAATGGCTGGGGGAACAGCCCGTGCAGGGGCTTGGTGTGGTAGCCCCTGCTGTGAACTGCTCCCCACTTTGCTGTTCAGCCAAGGCCCATGGAGGTGGGCGAGGGCAGCAAGGTTGGACCTTGGACCTGTTTGGTTGGGATATCCTTTCTTCCCTGCTTTCCTCCCTTGTTTTCTAGAAGGGACCTAGGGACACATCGAAGCACAGGCCCTGAGGGCAGGGGCAGGGCCTGGCTCCTCTTCCCCTGCTGGCTCTGACACGGCCTGTCCCGGTGCCCAGGTCCATGTCTGCATCCTGTGCTGTCAGGATTCCCGCTGCTGGCCCAGCCCTTCGGAGTGGCTGTGTGTGGCCCCTTCCCCGTGTATCCTATCTGAGGGGAGGGGACTTGGGTGTCACGGGCTGTGCAACAGTCTGTGCTGTGAAGGGCTCAGGAGTGCACCTAAGGGCAGCTCCCCAGGCTCTGCTCTGTCTTTTTTGTTGTTGTTTGTTTTGTTTTATTTTTGTTTTTGTTTTTTTCCCGGTACCAGGAATCGAACTCACGACCTTGCGTTTGCCAGGCAGGCGCTGTACTGCTGAGCTAAATCCCCAGCCTCCTCTGCTTTGTCTTGATGTCCCCGTCCACTGGCTTCCCAGGACTGTGACCAGGGGCCATCTGTCAGTGCCAGCCTGCAGCCCTGGCCCCAAGCAGCCTGCCCTGTCTTGGATGGAGAATGCTGGACCCTGTACTGCCCATTCATAGCATGTGGAAGAATCCTCAGGCACCTGCTGGGTCTGAGTTCCCTGTCTTCTCAGGTCACAGATGAACTGCCATTTCATCTTTTCCACTAGTGTTTTGTATTTTTGTTTGTTTACTTGTTTATTTTATATTAGGAACTGCACCTAAGTGTTTCAAGCTGAGCTACATCCCCAGCACCACTTCCCCTTTATTTTGAGACAGGTCTCACTAAATCACTAAGTTGCCCAGGCTGGGTGTGAACTTGCAATCCTCCTGCCTTAGCCTCGCAGAGTGCTAGAATTACAGGCTGTCTTCTACATGATCAGGTCTCATAGGGTAGCAGTTAAAAGTGAACTTTGGAATAGGGTACATTTGAGTGGGTAGCATAGTTTCTGCTGTGCAGAAGCTGGCTGTATTACACTGGGCAGTCTTCTGTGCCTCGGTTTACTTATCTGTAAAATGAGCACAATCATACTATCAACTGAACAGCTTGACTGTGAAAACTAATTGGGGTGGTGACATAGTGCCTGTGTCCACGGAGAGTGAGATGACCCTCAGTGACAGCCCAAAGTGAGGTGGGACTCTCAGGGCTGTGTACGGGTCTGCACCTCTCACCCCTAGCTCCCAGTCTTGCTTCTTTCTTCCCCCAGCCCCTCAGCCCCTTGGCCCAGTCTACTTCAGGCCAGAGCAAAGTATGAAAGCCCTGCTTGATCCAGGCCTTTGGGGGAGTCTGTGAGTGGCTGAGTCTGTGAATGATGGCCCTGCAGGTGCCAGGGACCCCCAGCTCTGCCCACACCCTGTGCCAGGGTGCTGCCTGCATGACTGTCAGCAGTTACTACCTCCAACTGCCTCCCGATGCCTGAGTTTTATCAAAGGCTCAGTTGAGAGAAATAAAGTTCATGGGGTTATTTAAAGGCCACACATTCCATCCATTCCTCCAGACGGAGTTTATCCCTGAGCCTAGTCGGACTCACAAAACCAAGGCGTTCTTGGACCACACTACTGAGTCACTGCGGGATCCTCGTATGTCCTCCCTCCCCGATGGTGGCCGCTTTGTGGAAAAGCGCCAGAGGAGCCCCACTTTCACCGCCTAGGCTAGGGTGCCCTACAAAACCTAGAAGCAAAAACAGTTTCAGCTCCATTTTCCCCCAGGAACTCCCAATGGGCTCCGATGTCTGGGCAAGGTGACCCCAACTCCCACTTCACCTAACTGCTAGGAGGCTCAGAGCCACATTTGGGGGTTTGCTTTAAGACCCTTAGAGGACATCTTGGCCTGTCACTTAAGGGAGATGATTTTCTTCCCAGATGCTGACTGCTAACATACAGAATTATCAGTAAGATTTTCTACACATCTTAAGCCTAGGCGTGGTGGCACATGCCTGTAATCCCAACACTCAGGAGGCTGAGGCAGGAAGATTGCTGTGGGCTTAGGGCTAGCATGGGCAACATAGGGAGACCCTGTCACACAAAAAAAGAAGACTTTCTGTGTGTCATGTCTATTGCTTCAGTGCTCTGGTACAGCCACAGTAGGAGTGAGGAAATGCGATAATCTGCACCCCGGAAGGACTGATGCCTGGTCGAGCGAGTGGGAGAACGGTGACGGGGAGAGACGTTCGGCGCAAGGCCATTGCGGTGGGGGTGGAGGCTCTGGCTTCCCTGAACCAAGGAGTGCGAAGAGAGAATTTTTCCATGACTTTGAGAAGAGAAGCGCAGCCATTGCCCAATGTGTGCTTCTCCCTGCGGCCCCCAGGCTTTCTGGGTATTTTTATCACATTGCGGAACACTGAAACTCCTTTCTCTTCCTCTTTGACCCCCACACGCCTACCCACCCTTTTCCTTCCTGGACACGCCGCTCGTGGCCCCTTCCCTCCATCTGGGTGCGTGCTGGGCTGTCCGCTGGGACCGTCCTCCTCTCTGGGCAAGACCGGCCCTGAGGCCCGCGGTTTGCTGCTGGAGCTGGACAACAGCCCAAGAGGTTAGGGTCCTCTGTCAGGGTAGCGCAGAGCAGCAAACCATAACAGCGCCCATGTTGACTGCTGTCTCTTGATTTCTTCTCACTGATCCTATGCCCCAATTCATGGCATATTTTGTTCATTATCCTAGCAATAACCTGTTTATATATTTTTAATATATCATTAATATATATATTTTAAAAATATATATTTTATTTTTATGGTGATAGGGATTGAACCCAGGACCTTACGTGTGCTAGGCAAGTGCACATTGGAGGACGGTGCAGAACACCTCTGGTCTCTCTGCGCTACTCATGTGTTGCCCCCACCCTGTGTGTGACCCCTGAAAATGTGTCCAGACGTTGCAAATGTCCCCTAGAGGAAGGGGTCCAAGTGGACCCCAGGCTGAGAAACTCTCTCCTCTTTGTTCCTCTTCTCTGCCCCTCCCCTGGAGACCTCCTGGATGCAGGAGCCACTGTCCTGGGTGCCCGCATCTTCGCAGCTCTGTGAGCTGTCGGTTCACTCTTTTGCCCAATTTTCTTCTTTTTTCTTTTTTGGGTGTTGCTGGAGGTTGAGCCAGAGCCTCATGAAAGCTAAGTACGTCCTCTAGTACTGAGCTGCACCTCCAGCTCCCTTGCTCCATTTTCACTTGAGGTTGCGTCTTCCAGTTTGCCAAGGGAGCCTCTGTTCTGTGTGTGGTCCTGCTAGGAGTGCCCCTGGGGTTCGCACTTATGTTTTCTCCCTTTCTTTTTTTTTTTCTTTTTTTTGTTTTTTTTCCAGTACCAGGAATCAAACTCACAACCTTGCACTTGCCAGGCAGGCGCTGTGCCGCTGAGCTAAATCGCCAGCCCCTTGTTTTCTCCCTTTCTATCACCGTGTGCTGACTCTCACCTTGTAGGTGAGGAGGAGGCAGGGGCAGAGCTGCCGCTGCCAGTGCTCGTGGTACCGGTCAGGGACCGAGCCCTGCAGCCACCTCCCTTTCCCCCAAGTATGAGGTCCCAGGATCAGTCCAGGCCATGAGGGGGGAGTGGGACGAGGCAGCTCACTCAAGGCCTTGTGGGTCCTGAACAGCACCGGTGGGACCCCCTTGAGGGTCCCACATACAAGAGAGTCACATCTGCAGGGAGCATGTGGATTTTCCAGCAGAAGCCAGGCTGGTGTCTGCAGGGCTGCCCTTGAGGGGATGCCCAGGAATGACCCAGTGATTTTGCGTCTGTGTCTCGGGGGGCCCTGGCTCTGGTGAGAAGATGTCGGGGGGCCGGAGAGCCTATGGGAAGCGGGTGCTGCCGGCTAGTGCTGTTTGAGAGAAGTCATGCAGGCTCACAGGCTCAAACGACTGGCTTGGAGCTTTCTATCCTAGCCTCTGTGGGCAGCCATGTCATCTGCTGGCCCTGGCAGCAAAGTGCTTATTTCCAGGCGCAGGGCATGATTGATGGGTGGGAGCCGGGGGCAGCAGAGAGAGGGCTTTGTTGCCTAAATGCCTTTCACATGACTCCCTGACCTCAGGCCCTCCCCCTTGTTCTTGTCTTTTTCTCCTTCACTGCGTTCTGCCCTACTTTGGTTTTCCTTTTCTCAATCTGCACAAAGCCCTCAGAGCCCTGGAGTTTCCTCCGGAGCCTGCTGTTTCTGGCTGGGGCTCGTTTCCAGCTCTTGGACACAGCCCTGGGGCTTTGGGACCTGGAGGTCCATGGAAAGGCCCTGGCCTGGGCAGCGGGGTATCGGAGATGCTTCCTCCCATCCGCCTCGAGCTCCTGCTCTGCTGAGAATGTGGGATGGAAATGCATCTCCTCTGGCTTGGGCTGTCTTCACAGTGGCTGACACCTCTCCTCACTCAGTCAGGGTCACCTGGTCTCTTTCCGATAGCCTGATTTCTGGGCCTCGGCCCCAGTTCTGATTTTATTGGTCGGGGTTGTGTGGGTCCGGGAGGCTGTAAAATCTCCGTGGGTGACTCTGCTCTGTGACCAGGATGGAGAGGAATGTGTTCCGGGGGACAGAGCTTCACCAGAAGAGCCCTGAGCGCAGCTTGCTTCTGGACAGCCTTCTGTCACAATGCATCCCCAGCAAACCCCGGCCCTCCCCAGTCACTGTGCAGAAGCGTCGGAGGGAAAATGCTCCAGCTGCGGAATTTTAGATTTTGAAAGAACAAGAAAATCAACCAAGCCCCTCACTCCGCACACAAGAGGGTCACATCTGCAGGGAGCATGTGGATTTTCCAGCAGAAGCCAGGCTGGTCTCCGCAGGGCTACCCTTGCAGGGTCTGTGTTGAGCCCTCTGTGGGTTCCTCGGGTGGGTGGGGAGCGGGCCCCTCCACTGTCCACTGCAGGAGGAGACTGGCTGGTCTTCCAGCGCCTGGGCGGGGGAGCCCGCTGGAGCCGGAGCGTGTGGGTCTCAGCCAAACTTTGCAAGAAAACTTTTGCAGGCTGCTGACCTTCTGCAGCTGTTTTATAGGCCCTGTGGAACGAAAGGGGAAGTTTGGCTGTATTTAGAAAGTTGTGCACAAAGAGGAATGGCGGGGGTGGGAGCAGGGCGAGGAGGGGAGTGGGTGGGGGTCCGGGGGAGGAAGCGGGTGGTCCAGGAGAGATGCCAGCAGGGGCCAGAGGACAAGGGCTTGATTTGGGCCCACATGTTGTCACTTTGGAAGCACTCGGGGTTGGAAGGTGGGGATAAGGCGGAGGGTACAGAGGGGGAGGGGAGGGGAGGGAGAAAGAGAAGAAAGGAGGAAGAGAACGTTCCCAGCTTGGAGCTTGGCTTTTTCTTAAGCTGAAAACAAATGCTGCATGTTCTGGGAGCAGGTCTACCACTCCAGAGGCTCCTCCTGTAATGGGGACAGGGAGAGGGCAGAGGATGGCCCAGTCCTGGGGTAGGGAGCTACAGGAGGAACTCTTGTCTCCCCCAAGGTAGGCAGAGATTTCTTAGTTGGGTCACCATAACCCCCTCCCCCGATGGGTGACTTACAAACCATAGTTGTGGGGCTAGAATCCCAAGACCAAGCCTCCGGCTGAGTGGGTGGTGAGGGGTGGCCGGCTTCTCGTACCTGGTGCCTTCTTCTTCTGTTCTCACGTGGCATAAGGAGCAAGGGATTGGTCTGAGGCCTCATTGCCTCATTTATGGGTCACTAATCCTATTCACGAGGGCTCCACACTCAGGAACTTTTAACCCCCCAAAGGCCCCACCTCCAAGCATCATTATCTTGGGGGTGAAGATTTCAGTATCTGAATTTTTTTTGTTTTTGTTTTTTTCCAGTACCGGAAATCGAACTCAGGACCTTGCACTTGCCAGGCGGGCGCTGTGCAGCTGAGCTAAATCCCCAGCCCAGTATCTGAATTTTGGGTGGCCATAAGCATCCAGGCAACCTGGAATGTCCTCCCCTTAGGATCAGGAGCACACTCAGCTCTTCCCAGGGCTGACTTGGGGCTCAGGGGACAATGGTAGTGGCAAAAAGCCTAGACAGGCCCCTAGCCCTGGTGTCACAGGCCTGCAGGAGTCAGAGAGCCTGATGAAGGTCCCTGGTCCTGCCAGCTACTGGGAGAGATGGCCCTCTGCCATACTGAGGAGCCCTGGCCCCAAGCAGAGGAGGAATGGAGCCTCTGCTGACCATCTAGACCACCCCTCCTGCCTCAGGCCACCTGCTGCTGTCCCTCAGGAGCTGGCACCTGCAGGATACTGCTCTCTGCTGACCCCCGTGCCAGAGCCAGCCTCTGACATGTGCCTGGGGATGGAATGACAGGCAGGAGCCCTGCCCCCACTAGAAATGTCCTTCAGCAAAGCTGCTCTTCCCCAGGCAGGTGACCGGGACAAGAAGACCCTATCCTAACGCCAGTCACGTTATATGGGCCCCAGAGAGGGTGCCACCACCTTTCTGTGGGACACAGTAGGATCAGTAGCCAGAGGGACCAGGAGTTAGAGACCTGGGGTGGGTGTGAGGGGGCTGCCTAAGATGCTGAGCCCCGAAGTGCAGGTCCCAAAGAGCATGCTCAGTGTGTCCTTGGAAAGCAGGCTGCTCCACTGCAGCTCAAACCCATGTAGCTCAACTCAGCAAGACCCCACCTTTTGTGTTGTTCACGAGTATTTACTAAGCACGGACTGTGTGCCAGCTGCTAAGGTATAGGACATAGCCCCTGCTGCATGGTGCTTGTTGCCTGTGTCCCTCCTAAACTGTCACGGATGCCCAGTGGGTCAGTGGGAGTAAGTAAAGCTCTTCCCCCTGTGACTTCCCTAGGGAGACAAGATTCACACACAGGAGACACGCGGAGAACGAGGCAGTGATTAATTAGTAAGTCCGCTGCTGATTCCGGAAAGCACATGGCCAGGTTCAGGCTGTGCATAGCCGTAAGTGCTCTGGGTGGATCTCGGGTCAGCCCCACTGTCTATGGTTCACAGAAGGATGAAGAATCTGATTAAGTAGTCCTGATAATTAACCAGTCTTAAATAAAAAATATATCAGCTCTAGCTGGAGATAGTGGTTCACTCTTATAATCCCAGCACTCTGGGAGGCTGAGGCAAGAGGATCAGCAGGAGGCAGGAGGATCAAGACCAGCCTGGGCAGCTTAGCAACTTAGTGAGATTCTGTCTCAAAGACAGGGATGGTTGTACTGGGGATGTAGCTCAGTGCAAAAGCCCTGGGTTTAACCTCCAGTATCACAAACGAGAAGGAAGGAGGGAAGGAGGGAAGAAAAGAAAGAAGGGAGGAAAACGAGGAATCGATCCATTCTGACAAAAGCGTACTGGATGGGAAAGTCTGTGTGCACTCTGCTGTCTTTCTGGATCCCTTCTCCCCACTGGCCACAGTCTTCTCTTACTCCTTCTGGCCCCTACCTCACAGCTGGAAGCCTTCCACAGCAAATGACTGGATTCAGGTTTAGGAGGATGTCTACCGCTAACAAAGCACAGCGCTAGCTGCAATGGGAGTGAGAGGACCGTACCACAGGCCTTCCCCATAAGAACCTTCACGCCAATGTGCGTCCACAGCTGCCACATGGAACACAGGGAAAGACCCTTGTGAGTGTGAGTGGGTGGGGGTTGGGGTAACAGGAGACCTGACCCCATTCCTGGGTATAGGGACTGGAATACGGATGCTACGGTGCACGCGCCCGCGTGCCTGCGCTTGTGTGCGTGTGTGTAACGGTATACTGTTGCTTTTTTAAATTTCAAACTTTAGAAAAGTTGTAAGAGTATTATAAGAAATGCCTATATATCCTTTTCCCACTTTCACCATTTATTTACACTGGGAAGGATTAGACACCCTTGCCCTTTCACCCTGCAAAGCTTCTCTGTACATTTCAAGCACATTCTTTTACATGGTCTGGTTTCCTTTCAGCTGAGCCTTTTCCTTCACATTGCCAGACACTGTTGGATTATTCTAGATCTTAAGTAAAGTTTACTTAATGGGAGACAGATTATTTTTCTGCTTGATGTTACTCGGGTGGCCAGGCCATCAGGGGCTGCCTGGGTCCCAGCCCCCCATCCCTAGGAGCCCCTGCTGGCTTTGGGGAAATGCTTGAGGCTGCTTGTTACTGGGTGGTTGTTCTGCCCCCTTGGAAGCCTGGCTGGCCCTGGCTGAGCTCCATGTCACTCTATTTTCCTCCACTTCGTTGGGGTTTTCTGCACATTTTCTCTCCCACAGATGGAAATGTCGCATGGTACAGGCTTTGTGGTGTCCAGTACGGCATGGCGGAAGCAGAAGCAAGCTTGGCGGGACCCCTCTCTGGGCCTTGGAGACCAGCCTGGGCCCCCGAGAAACCCAGGCGGCTTTCTGCCTCTGACTGTCCAGCAGCAGCGGGGCTCGACGCTGTGCGGTCTGGCTTGGAGGCCTGCGGCCCTGCTCGGGACTGGCAGTCTTCGGCCGAGGGAACATTTTCCAGAGTACAGCTGAGGGACAGAACGTCTCAGCGAGATGGGCTGGGCAGGGCAGCGTTTTGGAAAAGCCCTGCTTGTTTTGGGAGGTGTTCAGGACACTGAGGTTTGGGAATCCATGGCGGCGCTTTTACAATTGCTCCTGGCCTTGGGAGGAAGAGTGGACAGTGCCTGATGCCTTGGGTTCAGTGGCAAAGGTGAGCCCAGCCCTGCCAGCCTGAGCCCTGGGCCTCTCATGGGTTTGGGAGGATGCTGGACTTTGAAGAAGAATGCAGGAAAGAGGACCTGGGTCCTGGAGTCTTGAGCTGCCCTTACCCTGGCCAGCCTTGGCCTTGGGGCCTGCACTCAGGGTGCCTCTGATGAAGCAGTGGGAGACCCCAGTGCACCCTGCAGCCAGGACATGCTGAGGCACTTACCCAGGCACACTGGTCTCTCTGCAAGGAGAATCTAGGGAAGGGGAGCTCAGGCCAGGCCAAACAATGCTCCAGGAGCAAAGGAAGCTTAGCCTCCTTTGCACTAGCTTCTGCCTTCTGTTCTGCTTTTACGCATGATCCGAGGGGGATCCGAGGGCCTGGGGTCCAGGTCCAGCCCTTTCTGTGGCCTTGGGCAAATCAGTTTGCCCCAAGGCCTGTCACCAGGTGGGTGAACTGGGAGGCAGAGCACCTGAGCCACTTCCTGGGCGTGTTGAGTGATCCTGAACTAGTACAGGGCTTCCAGGGGGTTAGACGGCTGCTGGTGCCTGGGGTCCAGGACCCACTCTGGGAGCCTGATCTTGTGGGAGAGGCCTCGGCCTGGTCAGGTAGGGTCTGAGCAAGCACTGGGAGTCCTTGGAGCAGAAGGTGAGCGACGGCAGAGTCATCACACCGGAACCCCTGGTTTTCAGGGCGCAGACCTAGACTCAGGTCCTTATCCTGGAGGCATCTTTCCTGATACAGCCGGGGCCGCCGGCCAGGCCTAAACGCCAGCCCCCGAGTGCGAGGTTGCTATTTACTTCCATGGCTTGGCTAGGGCCCTGGGAGCTCTGCTCCGCCGTCCTCCGCTGTCACCCGCGCAGGCTGAGACAGAGCCCCCTGTCTCGTTCTCCCACAGAGCTGACGTTGCCCTGCGGCCCAGCTGGCTGCGGTTTTCAGAAATAACAATATCCCGGGGGAGGAGCGGTGGGTGAATGGGCGCTTTGTCCCCAGGCCTGTGAAGCCCGATTAATTATGCGCTGCTGAGCGAGGGCCGCCGCCGCCGGCTCCGCGCCGCCGCACAAAGGGCCGCGGCCGAAAAGCGGCGATCGCCCCGCGCTCTGCTTTCGCCCTCGTCCCGCTGACACCGGGCGCGCCCCTCCCCGGGCGGCTGCACTTTGAGGATTTTCGAGTCCTTTCGCGGTTACCAGGGGCGACTGGGCTGGGGGCAGCGCCAAGGGCCCGGGGGGATGGTGTGCAGGGGGCGGGGAGTCCCGGGGCGGGGGAGGGGCAGGGTGTCGCCCCGGGGGACGGGGGCGGGGCCCGGGGGAGGGCTCCCGCTGAAGCCGGGGCCTGATTGGAACCAGACTCCTAGGCTTTGAGGCAGAGGACTCCCTGGCGCAGTCGGTTTGGGCTGCCCGGGAAGATGTACTTGAAGCAGTTCAGGTAATGTTATTTTTAAGTGACATGAAACGCACACATCTCAAATGTACATCCTGGTACGTGCATACCCCCTTGTCACCTACATTCCACCGAGATACACAGCAGAGCTCTGCCTGTTGGTTCACACCTGTACTGCCAGCCCTCTGGGAGGGCCAGGCGGAAGGATTCCAAGTTCTAGCCCAACCCGGCAACTTGGTGACTTAGTGAGACCTTAATTCAAAAATTATAAATTAAAAAGGATCCAGGGGAGCAGCTCAGTGCAAAGGGCCTGTGTTCAATTCCCCACTTGATCTTAGCCAAAAGGCCGAGAAGCGATGTGTTCAATTCCCAGTACTGGGGAAAAGTACTTATGTTTGTGTGTGCTAGCAACTTGATGGGATGAAAAACTAGGCTGAGTGTTTAAATTTAAAAATTTTGTTATAGTAGTTGGGCGTGGTGGCACACCCTTATAATCCCAGCACTCAGAAAGTTGAGGCAGGATTGCCAAGAGTTCAAAGCCAGCCTGGGCTACTTAGTGAGCTCAAGGCCAGCCTGAACTACATAGTGAGACCCAGTCTCAACCCTGCCCCCCCAATTATTACAATTAAGTACACATTGCCATTAGCCTTCCCCAAAATACTCTCCCTCACTTTGACATGCTTCTCCCGTCATTCTTGCCACTTTCTGAAGCAGTTCTGGGCCTCCTCTTTCCTGAGTGTCTTTATTTGTGCTGTTGTAGTTGCCTCTATGGCCTGAATCAATTCAAAACATTCACCTTTCGTGGTCATTTTAACTTTGGGAAAGAGCTGGAAGTTGCACGGTGTCAGAGCCAGTGAATAAAGTGGGCAAAGATGCATTGTAATGTTTTTATTTTACAGAAATTGGCATAAACATTTTTAATAAATTCAGGTCATCAAGGCAGCCACAAAGCACACTCCCAAAAGAGGACTTAGAGAGTTGCTTCAGAAAGAAGCAAGACCCTTGCTATAAATAGTGTGTTTGAAGCAAGGGGAGTATGGTGAGGCAAATCAATGGCAAATTCAAACATTCATGCATTTTTTTTTTTTTTTTTTGAGACAGAATCTCACTATATAGTTCAAACTGGCCTTGAACTCAGCGCAGGCTGGCCTCAAACTTGCAGTGATCCTCCTGCCTCAGCCTCCTGAGTGCTGGGATAAGAGATGTGCACCACGAGGCCCGGCTCGCTGTATTTTCCATCATTCCAGAAGTTCTGTGAGTCTCTTTCCAGTCTTGACCCCTTCCCCTTCTGATTTTTGCCCTTTAAATTTCATTTGGTTTCGGACAAAGTAGTATGGAGTGTCACAGTACCCACTGTTTCATTTCTGACTTGTCTCACTAAGCACATTTTGGAAAGCCATCCATAGTGTGTCTATTTCTAGTACATTTCTGTTTTTCAAGTAGTGTACCTTGTTCATCTGTTGCTGGACACCTAAACTGTTTCTAACTTTTGGCTCTTATAAATAAAAGTGTGATGATGACTTTGTAGAAGTCTCTTGTGAACATATGTTGTATCTTTGGGTAAACATCCAGCGGTGGAGTTGCCAGGTCACAGGAAGGTGTGTCATTTTAAGAAATAACTGCTAAGGGGCTGGGGATTTAGCTCAACGGCACAATGCCTGCCTGTCAAGTGCGATGTCGTGAGTTTGATTCCCGGTACCAGAAAAAAAACAAAAAACAAAAAAACAACAACAACAAAAAGAAATAACTGCTAGGGCCGAGGATATAGCTCAGTGGCATAAGCGCTTGCCTGGCAAGCCTGAGGTCATGAGTTCGATTCCTGGTACAAAAAAAAAGAAAGAGATAACTGCCAGCCTCCTTTCTAAGGCAGCTCTACTCACTGCAGTTTGCTCCCACAAGAGAAGTGTAGGCGCATTCCCGTTCTGCATCCTGTCAGCACTTGGCGTTGTCTGTCTTGTCAGATTTTAGCTGTTCTGGTGGCTGTGAGGTGGTGTCTCGCTGTGGTTTTTGGGTGGGTGGTTTTAATGTTTGAGCTCCAAGGATTGTACTTGGAGAAAACTCCTTGCCTGGCAGATCCAGCAGGGGAAGTGGCCTCCCTGAGGCCCACAGCTGGTTGGCAGAGGTAGGAGGAGGACAGAGGATTCTGACCCATGAAGCAAATGCTCTCTCCCCGATGTCGGCTGCTCCTCTGGCTGACATCCCTTGAGCCTATGTGTGTGAGGATCCTGGGGCCGGCTCTGGCCTGGAACATTCAAGGTGCACCTGGAAGAGGCCTTGCCTGCCACCCAAGCAGCGGCATTCACGGGGACTCTGGGTGGAGAGACGGCACCCATCCTGGGTGTGCGCCTGCGTGCACAGGGATAAGAGTAGGGGACTATGACTAGCTAGTCTCGACACTTTCCGCAGACGAAGGCCTGGGGAATTTTCTTTTTGCTTTTGGTCAGTACTAAGGATTGAACTCAGGGCCTTCATACTGAACTACATTCCTAGCCCCACCCAGCCCTTTAAAATTGTTTATTTTGGGACAGGATCTCACTAAGTGATTAAATTGCTTGGATTGGGCTTGAAATCAAGATTCTCTTGCCTCAGCCCTTTAACAATGTTGTTATTCTGAGGGAGGATCTCACTATCATACTAAGCCACTAAATTGCCCAGGCTGGACTGGAACTTGGAATCTTCCTGCTTCAGCCTCCCAGAATGCCGGGTTATATCCATGTACCATCATGCCTGGGTGTCTGTATGGTTTTGTTGAGCTGAATGCCTCTCTCATAGTCAGTCAGAGTCTCAGGAAGAAGAAGATAAAGAATTGAACTTTCTCTTGATGCTGAAAGCATTAATCAGTAAGACCTTTGGCCAGGGGCAAACACCACTGCCAGTTGCACAGAGGGGGAGATGAGATGGCTGCACCCCACAGGAATCATGTCTCTGCTGGTCGGCTCAGCCCCTGGACTCTGCAGGAAGGCCACTGATTAGCTATGGGCCCTTCCAGAGATGACAAATCGTTATCCTTCCCTCTGGGAAGCACCGTGATGCTCTGGGCCAATCAGATTCTTTCTCTCAAGATGTTAGAAGTCTGAGCTGGCACAGGCTGCAGCTGTTGGGATGGATGGCTTTACAGGGCACACTCCCATGAGGCAACTCCTTGACTGCAGATGCGGAGTCCCCGGAACCGCCATGGTTCTGGGCTTTCCTGAGGCTCAGCGGTTCACCTCGTCTCGAAATTTCATAAATGTATTATTGTTAGCTGTCAGGGTTGATCTCTATGACTTGTCCTGTGGAGTGGATTAGTATATTATTTTGTGATTTCTAGCCCTCCCCCTAGTGCTATCTTTCTTGAGTTAGAAAAAGGGACCTCCTCTCTGGGGCGACAAATTAGAAAAAGTTGTTCTTTCAAACTCCACAGACAGAGCCCCTCACTGGGGTGAAAGTCTGGCCAGTGAAATGTGGGGCTGAAAAAAAAAAAAATGTGGGGCTGGGTTTCAGGTCCCCCCTCCACTCCCTTCCTTGACCAAGGCCCTTTGTGCAGTGCACGGACTAAGGAACCCTCCATGACAGCCCTGCTTGCCTACCATTTTTTCCCTTCTCTCCATCAATGTCATCAGAATGTAAGAGTTATTCCAGACACAGTTTACTGGTGATACTGGTCTGTCATGCAGGCCCCACTCAGGACTTAGTGCTTATGTCAAAGAGATGATTGTTAGTCTTTGTGGTTAGAAATCTGTTAAGAGTCAAACTTTAAAGGAAATGTAGGAAAACTCCAGGCAGGGCCTCAGGAGCTGCAACTTCTGCTGAGTGATCTGAGGATTTAGAGGAAGTCTTCCTCCAAATGGTCTGGCAGACATTCTTCTTTTTGGCAGTGCTGAGGTTTGAACCCAGGGCCTCCCACAAGCGAGGCAAGCACGGCACCAGAGACACGCCCCAGTCCTGGCAGACATTCTTGAAATAGCCAAGGGTACTTCTCCTCCTGCTGTGGGGAAAAAATAGAGCAAATGTGCGGGCATGGTCCCAGGAGTCAGCAGACAGGGACAAGTCTGCAGGCCTCTGTGCGGGAGACGAGGAAGCCGCCCCCAAGGTGCAACTGGCCCCTGGGGAGATTCCCAGAGAGGGGGCAGCCCCAGCCTTGGTCTACACATCACATCACAGGCTTCAAAAAAGGGAAAGTATTCTCAAAGTGTGAAAAGCCTTCAGGGCAAAGATGAAACCTAGCATGAAATGATAAAAGCCTTTGTCAAAACCTCAGAAAGATAATACCGGGTGTGGTGGCACACGCCTGTAATCCCAGCACTCAGGAGGCTGAGGCAGGAGGATCACTGAGAGTTTGAAACCAGCCTGGGCTACAAAGTGAGCTCAAGGCCAGCCTGAACTGCATAGCGATACCCTGTCTCAAAAAGACAAAAAAAAAAAAAAAAAAAGAAGTAAGAGTATTTCATACAGTCACTGAGGTAGGCAAAGGCCTCTATTTCATAAGTGTGCTTCACAGACTGTCTTGGTTACATAGTAAGGGCTTCTAAGAACTGTAAGGGAACTGTCTGTCTCTCAACAGCCTCACAAGGATACTGGGACACAGGATATGTGGATGGAACTTTTTTTTGAGACAGGATCTTGCTATATAGTTCAGGTCAGCCTTGAACTCACTACGCAGCCCAGGCTACCCTTGAACTCACAGTGATTCTCCTGCCTCAGCCTCCCAAGAGCTGGATTACACGTAAATACCACAATACCTGGCTAGTAAGCAGAACTTTTGACTAATAGAATGAATTCCGATGGCATCCACAGGAAATCATAGCAACATTTTATTTTATTTTTATTTTTTGTTTGTTTGTTTTCTGTTTTTTTTCCGGTACCAGGGATCGAACTCACGACCTCGTGCTTTCCAGGCAGGCGCTGTGCCGCTGAGCTAAATCCCCAGCCCCATAGCAACATTTTAAATAGAATTATAGGGCCCAACGCACCACCAGCCTGGACTAACAGGGATGGGCTAGACAAAAAAAGGCCTCTGGACACCCAGGTTCTGTTAAGGAAGCAGGTGGAAAAGTCTACTCAGTTTCGACACGGTCCATAGTCCATAGGCAAGGAAGGATAATGCAGAGGGTGGAATTGGGAGCCCAGAGCAGGTGGAGGAGTCAGACCACGGAGATGAGTGTGCGGAGCGCCGAAAGCATAGCGGTGTCCCTGCCTCACACAGCAGTGATCTGTGGGAATTCCCTGACACCTGGCCTCTCGATCCTCCCGGGACTCCGTCCTGCACCCTCACCTGGAGAGCAGCCGCGGAGAAGGTTCTCTAACCGGTGCCTGAGCCGATGGCACTGCCCCTTGGCCGGAGGCGTAGTGCCAGCACGGGACTGTGTGGGGGACGTGCTCCTTCTCTGCTCCTGAGCTGGCAGAGTGGGAGATGGTGAGTGGGCGGGGGGCTGGTGAGTGGGCGGCGTTCTCATCCCAACCCCCCAAAGACCCTGTGAGCAGCAGAAGCCCATCCTTGTTGTGACGGGCCTGGACCCTGGCGGGACAGCAGAGCGGTGGGCACCGAGGGTGCTGGGCTGGGCTGACCTCAAGGGCTTGCGCTGCCCACAGCCCCGCTATTTGGGTCCGGGAGCCTCAACCCCTCGGAGTTTTCATTCTCTGTCATGCAGCTGTTGGTTCCGTGTTTCATTCAGAGCGCTTCAACAGGAAACAGCAGGCTCCGCATTCCAGAGTTTTTAGTCATTTTTTCTTTCAGAGCTCTGGGGCTGGGATTAGAACGTTCTTCTAACCACACTGTCCTCGGCTGGACTCCCAAGAGGAAGTGGCTGGGTCCCTGGGGGAGAGGACACAGGCCTCCATTCAAGGGCGGACCAAAGAAAGAGCAAGGCCAGCACGAGTAGTGCGTGAGCCTAGCGTGATGAGTGTGGCCCAGGGAGGCCGAGAGGTAGAAGCCTGGGGTAGGGTTCCTGCCCGGGGGCCTGTGTGTGTGTGTGTGTGTGTGTGTGTGTGTGTGTGTGTGTTTGTACGGGTGTGGTTGAGGACAGAACAGGGTCACTGGCAGAACTGCATCCCAATGGACCATAGCCCCAGCCCTGGCGCTGCTCGTTGCCCTGGGAGTCAGGCACTGAGATGGCAGGAGGTGACACACGCTCAGGTCAGGGCGGGGAGAGGAGCACCTTCACAAGCACAGCCACACATATTCGAGCCACAGGAAGCACAACAGAGGTTTGCTAGAGGGTCTGCTGCATGCCCGGCACCTGGCTGAGTGTTGGAAATACAGAGCACGTGAGTCAGACTGCATCCCAGCTGTCACCAGCACACCTGGGGGCTGTGGCCTGGCAGGTGCCCTGGGGCCAGTGGACAGAGCACAGGCAGGCGGGAAGGGAGTAAGTGAGTGTGGATGGCACCTGGGGCACGTCGGTGTGCAGCCTGAGCGAGCGAGCAGGAAGGGCATAGCCCAGGCAGGAGCCTTGGGGAGAGACAGGAGGACAGGAGCCAGGCTGCTGTCTCAGGCCTGAACAGCCGCAGAGGCACCTAAGAAAGGAGGCAAGAGGGAGGGGTGGCAGTTGGAAGAAGCTCCGTGCCCAGCTCTGTGCCTCTGTGTCCTCTGAGTTCTGGGGCAGAGTTCTAACTCTAGGCCCCCAAGATTTCCCATCCTGATCTCCAAGCAGGGGGCAATATCAAACCCATGATTCTGGTTTTTTTGTTTGTTTGTTTGTTTTTCTCCAGTACTGGGAATCAAACACACGACCTTGCGCTTGCCAGGCAGGTGCTGTGCCACTGAGCTAAATCCCCAGCCCCTGATTCTGTAACATTATATGGCAAAGGGATTTAAAAACATAGGTAAGATTATGATAGCCGGACACAGTGGCACATGCCTGTAATCCCAGCTACTCAGGAGGCTGAGGCAGGAGGATAACAAGTTCAAGGACTGTACAACTTAGGGAGAGCCTGTCTACGAGCTCATTGAAAGGGAGATGATCTTGTAGGTGGCCAAATCTATCCCATGAGCAGAGTTTTCTCCGGTCAGTGGCAGGACAGAAAGTCCTTGACTTTAAGCGTGAGGGGAATTTTGATTTAACTTTGATGAGTTGAAGATGGAGGGATCTGTGTGGAAAGACCTGCAAGCGGGCAGCTTCTAAGAGATCCCCGGTTGACAGCTAGCAGGGAAGCTGGAACCTCAGTCCTACAGCCACAGGAGCAGAAGTAGCAGAACCCAGTGTAGCTGGGAGGAGGTTCTCTCCCAGTCAGCTCACTCCTTGATTTGGGACCTCTGAGGCCCCAGGCGGAGAATCCAGCTGAGCCCTCCTGGGCTTCTGACTAGCAGAGTGTGATATAATAAACAGCTGTTGTTTTCAGCCGCTAACTTTAATGGCAACTTGCTCCACACCAATAGAAAACGAATACACTCTCACTTTTGCGTTGCACCCCAAGAAGAGTGGAGATGCCTCTCACTGTGCCCTTGAGGCAGGAGAGGTGGGGTGCTCAGTCTGCAGATGGTGAGCTGGAGCTCAGGCCTGGGCCCTGCCAGTTCCAGGGCTCTTTGCGTTGTGAACACTTCTCCCACTCCAACAGCCACGAAGGAACCAACCGCAGACACTCGGCTTTGGTCATGGGTGTCTCGTCCCCCACCCAGGGTGAGGCCTGTGTCTTGCTCCTGTACACAAGAACCAAACCCCCGCTACTCCCAACCACAGCCTGCAGGGTGCAAAGCTCCCCAGCGAAGAGCCACTCTCTGGGCCCTGACCTCGTCCTCTCCCGTCTCTTTGGATGACAAATCTGGGCTCTGTGAAGGCAAGAGACAGGAACCGGGACTCAAAAGCAGTGACCTTCAGCCCCTACCCCGCCCCAGTGAAAGCTTCTCCCCCGTCGGAACGGGATGTTTAAAATTGTGCACTTGCTCCCTTAACAATTTTCGAGCCTCCAGTCAGGACCCCCTGGGAGCCCAGAACAGTCTGCAAGGAGGAGGTCACAGTGTGTTCCTGCTTCCCTGATTAAAAAGCCCTAATGAAGGTTTTCTTGTTCCCACATCAGGCCTTTCCTAAAAACCTAATCCTTCCCAGATGGAGTCCAGTTTTCTCACCCCAGGCCCCTACAGGGCAGGGGTCCAGAAAGCAGGAGAGTTTTGTGTCTGCCAGACCTGGGACTCAGCTCTATCACCATCGAGGGGAGGGGAGAGACAGATCACCTTCCTGACCCTCAGTTTCCCCAAGGATACACAAACCAAGATACCTGCCTGGTAGGCGAGAAGGAAGCCGCTGATACTGCCGTCCTTACCTGCCTGCCTTAACTCAAGGCCTACCTTGGAAGTATTTGTTTGACAAGCAGAAAGATTCATTCTCATGACAGGCAGGCTGGTCAGCCACAGCTCAAGTCCTCTGCCAGCAGTTTGCCTTTGGGCTGTTTCCTCCAGAGCCACTTCCTCTGTCTCTAGCCAGTTCCTTCTTTTAGACCTTCCCTGGCTAAATCCCAGGACCCCGGGGCAGGGCACGGGAAGAAGCCCCTGGAAGACTCTTGTTTGTGCGAGTGTCACTCTGAGGGTTAGGGGACATCCTGGGTGCTGGGGCAGACGGCCAGTGAGGGCAAAAGTGTGCTGTCCAGGTTGCTTGAACATCTGTCTCTAACGCCCCCGCATCATGCTAAGCATCCTTGCTCCTGGCTGGGTTTCTCTTGGAACCTTTGTTTCGGGGAGAATTGAACTCAGGACCTCATGCTTGCCAGGCAGGCGCTGTGCTGCTGATCTGTATCCCCAGCTTCTTGGGTTTTTCTTGACTGTTTGCAGCTTTAGAGGTTGGAGTTACATGCTCTTAGATGTAGCTTTTGTGTCAAGGACTCTGGAGGAAAATCTGCTCGTGGGAACTTTTCAGAGCTCTCCAGGTGAAGGGTGGCTTGGGCCGGTCACAAGGACAGAGTTGGAGTTGTATGCAGGCAGGACGTGGAGTCGTCCTGAGGGTTGAGGGTTGGGGCTGAGGGTTGAGAGGTGCTTTGGGGTCTGGGATCAGGGCAGTTGGCCCCTTCTGAGAAGGGAGGGGCTGTGTGCAGCTGCCTTTTCTCCGCTGTCACCTGCGTGGAGGGAGAGACCCTGGGAAGGAGGGCACTGAGGGCAATTGCAAGCTCCAAAGCTACTTCCCCAGGGCACCCTCCAGGCAGAGGCTGAGGGCAGTGCTGGTGGGCGTCCATGGAGTGCGTCCTCTGTGCCACAGGACTTTGAGGCCCCGGCAGGCACTGCCCTCAGCTGCCTCCTTCCTCCCCACTCAGGCTGTGGGCTCAAAGCTGGGCCAAGTGTAAAACAGACAGCCTCCTCTCTCTGCTGCTCTGTCCCCACCCCCATCCTGCCGGAGTCTGGTTTTCATCACCTATTAATCTCGGATGCTTCCCACAGCCTGTGTGCATCTATCCGCACCCCCCAGCGCCCTGGGCTCGGCAGGGGAGGGGGCTGGATAGACCCACAGGCAGATGGTCTCTGACTTGGGGAAACTTCAGGTCACGTTGGAGATGCTCCCTACTCCAGGGCAGGGGAGAAGCAGCCTCCCAGGCTTGGTAGAGGTCACTCCTACTCCAGCCCGGCCTGCCTCACCCTGGCAGCAGGCGATAGGCCATTAGCTGCCCTGTTCCCCAGGAAGGAAACGGTTTGGAGGGCTGAGGAATTCTAATGAGGCTTCTCCAGCTGGCAGGCTGGCTGGCCGGTGAGAACTGGCACCTCTACTCCTGCTAGGGTTGGTGCCAGCCCTGTCCAGGCTGGCCCGCTGGGTGCCCACCTGCTGCTGTGGGAATCCTGCTCTTGGGCTGCCTGGCAAAGCCCCCTCAAGATTCCCAGGCTCTGGGCTTTCCTTTCGGCTCCCGTCTCCACTCTGTCCCTCCTCTCTCTAGCATGACGTCTTGACGGAGACAGGGCCACCATCCACTGTTAGCTTTGAGCTACTTATCACCTCTCATCGGCCCTTTACTTTCATGACAGTGAAATTATAGAGAGCCCTTCCCAGTCCTCATCACCGCCCAGGAAGCTTACATTTGTAATCCCATGGAAAAGTTATTGGAATTGTAGTGAGTTAATTCCAACCTACCACCCCCAGGGCAACCCATGGCGAGAATAAAGACACTAAGGCATATTTGTTGTTACAGGGAGCCAAGGGGTCTTAAGTCCAGCCATGATGATGGCCAACCCCAACAAAGGCCTCGACCCAGGGCAGAACTTGGTTTTTGTTAACTCATGAAGAAAGGAGTGGCTTGAGGATGAGTGACTGAGGATCAGTGGGAAGTAGGTGAGTGCTGTGAGCTGGGCTAGGTAGGAGGCCTGAAATCTCCTCTGCAAGATGCAGAGAGGAGAATATGCAGAAAGGATAATCTGCATGACACAGCGGAGATAGTATCTAAAGTTTTGGGGTGGGTGCTTCAGCTCTGATGTGTAACCTTTCAAGCCCCAGGAAGTCGTAGTCTCTATGAGGCTCAATCTCCGCAGACAGCGTGGAGCACTGGCTCTTCATCCTGCCTTGTCTGGCTCACACATGGGAACAATGGCGGGTCCAGGGAAACACTGCCTGCCTTCTTTAAAGGCTCCATCAGCACCTCAGCTGGACTGATATGCACTGCTTAAAGCCAATTGAAGGGATAAGGAAAAGTCTTAGCCAGCTCTGCACACATCAATGCCCGGAAATAGGGTCAGGCTCAGCCGAAATGGTGACAATTGCTCCTCCTTCAAGGAGGGTCCCCCAGGTGGTCCTCCACATAAAATGGAATAATAATTTTACTTCCACTCCATTTCTTAGGGTTACTCTCCTCCTCCTAATTAGAATAACTACCATTAATTGGGTGTCTGCTGGGTGTAAAGTATGACGGGCAATTGCTTGAAAAAAAGTATTAGGACCATAGCATCATTGAATTTGATGGAAAGATCTGCCTTCTGGGCTGTCCTCCCTTTCGTATATACTTTATTCTACTATCTGCAGGCACCAGGATCTCCCTGCTGATCTGGGTTCCTTTCGCCTTCTAATAGGATTTCTCTATTTATTTAGGTAGTATTGGACATTGAACCCAGGACTTTTTTTTTTTTCTGGTACCGGGAATCGAACTCACAACCTTGTGATTGCCAGGCAGGCGCTGTACCGCTGAGCTAAATCCCCAGCCCTGAACCCAGGACTTCTGAATGAGCTATATCCCCACCCCTTTTACAAATTTTTAAATTTTGAGACAGGGGCTCGATAAGTTGCCCAGGCTGGACTTGAACTTTCAGTCTTCCTGCCTTGACCTTCCAGAGTGCTGGGGTTAGAGACTTTCACCACCACCTTCAGCTGGATTTGTCCTTGAATAAAGGAAAGTAGGGTAAGTGATGCTTGTGAGCTTCTAACAGAGAATGACAGGTGCTGCTGGAGTTGAGCAGGAGACACTCTAGGCTTCAGCTTACTTTTGTGGAGGGGAAACTCCAGTCGCAGCCCAGAACCTTCCCCCTTCCTGGCCCTGGACTCAGTGCCCTGCTCACACCTCCTCCGTGGGAGCTGGGTGCGGAGTGCCTATCGTGGCATGGGAGGGGAAGTAGGTGGTGGCAGGTGAGAGGGCCATTTTTGGAGAATGGCAGGTTTGGGTGTGAATCCCAGCTCTACCGCTTGCAGGGTGGGTGACCTTGCTCTCTGTTTTTTCATTCGTAAAATAGGGAGCGTATGGGTAAGGCCCGCCTGGCAGGCCTTGAGGATTGAGTGATGTAATATGGTTAAAGTGCCTGGTCAGAGAAGGTGCCCCAGACATGGTGGTTATCAGTGTTGGGGAGCCTCTAGGTCTCTGGTTACCTTGGCCCACTGTCCATCTGGGGCACAGCTGAGGCCCGGCAGGCAGCACAGCCCCCAGCTGGGAGTGGTGGTCACAGCAGAGTTGAGAGAGTCTGAAAACTTGGAAATGATACCAGGGTGGTCTTTGCTTCTTGGCCTGGCTTTCTGTTTCCCCAGCGCTGTGTCCCTCAAACCCAGGAGTCCCCAGCTCTTGCTACACTCCAGCACTTCCTCAGGGCAGGCCTCTGTCCTCACAGCTTCCTTCCGGTCAGCTCATCTGCCCTGGTGGGTGCGAGCAGCTTCGCAGAGGAGCAGGAGACAACACAGATTCCCAAATGGCTCGCACTGGCGCCAGTGTGGCAGCCAGCTCCCAGCCATTGCCACGCAAGACAGCAAGGTCTCCTGCAGGCACGGAGCCCCCAGAGAGCAAAGCCTGCCAGACCAGAATTCTGCAGACATAGGACTCCTTCCCACAGAGCAGCATACACATCTGCATATCATTGCGGAGTGGTTTGCATACATTTGCATCCAAGTCTACATGCCCTACTCCCCCACTGTGCTTATTTTCACCTCCTCTCCAAAAACAAAGTATTGTATCAAAGTCTCCATCCTCAGTTCCCTTCATTCCCAGTGTGTTTTGGGAGTCTGGTGTGTGCACTGTGGGCTTTCAGAGAGGTGGAGGATGTGGAAAATAGCGTCATTTCACCTAAGGTGCTCACAGCTCAGCTGGGGCAAGGAAACTCACTGGTGGGACCTCGGGAGGAGGACCGCACAGGTATAGTTCAGGGAGGGGCAGGCGTAGGAGCGGGTGCTGGAGTTGGGCAGGAGCTCAGAACAAGCGAGAGCAGCAAGAGCAGTGACCTCCAGTCCTGGAACAGACTCCAGGGGCCGCCCATTGTGCTGGAGAAGGGGTCTGTGACATCATCCCTCTGCGTCCTGTGACTCTCTTTGGATGGTTGTCTTCCCTCTTCCCCAAACCTTCCTTCAGTCTCAGACTGGGCCCGGGGTGGGGCCCGAGCCAAAGACCATCTTTGCTAACCTGGCAGCAGCGACTGCTCCACCCACTGCCAGCCCCGGTCAGATGGCCCAGGTAAAGGGAGCGGATGGGTGGAGGGGTTGGTAACACCCTCAGGTGTCCACACAGGAGGGAGCAGCCAGGGCATGAGTGCAGGCAGCCCAGCCCTTGCCCGGGGTCCTTGACCAGCCGCCTGCTCTCCAGGTGAACGTTAACAGGCCAGGCTGGTGGGGGTGGCTCGGAGTCTGACTACTCGGGTTCAAGCCCTGGCTCCACCAATTCCCAGCTGTGCGATTTCCCAACCAGGTTTCCTCACCTGTGGCGTAAGCATGAGAAGGGCACCCACCTCGGAAACGCCTGACTCACCTGTGCAGTAGGTGTCGGTGCCGGCTAGGGACCGAGGGAGGAGGTGTGGGAACGACTTGCTGAGGGCTGGGTGAGGCGGCCAGCTTGGCTGGAGGAGGTCTTCCCAGAGAAGGAGCGGGCGCAAGCCGGGCCCCCAGCGTCCTTCACCCTTCCTGACGGGAAGATGTGGGAGGTGTGTCCAGCTCAGCCTGCAGCTTGGCGGGCTTTCTCCACGTCCCTCACAGAGATGCCAGAGAGGTGGTGATTCTGACCCTCAAAAGACCCCTGGGTTTGGGGTGTGCCTCACCTTCAATTTTGAGCCCTTAAATGTTACCAGCTATGAGCTGGACGTGGTGGCGCACGCCTGTAATCCCAGCACTCGGGAGGCTGAGGCAGGAAGATGGTTGTGAGTTTGAGACCAGCCTGGGCTACAAAGTGAGCTCAAGTCCAGCCTGACCTGCATAGTGAGACCTTGTCTTAAAAAGACCAAAAAAAAAAAAAAATGTTAGCAGCTACCCATGACCTGTGCTCTGGGACCAGAGAATGATGGGGTTTGGAGTTGACCGTCACAGCACTTGAGAGCAATGCCTTGAAGGCCAGCTTTGCCTTCTCTGGGCTCCTTTTTTTTTTTTTTTTTTTAAAGTCTCAGAAGAACAGGGACGTGGTGAGAGGAGTATTACTGTGGTAAGGTCACCAGACCCACTGCTAAGGCAAGAGTCTGAGCATCCGGGAGACTGGGTGTCCCTGGAGGAGGGGCAGCAGGGCAGAATGAGGAGAACGTGTCCAGGAGGGCGCGTGAGGGGCGTGTGAGAGCCCCCGTCTAAGGAAACACAGTATGTGCCTGGCGCGCACCCTGAGACATGCATCCCTGCCCACCCCCAGGCTCACGCACTGTCTCCAGCAGCCCAGAGAGGGGCTCCCAGCATGAAGAGTTCTAGACCAGTCTCTAATAAAAAACTCTACCTAGAAGAGGAGTTTGGAGTAAAGCAAGGTGCTCTCCTTTATCTCTTTCCTTTCAGCAGACTGAGTTTGCCTATTACCTAGAGGTAAAAGAGAGACTTGGGGCTCAGTTTGTTCTTTGCTCTTCAGTGGTGGGCAGGGAAAAAGCAGAGGCGGAGGCAGATAGTGTGCATGGAGACCTGCTTCCACTTGGGTACAGACTTGGGCAGCGGATCCTTTGAAGGGACTCTGACCTGATCCAGCACGTGGAGGGTGGATGGAGGTCTTGTCCATGCCCAGGACTTCCTGGCATTCGCTGGTTGGTCAGGGCGCTCACTCTGGCAAGACCGCTCTGGACCGTCTCTTTCCCAGGAGCAGCAGTGTCACTCTATTCTCATTCCCTGCTCTTCCGAGTTCCCCTTGGAGCACCTCCTTTCTGCATGGTTCTATCCCCTGTGACGTCGATGCTGCCCGCTGTATAATTTACATGTAATGGAGTTCCCCAGGACCGCGAGCACAGCTGGAGGAACCTCCCCAGGGGTGTCTACCTCCACACAGCCTCAGATCAAGGCACCGACATTTCAAGGTCCCCGGGTGCTCTTCCCCAGTAAATGCCACCCTAGAGGTGACTGCTGGCCTGACTTGTACCACCGTAGACTCCTGATGTTTATATAAACGGGACCGTGTGGTCTCCGTGTCTGGCTTACTTCATTCCGCACAAAGCCTGGACATTCACCTGTGCTGTGGTGTGCAGCGGGTGCCCTGTGTTGTTTTATCCAGAGTGTAATGTTCTGATGTGGGAACGCACCACAGTGCACACGGCCACTCTCCTGGGCGGGGTATGTGGGTCATTCCAGTCTGAGGCACTGTGATGAAAGCTGTCGTAGACACACTGGTTCAAGGACAGAGGCATTTGGTTCTCACGGGCTAGGCACCAGCAGTAGAACTGCTGGGTGGCTTTGTGTTTTAAGAAGTCACGGTTCTTCCTTCCCACTGGCTAGGCTTTGGGACTAGGCAATGTTAATGAACAAGTTATTCCTCCACTTGCCCCCGCCTCCCCCCGCCAACTGGATTTAGCGTCTTTGGAAGGTCAGGCATCCCTTTCACTAGGATGTGCTCGTATCTTTATGGACTCACCTGAAAAGGCGGAAATGCTGCCCAGGGAGTTAAGGCTCTTTTTCTCTTGCTCAGGGCTGGACTAAAGGCCCAAGAGGGCGGGGTCTACAGCAGGGAGGCAGGGAGGATGTGATTGCCCAATGTGCTGGATGTAGCTAAAGCTCCTGGATTAATGACCTATCTGAAGTTATTTGGCCAAGGAGATGTCAACTCAGGTGAGCCTCCCTCTAGCTCAGAGTTCTTTAACTGCAAGAGGCTCCCTTCTCTACAAAGAGGCCCATAAGGGCAGCAGAGGTCCTGATCATGGCCCTGCCTTCCACCCTCAGATCAGCCTCAGATCAGGGAATCTTTTCCTGGTCTCTCATCCCCTGCCTGGCCATTGGCCCGGTCTCTCCCAGGGACACATTCATGGGCCTTGAACAGCCTGAGCCATGGTCATTAGCTGGAGGAAAGAGGGAAGAGAAAGAGAGAAGAGAGAAGGAGAGGAGAGAGAGCTGGTATTGCCCAAGACCCCATGCCAGGACCTGCCTGTGAGCTAGCCGTGGTGAGTGGGGGCAGCCCCAGAGAACATTCCTGGAAAACTGTCTGCCTTAATAACCCTGAAGCCTTTCTTGGCCAGACGAGCACACTAGGCTTCAGGATGGCAAGGCTGGAATGTCTCTGACCACCTGATGAGGCCTTGGTCAGAGCAAGTGCTATCTTGGCCTTCTGGTGATTGACAGTGGACAGCTCCCCTGGAAGGTTCTGGTTGGCATGTTCTCAACTAACAGCCAGTGTGAAGACTTCAGGCTGTCAATTAAGGACTCCCTGACCCTGTTCCAGAACGGGAAAGAGGCTGGGTGTGCGTGCAGGCATGTACGAGTGTGTCTGAGTAACAATGTGTCTCTGTGTGTGAGTGTCATGACTTAGCCATTGCTCATATTCATTCTGCAAATATTTACTAATTGCCTATTATGTACCACTGGGGATTGTGCAGTAAATAAGAGAGACAAAGTTCCTGTCCTCAGAGGAGTTTATAGACCCAGGAGACACGTCTCCATGCGCTGCATGTACCCCTGAAGGTATGGAGCTGCTGGGATGTGTGACCGCCTCTGTGTGTATGTGTGCATGTGTGTGTCTACGTCTGTGTATCTGTGTGTGTGTCTGAGTAGCTGAGTCTCTGAGTGTGTGTGTGTGTGTGTGAAGAGGAGAGAATTACTCATCCACTCACAGGACTGTTCGAGAAAAGCCTCTCCCAAAGCAGTCATATTTTTATAAATAAAAATAATCAGATAATGAGTTCATTTCCGATCTCAAGTTTGATGCCAACATTCCAGTGAAACAAGACCCGCTGGTGGGCTGGCCGCTCTCTGTGTGGCTTGGATTAGCTGGGGAAAGTTCAGGGGAGGGGTGAGACCTGCCACTTGCAGGCTGCAGGGAGTGGGAGCGCTGGGGGTGACCTACAGCTGAAGGGACAGCTGCATGTGCCGCAGCCTGAGCAGGCCTTCTCCCTTCCAGGGCGTCGCCGGATCTCCCGGTGCTGTGCAGAGGCCTGCATGTCTGCCACCCGTTCCTTGGGGACTGAGTCTGTACAGCTTTGTCAATGCAGATGGCCCAGGAGGGTGGCCCACCACGTAGCTCTGATGTGCTGAAGACCCAGTGAATGAGCTTTTTCCTGGGCGCCCAAGTCACAGCTCACAGATGCCTGCTGGGAGGGCAGAAAGCGGGGTACACAGTGAGGTTGTGGTGAGGCTCAAAGGGAGAGGAGGGAGGCCACACCCAGACCACAGCCCCTGCTCCTCCTTGGATTGACATCCAGGGAATCAACTAGATGCATCTGTGCGGTGCCTCACACAACATCCCACCCCAGCTGATCTCAAGTCTCCTTACCCATGTCCCTGCAGACAGAGCCCTCTCTGCCTTTGCTTAGACTGTTCCCTCCCCTTGGAACATTCTTGCCCCAATCCTGCACATCCAAATTCATCCATTCTTGAAAATCTGAATGTCAATCTTGCCTTTCTCACACTCAGCATGAGTACCTGTTCACTGTCTCCTACTTTTCCCCCGGAACGAGCTGGGTTCTAGAGCTTGCTGTTGTCCAGCGTGTGTTGGGGGCGGGAACTGTGAGCGCTGGGCCTGGCGATGTGCCTGCTGTGAATTTAAGATCTTATGCAAGACAAGAAAGCCTTGGCAGCCGGAAGAAGGCTGGGTGAAATGTATTCAGGAGAAGGGGACTGGGGCAAGGAGGGGGTCTTTTCCTAGGAGTTGTTGACATAGGCCCCAAATGGAGACAGCTGTGAGATGTCAGGAAATTGCACTGGGGAGGGATAATCAGTTCAGAGATTTTCTTTTTTTTTTTTTTTTTTT
>NW_004955441.1:10289823-10353870 GCF_000276665.1 Chinchilla lanigera | reverse complement strand
CCCAGCCCCAGTTCAGAGATTTTCTATAAGCAAGAATGAAGAATTCATCAAAGCTGCCTGTTCTTGCAAGCATTCACGCGTGCATGCATGCATGCATCCATCCAATTCTCCATCCACCCGCAATCTACTTACCCATTCATGCATTCAGCAGGCAGCGTCAAACGTCTGTACGCCAAAGCCCCAGGAGCTTTAGGTACATTACCTCATCTACCCCTCACCACAGCTGTGTGAGGCATGTGTCCTTATCTCATGGGAGAAGCCTTGAGCTTCAGAGAAGTTCAAGGATCACCCAACGGCTCAGGGACTGAGCCAGGATTTACACTCAGATCAAGCTGCCTCTCCAACTCCGGCTCTTCCCATGCCAGGGAGGAACAAATGATTTATTTCTCAGTCTCTACTAAGCTTTAGGCTGAGCTAGATCATGGCCCTTAGGCAATATGATTAAGCCTTGTTCTTTGTCTGGAAGTTCAGCCTGGGTCCCCACCCAGTGCCCCTACCGCCATTTTGCTATGTGCTGGCTTGTCTTATCTTCTCAAATCTCCACTGACAAGGCCATTTGTAGGGGAAGGTCCTCGCCCAAGGGAGTGAAGCTTGGAGAGCAGAATTTCTAAGGGAGTTGTGCTGGGCAGGGGCTTCTTACTTTGTCAAGAGGGAAGATAGTACTGGTAAGAGAGCTGCGCATGGGGGGAAAGAGCTGAAAATGTTTTCCAAAATCATCTTGGATAGTGCTGGAAACGCATATTCTGGGGCCACGTCCCTTTATAGTCTCACTGAGCAATCTGGGGTGGGCCCAGAAGTCTGAATTTTTAACATGTCCCAAAGATTTTTGATGGTCAGAGAACTGACAAGAAGTTGACACAAAACAGTTTCCTTAAAGTGCCTAAAAGTCAGAGTCACCACATGGTTTACAAAAGGTGGAGTACCTGATAGTTCTGGGTGTTTTTCTAAATTTATTTTTATTTTTATTTTTTTTTACATCTGCTGAGGCAGGGGCTCCCCTCCAGATAGGCTTATCCCCTCATCCTGTCCAAACCTTTTTGAATTCCAATTTTATGACTCAGTGTATTTCTTACTCAGCTCAGCTTTGCTTGTCAAATTTGAGAATCCGGGGCTGGGGATTTAGCTCAGCGGCACAGTGCCTGCCTGGCAAGCGCAAGGTCGTGAGTTCGATTCCCTGTACCGGAAGAAAACCAAAAAAAAAAACAAGGTCGTGAGTTCGATTCCCTGTACCGGAAGAAAACCAAAAAAAAAAAAAAAAAAAAAAAGGGCTGGGGATATAGCTCAGTGGCATAAGCGCCTGTCTGGCAAGTGCAAGCTCGTGAGTGAGTTCGATCCCTGGTACCGCAAAAAGGAAAAAAAAAAAAAATTTTGAGAATCCTACTGCCTGCATCTTCACCCCGTGCCTAGTAAGGAGAACAGGGCCAAAGGGATGTAAGCAGATTTCTCCATGCAGGGCTATCCCGAGAAGTCACCAGTCTTTCCACAGGGACTGCTGCCCTCTCTGTCTCCATCTCAAAGGATGCTCTGAAAGGCTGGCTAGAATCCAGCCACAAGAGGCTGTCCATCCCAGTGACCGCCCATGTCTCCTCGGGAGCCTGGATCACTCATTGCTTATTGCATCCGGCCGGGGATATAGCTCAGGGGTACAAGCGCCTACCTGGCAAAGTGTAAGGTCATGAGTTTGATTCCCAGTACCCACATTAAAAAAAAAAAAAAAACAAAACTGCATCTCAGAGGCACAACCCATCTTTTTGTGTGCCTGTCACAGTGGGGACATCATGTCACACATGGGCAGCATAGGCTCCCCTCTGTACCCTGTCTTAGAAGATCCACATTGTAGTTTGACGTTGTCTGTGGGGTGGAGGAGAGGGGAGTGGAGAGTTGGGGAGGGGTGCCACTCGTGGGGGTCTGGTTTCCTCAGGGCTGGAGGTTTGGATAAGTGGTCAATGTAATTCCTTTCTCCTCCGCCTGGTGTGAAGGGCTGAGTTACCACCGTGTGCTTCCAGGCAGGTGGGAACTTGAGCCGCTCGTTTGTTTTGTACAAAGTAGAAGAGGGAAAGGGGAAGAGGGACTCTGCGACTGATGCACTCTGGGCCTGGCTGGGAGCGCCGGGCTCAGAAATTTGATCAGGGACTGAACCAGCTCCAGACAGTTCCCACATTTCTCAGAGAGCTTTCTTGACAGAACTTGGCTTTCTATTGAGTAATCCTGGCCCTTAACCTGTCCCCAGTGTGACAGGGCGGGGCAGGGGCAGGAAGCAGGCGTTTACCGTGCATGAGGGATCCTGGGCTGGCTGTCTCTGAAACCACCCTCAGCTGCCCAGGAAGAATGAGGAAGGAAGAGTGAGGAAGCGCAGTGAAGAGGCGGGGTGTCCCCGGCCCCCAGCTGCCCTCTTGGGGTGCTGCTGGGCCCAGTGACTGCTGTTCTTCCTGCTTCTCTGGCTTTCAGGTTCCTTTTCTGAGTTCAGGCTGAGCCGTCCTCCCTCCTGAAGAGCGGCCTCACCTTCTCTGAGGCCCCGCCCAACGGCAGCCCAGGCCACCCCACTGGAAGGGGCAGCTGCTGGGGGAGGAGTCTGGGTCTGAAAGAGGAGAGGAAATGGAGGTAGCTGCGTCCTGCTGAGCAAGCCCCACTCAGGGACCGGTCTGAGCCACACCTGAGCCTGTCCCATAGAAGCAGGAGGCCGTCTCCTCGTTTGCCGTGTGGTAGGGTGAGGAGAAAAGGGGAGGTATGGCCACCAGCAGAACCCATCACGCGTGTCCTGCCCCTCAGCAAAGTGAGGAGCCTGAGGGGTGGCCTGCCTCGTCAAGAGCTGACTTGAGGGGCAGGTCTGCACCCTCAGCTTCTCCCCTGCAGATGTGGATGGCCTGTGGGTCCACAGTGTTGTGTCCGGGGTTTGGGATGCCACACGGCTGAGGTGCCTCATCCCCCCCAAAATCAGGGTTACCAGATTGGGGGAGGGCCATGAGGTTTCTACTGAAATAGCCACACATATATTATAGCATCGAATGCAAAGTACACATCCATTTTCAAGAAAGTACTACTTTTCAACGGATCTCAAACTCAGAGCCCCTTTAAGCTATGCCTCTGGATCTTTTTTTTTTTTGGTTTTTCTCCGGTACCAGGAACCGAACTCACGACCTTGCGCTTGCCAGGCAGGTGCTTTTGCCGCTGAGCTAAATCCCCAGCCCTGCCTCTGGATCTTGATTGTCTGGGTCCTTCAGACAGATATGGGTGCTTCTCCAGTTAGGGTAGAATTCCATACCCAAAGACCCATTTTAGAGAGGAAATCTTGTGAGTTGAAAGTGCATTTAATATGCCTAACCCAAACAACCCAGCTAGGCAACATGTTGCTACATTGTCGAGAGTCTGTTGTGATCCTTTGTGGTTGTGTGTGCTAGCCCAGGAAAAGATCAACCTTCAAAAATTCAAGGTATGGGTTTCCACCACCTGTGTATTGCCTTTGTACCATTGTGTGGTTGAAAAGGCATACATCAAACATTGTAGATCCAGGACTATCACACTGTCGTCCTTCATTTCCCTCTCCCAGAGGTGGGATAATGGTAAGTGACGGGACGAAAAGGTCCTGAGGGTGAGCAGAGGTGGATGTGAGGAAGAGCAGGCAGAGGCAGGCCCGTTCTGCTTCTGCAGCTGCAGCTTTATGCGCCAGCGCGGCTACCCTGGTGGAAATCTGTGTCTGGCAGTTCACTGGGCTTCCTCCGGCCTAGGTGGGTGTGACAACCTCTGTTCCCTGGCCGTGTGCCTGGTATTTCAGATTCCAGTGGCCTGGAGTCCTCTGGCCTGAGCCTTCTCCCGCCTGTGGATCCCCAGGTAGGTGCAGTGTCCCTTACACTGGTACAGCCTGTAGCAGGGCGTGGGTGTCTGGGCAGGGGCTGGGCATCCTCTGCCACCCACTCCAACCTCTTCCTCTTGGTCACTGGCCTTGGAGGAGGCTCAGGGGAGGGCACAGGGAACTCTGAGATTAGGGAGGGAGCTGGCAGGTACAGACCTGCTGGCTGAATCTGGACCTTAAATGGCCTTCACGGTCCTTTTGATCGTGGAAATCCCACCCAAAAGGCTGGATTCCTTCTCTCTCTTGAGACTGGCCCAAATGGCATGAATTGACACAGTGAGCAGAGACTGCTACAGGTCTCACCACTCCCCAGTGCTTCCACACGCCAGGCCCACCTTGTCCACCGCTTCCACGGCCATCACATGCCGTCACGTGGGAGGAGCACCTTGTCTCTGGGGACACGTCCTCTGAGGAGAGGTGCTTGCTTTGCTGGGCACAGCTGACCACTTCCTTGAGTGTCAGAGCTTCTGGGATTCTCCGCAGTGTCTGAGAGAGCTGAGGGCAGGGCAGGACCCCTGCTGCTCCGCTTGCTGTCTCCGTGGGGCACCATCCGGTCTTCACACCATCCTGTGCTTTGGACGGATCCCCAGCTGTGGGCATAGAGCCCTGAGAGAGACACAGTGCTGCTGGAGCTGCTGGAGAAGAAACCAAGTGATCACATTTCCCATCCCCTGGGCCTGATCCCCAGCCCCTTGCACTGCCGCAGGTGGCTGGGTGTAAGGACTGACGCACCCTGTGTGAGTCTCTGCACAGACCCCCGGAAAGAATGGACCCTTCCCAAACGTCACACATCGTGGGCGGCCAGCAGAGTGAGCCTGGGGGCTCTCTGTGTCTCTTCCTCTCCAGATACTGTCAGCCTTGCCATCAGTCCACCCATCCGCCCATCATGATATTGTTGAATGCCTCCGGCAAGCGGTGCCAATGGATGTGTGAGGCGGACCTTTCTTACCACTGACCTTGGACAAGTCACAGTCCCTATACGCCGTCTCTTGTCTGTAAAACCCCAGGGTTGCAGAATCTCATTCCTGTTCCCATCGCAGGTGCTCTCCTAGAGGTTACCAAGCCCATGGAGGTCCCGGTCCTCTGTCCTTGCCTCTGTTGTCTGTCTTGGGCCTCCTTTCCTGATCGCTCCTCTCTTCTACACCCCAAGGCTGGACCCCAAGCTGGGCTGTGGCCTTCTGGGGGTGTTCCATGCCAGGTGCGCACAAGCCCTATTCTTGGGATGGACGTCCCTATGCCTGCTTCTGGGGGACCCTGCCCAGTGACCTGGTGACCCTCAGTTTGCTCTGGTAAGAGAGGCTTTTTGTTCCCACCAGGCCTCTGAGGCTCTCTCTCTAATCCGGCTAATTACGTCCACAGGGCGGTTGGGCCTCGCTCGCCCACCACTTTCCCACGGCCGCGAAGAAAGCCCCTCAGTGCGCGCAGAGAACAGAGTGCGATTCAGCTGCTGCCACCCTGGGCCCCTGCGACTTCTGCCGGGGTCTGTACTCTGTTCTGTCTGCCCATCTCCCTGCCGATCACTGGAGCAGACCTTGTTTGTCACTCTCTAATTCTGTCTTTATCTCTGTGTCTCCCCAAGGTGCTCTGTTCTGTCTCTCAGGTTCTCTTTTCCTCTGCTTGTCTTCCTGTCTGTTCCTTGCCTTTCCTTTGTTTTTGTTTTTGTTTTTTTTTGTCTTTTTGTTTTGAGACAGGGTCTAGCTATGCAGTTCAGGCTGGCCTTGAGCTCACTTTGTAGCCCAGGCTGGTCTCAAACTCACAACAATCCTCCTGCATCAGCCTCCCGAGTGCTAGGATTACAGGCATGCACCACCACGCCTGACCCCTGCAGTTCACATAGCCAGGGTTCAATCTCCCCACCAGGTCTGTTTGGGACACCCATCAAGTTGAGCCCAGCTGCCCTTGCCCAACAGCCTCAGGACGATCCCTCCTCTTTCTGGGGATCAAGAAATTGGCCTTTTTTTTTTTTTTTCCCAGTACTGGGGGATTGAACCCAGGGCCTTCACACTGAGCTACATCTTCAGACCATTTTTTATTCTTTATTTTGAGACAGAGTGTAAGAGACGGGGTATAAAAAGATAAATTATCCAGCCTGGGCAGAAATTTATGATCCTTCTGCCTCAGCCTCCCGGAGTACTGAGAAGAGCACTACTGAGTATCCCCAGCTGGCCTCTTCTAAATGGAAAGAAACAACGAGGCTCTACAACTCAGCCACATCTCCTAAGTGGTTTCGGAGAAAGCCCCAGCCTCTCTCTACCGGAGAAAGGAGGTGGCGCTAAGACAGCGAAAATCCTGAGCACAAGGGGTTGAGTGGACCTGGAAGACTCCGTGTCCTCTGGCCAGGCCTGACAGGGCAGCTGTCAGCACCACTGGGATTGTCCGAGGAGAGGGGCTCTGCTGCGCTGAGTCTGAGGCAGCCGCCATCGAAACTGGACAACTGCTTTTCTAGAATTCAGTGGGAGTACACGTCCAAAGGGTGCTGGGTCGGTTAGGCTATGTATTCACTCATCATCCAAATATTTATCGTGTGCTTATTCTGTGCTAGGAACCATTCTAAGGGGCAAAGAAAAGGTCAAGCCAGAATGGAGAAGGGGAAGGGATTGTCAGATAGAAGGAAAGGCGCAGAAAAAATGCAAACCCAGGAAGAGGTGCTGGGAACTAGGTGAGGAGGGGAACCTTTCTGGGTTGGTGGCTGTATTAGTCAGTTTTCCTTCCCTGAGAGACACTACCCAACACCCACAATTTAAAGGAGGAGAGGTTGAACTTAGCTCCTGGTTTGGGGGACTCAGTCAGCGGTTAGCTGGTTTCAAGGCTGAGACATCATGGCAGAAGGGCATGGCGGGGCAAAGCTGGTCGGTTCACGGCATCTGCGGAGCAGAGCAGGAAACAGTGCCAGACAGGACAGACCAGGGAGCATATATAGTACCGAAGGCCACAGCTCCACACCCCACCCAGCTATACCAGAGTGTGCTCTACTAACTGATTAGGTGTTCCTTTGCCCAATGAAGTTGTCACAACGTCCCAGCGGCACTTCCTTGGAGGCCTGAGGTGATGTCAGAGCATGCTCGGTCCAGGGCAGTGACTGGGCTTGCAGGCAAATTCCCACTGGAGCCACCGGGCAACTCTTTCCAGAGCGTAGGGTCCCACCCACTGGGAGTGCTGAGCCCTTCTGTGACCTGGCGGAGGTACTTGGCTTCCCCGGGGCAGCGCCCAGGACCAGAAGGGTTGAGCTGCAGGAAAACTCCTGTCCCTCACTTTCTTCCCTTTCCATCAGCACTGTCGGGGATGGTCTGACATGGTGACTGTTGAAGGAACAGACCACAAATAAACCATATGTACCCTTGGAGAAAAGTCTGGCCAGAGGCTGGTGGTCTGTGTCCCAGGGAGAGGTAGGACCCTCCTGTTCGCAGAGAAACCTAATATTCTTTATATGGAGGTAACTGAGGCAAGGAGATTACTGAGTTTTGTGAGCTCATAAATCACAAAATACCTGATCAGGGGGACAAGAAATAAAAGGGCAAAATAGTCTCCTGTGAACTCAGGCTGGCCTGAGACAAAGCAGGAGAAACTGGGGAGCAGCAGGCAGGGCGGATGGAAACACTGTAGGCCCCACCGTTGCTCGGAGCTGGAACGAAGGGCACTGAGTGAGTGCTCACGTGAGGGCGTGGGCTATGTGTCGTATCTGGGAGACCGAGGAGGCCCGTGAGACCTTCCTCAGCGCTTCCTCCAGCTCGCTCTCCCACCCTCCAGGCCTAGCCTGGCAGAGCTGGTCCCTGGCTGAACCACCACCAAGTCTGAGTGGCCCCTCATCCTGCTGGGCCAGAGTGGGGCTAGTCAGGGTTAGCCTCCACACCATGCCTTCTTCTCAGAACTGTGCTGCTGGGACTGTGGGGAGCAGACAGGGCAGGAAGCCCCAGTGGGATGGAGTCTGAGGAGGCGTTTTTCATGACCTTGTCCCACACTACCTGAGAGGCCAGGAGGGCGCCATCCCACCGCTCTGGGCCTCACTGCCTCCCTTGGAGGCTGGGGTCGTATCAGTGCTCCCTCCTCGAGGGGCTCTAATGAGGACAAATGAGACAAGTATGTAAAATCTACTCTGTCAGCCAGAACTGCCAGACTTTTTTGATGACTACATTTTCTATTTTGACCTATTACCCACGTACAAAAAGTTTTTACTGATATTTATTATGTTGAGTGTATGGGTCTATGTCTATTCTTCTTTTCTTTTTTGAGACAGAGTCTCACTATGTAGTTCAGGCTGGCCTGGAACTCACAGCAATCAATCCTCCTGCCTCAGTCTCCCAAGCGCTGCGATTACAGACTTGGGCCACCACAGCTGGCTGGTCTGTGTTTATTCTATCTAATTCTATTTATTTATTCATCTATTTATACTAGGGGTTGAACCCAGGATCTTTGCACTGAGCGACATCCTCCGCTCTTTATTTTTTAAATCTGAGACAGAGTTTCACTAAGTCTCTAAATTGCCCATGCTGGACTTGAACTTGCAGTCTTCCTGTCCCAGTTTCTCAGGATGCTGGGCTCACAGGCATGTGCCATGATGCTGGACTCATTCTGATGGTTTTTTGTTTGTTTGTTTGTTTTTTGTTTTTTTTTCCGGTACCAGGAATCAAACTCATGACCTTGCGCTTGCCAGGCAGGCGCTGTGCCACTGAGCTAAATCCCCAGCCCCAACTCATTCTGATGTTAAAAGCTGTGACTCATCATCCACTGGGTCTTGAACTACAGCTTAGAGTAGGATACAAAAGCATTTGTGATTTTCACCTGGAGAGCTTAATGGAGGTGGGCCGTGGGTGGCCTAAGGAGCTGCTACCCTGGGCACATCCACCCTGACCCCTGCACTCTCATCCTTCACCGTATGCAGGCCTCATTCTCTGAGGTTGACCTGAATCCTACCTTTGCAGCTCTCTCCTCTGCCTGCCCGCAACACCTCCCTAGTGACTAGTTAGCTCCATGTCAAAGGCCAGACATACCTGGGTAGACTTAGATGGAACCTTAAGGGTCATCTTGTCCCTCACTTTACGTAAGAGGAAACTGGAGTCCAGCCAAGGAAAATAACTTATTCAAGACCACCCAATGAATAGGTGGAAAACCAGAACTAGAGCTCAGATGTCCCTCTGCCATATGGCTTATTCTCACTTATGGCCTAGTGTGCTGCCCGGTCACAAACCCAACCCTCTCTGCTGTCTGTCTCTGGAGCATAGGAACCATTGGTGGCCTGGCCAGAGTAGGAATAGAGTAGCAGGTTCAGTCTAGACAATGCACATACAAGCCATGTGGCCAAACCCTGTTAGTACTTCTGAGCCTCAGTCTCTTCCTGTGTAGACTAGAAATGACGCTTTCTGCTTTTTCCAACACACAGGTGTGCTTTGCAGAGTAAATGCGATAAGGTACATCAAAGGGACTTTGAAATACCATTTAAATATACTTTAGGGAGATGGGGATTTAGCTCAGCCGTACAGCGCCTGCCTGGCAAGTGCAAGTTCGTGAGTTCAATTCCCGGTACCAGAAAACAAACCAGTACCAGAAAACAAACAAATATTCCTGGTACCAGAAAACAAGTTTTATATATATATATATATATATATATATATATATATATATATATATACACTTTCATATTGAAGGGTTTTTGAGAGTGGGCAAGATTTGAATAGGGGAAGGCTATTGATTTTCTTAGGAGAGTGAAATTATGAGGGGAATTACTTATCACACTCACCCCATTGTTCCCGCCACTTTCTGAAGCATTTCTGTAAGTCTTCTTTCATGAATGTCTTTAGTTACACAGTTCTAATTGCCTCTGTGTCTTAAACTGATTCAAAAACGTTTACTTTTCATGGTCATTTTTACTTTAGGGGAGAGCCAGAAGTTGTACAGTGCCAGATCTGGTGAACAAGGTGGATGAGGACAGACAATAATATTTTTACAAGCCTGTCTTTCCGTTGGATGGCACTGAGCAGCAGTGTTCACTATGTTTTTGATCACACCTTGTAAAGACATTCACAACAGAGGGATTCCAGAACTTCTTCCGAGAGTGGCAAGGATGATAGATGAAGTACGTTTGAAGTGAGGGGGAGTATTTTGAGGGGGAATTAATGATATGTGTCTGTTACTGCAATACATTTTAAAAATTTAAACATTCACAGTATATTTTTTATCACACTTCTTAGATACAGTTGGTTAGCTACAGAAACCTTTATAGATGTCTGCATGTCTAATTAGGTGTAGATGCAGGTTGGAGAGCCGAAATGTCTTTCTGTGCCCTTCCGGTTGACAGGATCTGGCAGGAATAACACCCCAAGAACAACGAGCAAACGCGTGCCCAGATCTAATACTGTTGTCCAGTAACAGGGCCCAGGGATCCTAGGAGAAATGACTGATCCTGGGGCTGAGACAGGACACGTATAAGATGAACCAGAGCATCCTCTAGTGCCAGAAAGTTAAGGAACTTTGGTGCTGAAGAATTCCAGCTCATGGGTCCTCACAAAGATGCCAAACTCCTGACTGGCTATGTGACTTCTAAGCCAGGCACTATGGAAAGAGGAACCTTTACACTGCAGAGACCTGGCGGTCCTCACGTAGCCCAGTACTGAAGTCATGTTGGCAGACTATGCACCCTTGAGATGACATAATGAAAGTGACCTGTCACTTCTGTGGTTTTCCTCCCAAACCTCAGACTCCATGAGAAAGGCAGCAGACAAGTCCCCACTCAAAGACAGATACAAGGGGCTGGGGATTTAGCTCAGTGGCACAGCGCCTGCCTGGCAAGTGTGAGGTCGTGAGTTCGATTCCCCGTACTGGAAAAACAAAACAAAACAAACAAACAAACAAAAAAATCAAAGACAGATACAAAACACTTGACCAGTACTCCTCAAAACTGTCCAAAACAAGGAAAGTCTGAGAAACTGTTAGAATCAAGGCCATATGACGACTGAATGTAAGTAGTGTCTTAGAACAGAAAAAGGGCATGAGGTAAAAACTAAGCATGGGTTTAAATTTCAATAATATTGTTAATAATATTATAAGAGCTATAGTAATATATCAGTACTGCTTGTTAAATGTGGCAGATGTAATACCAAGGTGAGATGTTTATAATAGGGGAAATTGGGTGTGGGGACTCTCCATGCTATCTTTGAATTTTTTTCTGTAAGTTAAAACTATGCTAGCATAAAAACTTTATAAAAAGTTTCATATAGAAAAATGAAGGCCTTGTGCTGTGATGATTCACATATTATGGCGGAGACAGGTGGAACTGGGAGAATGTACAGGAAGGCAGGAGAGGATTTGGGGAACTACTCAGGACTGAGGGGCACAGCTGGGGAGAAAGGGCAGGGGAGAACGGTCAGCACATGCCCTGGCCTGAGAAGAGGTGTCCCGGGCCAGGGATCCCTGGGCCAGCGTGGCTTAGGGCCCTTGTCTGATCTGAGAGGAGGTGAGAAGGCAGGGACGTCGTCTGACAGGCCTTCTCTCTGGAGGTGAGGGTCACAGCCCTTCCTGTTGAGCTGAGATAAATGACTGCTTCAGTCACTAGAATGTGGCAAAGGTGATTATGTTTCTGGCAATTAAAGAGGCTGTTAGAGGTAGTCAGCTTCCACTTCCTGTCTCTTGGGATTCTTCTCCTGGAGATGAAACATCAGGAGGAGCGGAAGCCTGCGGAGGGGCCCATGGCAGAGGAAGGGGCCCGCTGTGCTCAGGCCTGGCTCTGCTCCTGGCCAAAGCCGGCTCTCATTTGCTGACTCTGTTAATGGGCTGGAGAGTGGATCCTCAGTCTGCATGGTGCCGTTCCATCTACCATCTTGTGGAGCAGACACTGGCCTTTCCTGCCATGCCTGGACCAAACTGTAGACTCATGAGCTCAATCACTGAAGGATGATGTCTTTGTTTTTTTTTTTTTTGTTTTTTGAGACAGTCTGGCTATGTAGCCTCAAATTTGTGGCAATCTTCCTGCCTCAGCCTCCTGAGTGCTGGGATTAGAGGTGTGTGCCCAGGTTGGATGATGTCTTAAAATGTGTACTAAATTTTGAAGTGGAGAAATCATAGTAACCTGAGCATCCAAAACCAGGTTGAGACCTCCTTCCCCTTCCAGTCCTCTTTCTCCTTTTTCTCCTCTATGCACTCAGGTCATGGTGTGGTAGTTTAGTGCATGGACTCTGAGGCTGTACTTCCTGGGATCAGATCCTGACTCTGTCACACAGCAGTTGTGTGACTCTGAGCAAGCTAGTCAGTCTCGTTGTGCCTCCATGTGCTAGTCAGCTTTCTGTTGCTGTGATAAAATACCTGGGAAAATCAGCTTAAAGGAGAAGAAGTTTATTTTGGCTCATGGTTTAGAGGTCTCAGTCCATGGTCAGCTGGGTCCATTGCTTTTAGGCATGTGGTGAGGCAGGACATCGTGTCAAGAGGGTGTGGCAGAGGGAAGTGGCTCATAGCAGCCAGGCAAGAGAGGGTGGGAGGGAAAAGAGAGGGAGAGAGGGAGAGGGAGAGGTGGGGTAGAGGGAGCAAAAATGCTGGTGAGCTTCTTTCTTCCTCCTTCCACTGTGGCTGCATCTGGGTCGCCCAGCCTGTTTTGATGGTGCAGACCACGTTCAGGGCAAATCTCTTCGCTCCGTTTGTTGCCCCACAGGTCTGGAAACATCCTTACAGAATGCCCCAAAGGGGGCTTTACTAGTTTTCTAGACATTTCTCAGTCCAATCAGGCTGACAAACAAGAGTAGCCACCCTATTGCTATTCCATGTAGAAAACGGAGAAATGACAGTAGATGTGATAGAATTCTTGGAAAGAGTACGTAAAAAGCATGTGGGCTACGCACAATTATTCTGCTGAGACAAAGCGCCAGCCCTCCTGGGTTCTGGGACACTGGCCTGCTGCCCTCCTTGCCTGCTCACCTGGGGCCCAGTCAGACTTCCCAGATGCCAGCTCCTGTCTCCCCAGACCGTGAGCAAGCCCTCTTCCTGCAGGCATCGAGCTCTACCCTAAGGCTGGCCTTGCTCTCACTCCCACGACACTGTCAGATCCCTTGCTCCTTTCTTGTTCCCCTCGGTTTTGACTCTCTGTCTGGCTTCCTTTTGGCTGGGCTGTTAAGGAGGAAGAAAGAGTTGTGGGGTGGAGGTAGGGACCCCCTTGGGGGTATGATGCACTGACAGGTGGGTGGGGGAGCCTTTGGTTATAGATGTCACTGGGAAACAGGAGCCTCAGCCTCAGCGCCTCTCATGGGAAGATGCTGACTTTGTCACCGCAGTGAGAGCCCAGAGAGAATGGGACCGCATAGGAACAGCCTTGGCGAGGGACGTGGGAGGGTTTTCAGGAAACCTAAGGGAGCGCCTCATGGGGTTCAGCCATTCCCAAGAAAGCTGAGGTTTTGTCTTAGTGAGATTCAGTCGTAGAAAAATGGGCTTTCTCTTCCCGCACGTGTCTTCATGTGGATTCTGAGAACTCAGAAGTGCTTTGCGTAGGCTGAACCCTAGGACTCAGGTTCTGTTCATTCATGGGGTGTCTAGGGCTGCAGGGCTTTTCAAAGCCACATGGGTACTGAGGTGTAAGGGCCTTCTAAAGGCGGACCTGCTGCCCCCCCAGCTGAGAGGCAGAGAGCAGGCTGGTCCCCCAGCCTCCAGCCGCATTTCCCTGACCCGGGAAAGTGATTCACCGCTGCATGCTGGGAAGCCATGAGGCTGCTGTCCCCCTAGAGTGTAGTAGGGGAGATGGAAAGCAGGGAGGACGGAGAGGGTCGGGGTACGGGGGGAGCTGCTCCTGGCAGGACAGAGCTGGCAGCAGAGAGAACAGCACCCTGCTGAGGGAGGCAGACACATCAGGCACGTGGGGTGCTGTGTGCTCGTGAGAGTGTACATGAGTGTGCACGAGTGTGTAAATGCAGGCACATGGAAAGTGGAATGAGTCCATACTCTGCCACTGACCACAGTGATGATAGCGGGCAAAATATTGAATCTCTGAGAGTCCCACTTATAAAATAGGAAAATATTACATTGTGCTCGCCCCCAACAGTTTCCAGAAGACCTATTTTTGCTTAAAAGCTCTTTGACGTATTAATGCCTCCTGGTCAGCAAGAGCAGCTGAAACAGAGGCACTGTCCAGAGGCGACCCCAGGTCCTTTCCTGCGGAGGAAGCCGTGAAAGCTCACAACCAATCCAGCGGTTCCCCATCCTGGCTGCCTGCATGGAGGGATCCCTGAGCTTTAAAAGAGAAAGCTAAGCAGGACCCCACTGCAGTCGAACAGCACCTGTGGGCACAGAGCTGGGTTGCTTTTAAGGCCAAGATGCCTCTGGGGAGCAGGCAGGATGGACTGCCGGCTGCCCAGACAGATTTCCTCCCAGCTCCTCTCTTGCGCCCCATGGCGTGCTGGGGAGCCCTGGGAATGTGGAGGGGCAGCGAGATGCCCAACTTGCTCTGGCCGGCATGGAGTGCGATGCCTCTTTAGCTGCCACAGCCCTCACAGCGCTCTGTGATGCCCTGCACCGAGTGGAGCCCAGCTTGAGGCCTCCCAGGACTCCTAGCCCTCCGCTTCTGCTGTCTTTGGGCCGGGCATAGCCCGAGTCCCCCTCACTGTGCTTGTGTGTAGCTGGCGTGAGGCCTAGAATCTGTCAGCAGCTTCATTGAGATGCTGCCCCAGCTCTGCCCTAGTTCAGGATTTCAGAGCCTTAAGGCCCCCAGCCCGGCCTTTCCCCACTCCCTCCGTCACCCTGGAAACAGCTCTCGGTTTCTAAGGGCCCAGGGCGAATGGTGTGCAGGCTGGGGCACGGGTGGAGGGCAGGCTGGCTGGCTGGGGTAGGGAGAGGCCCGGCAGAACCGAGGCTTGGCATGGGGTAGAGGCAGGGACACCAGTTCAGGCCCACCCTGAAGAAAGAGCCCTTTCTGACGTTCACTGGCTTAGAGGGGGTATTTTTCTGTGGTTTTTCTCCCCTGGTGAGGGAACCTTTTTCTAATTTGCACAAAAGCGTTGTATGTCTAAGTGGTGGTGGAGCACTTGAGCAGCCTGCTGGTAGTCTGTGGGGCTTGCCCCAGGACCCCCCTGATCCCAGCAGAGACCCTGGCTCTGTCCAGCCCCAGCCCCAGCCCCAGGTGAGGAGAGAGAGCACCTCGCCTCCCAGATGCCCACCAGCCGTGCTCCCCACCGAGCTCAGGAAGAGGCATACAGGATGCATGTATGGAACTGTCTCGAGTTCCCTGGGCATTTCCTGAGCCCGGAGTCCCTGTCATCCTGAGGTACCGGTGGTGATAGCCAGGTGAGGCTCAGCAGCCATGCTTCTTCTCTTTGCTTTTGAGACTCCATGGCACTTGCGGACTCTGTCCCCAGAAACACCTGCTATGCCCAAGCCACAGCTATCATAAAGCATGAGGAGGAGGCATAGGTGGGTGACCCAAGTTCAAGGCTCTGCTCTAGAAGGGAGAGCATTTGTCCTGTGTTCTGGCCCTGGCTCTGCCATTCCATCATCACCTGCTCCCTGCATCCCTCTCAGGATGGGGTCCTGCCCTTCCCAGCAGGACTGTGGTGAATGTGAGGGCTGGCCACCAGGTGATGTACAAGGAGTGATTGAAAAGTACGGTGAATGTTTAAATTTGAACAAATGTATTACTGCAAAAGACACGTGAATTCCCTCGCTTCATACAGACTTCTCCATCATTCTTGTCACTTCCTGAAGCAGTTCTGGAATTCTTCTTCCATGAGTATTTTTATGAGGGATGATCAAAAACATGGTGAGTGCTGCTGTTAAACACCATCCAACAGATAGGCACATTCATAAAAATGTGGTGGTGTGTCCTCATGCACCTTATTCACCACATCCAGCACTGTGAAACTCCCGGTGTAACTACAGGCTGGGGGAGCGTGGGAAGCCCAGGAGCCTGAGTCAGGGTATCAGTTTAAGAAGGGGCTGCACCGCAGCTTGGAGTAGAAGCTCAGTCTTTCTCCTCCTTTCCCTCAGGTCCCACCCTGAGCGTGGCCTCTGGGAACCTCATTTGTCCTATCTCTCAGATGTGGCAGCCACGACCAGAGTCACCTGTCCCGTAACCCTTGGGTCATCCAGTGAAGTGTGTGCTTCTTCCAGGTTCCCCAACCTCAAAGGGGAGCATAAGGCCTTGGACACGCAGCCCATCCTACTCTCCTTCCCTGCACCCCATACATAGCACCGCCTGTCTAAAGGTGGGGACATCCTCTGGACCTGGGGAAGGGACATCTGGAAAAGGCTTGGGGTGAGGCTGTGTGTGTAGCCGAGGAGGAGTAAGTGCTAGGTGCTTTGCTGATCCAGTAACATGGCCATGCTGGGCTGGTCTGCACCAGCACCCTGGGCCACTGCGGTGGTCACTCTGCACCACAGCCACTGCTCCCTGTGCTCAGCCTGTCGGAGGCTGCGGAGACCAGGGCTGCCGGGACCAGAGGACACTCTGGCCTCAGGCTGCTCCAGAAAGTTTGGTCTTGGCTGGCAGAGGATGGTGGCGCTGAGAGCTGTGCTCATGGCACTGGCCCCACATCTTCCTTCCTTGCACCACTAGGAATGCTGTGGCCTTGAAACAAGGGTTTTGGGGGTGGGATGCCTCGGGCATGGGTGAATGGAAGGAAGGGGAGCTGATTGGCAGTGCAGATCTCAAGCCCTAAAGATGTACAAACCTTTTGACCCAGCACTCCAGTGCTGTAATCATAGTGAGTTCATAGAAGGCATGTGTGTAATGACCCTTATTTCAGCCTTGATTAGAACTGATACCACTCAGTGGAAGATTGGAACGTTCACCCAATGGAGAACTTACGTGCTATTTACACAGCAATGGAATTACCAATAACATTTGCCAAGGACACTCTGGTGCATGTCTTTTGGCCAGCATAAACATGCCTTTCTCTTGGGTATAAATTGGGTATAGATGGGATTGCTGAGTTCAAAGGATTATGCATGTTCATTTTGAGTTGCTGCTGGAAAACAGTGATTGGTCCAATGAGCACTCCCATGTCCAGTTGACCAACACTCTAATTGTTCCAGCATCTTTGCTAACACTTAGTATTGTCAACTTGTTCCATTTTTGATTCTTTTACTGAATATGTAATAGGGTTGCATTGTGGTTTGATCTGCTTGTTGAAATATGTGTCCACAAGAAAATAAAATATATATACATTTATAAGATGGAAATCTACAGAGCAATGAAAAATTATGAATTACTGATTCACACAATGGATAAACTTAAAAATATAAATGGATTTTAGTTAATTACGTGTATATTTATCATATTGATTCCAACAGTCTTGGAGGCTGAGGTAGGAGGATCAAAATTTCTAGCCCAGCCTGGACAACCTAGCAATTTAGTAAGGTCCTGTCTCAAATAGATAAAAAAGAGCTGGGAATGTAGCTCAGTGTGAAGGTGCACGGTCAATCCCCAGTACTGGGAAAAAACAAAACAAAACAAAAAACCTGGAGGCAAGAAGTCACTTAATTAGTCATGATGTATTTTAAAAATCTGGATAGACACAGTCTTGGGTGGGAACAGACCAATCCCTAGAAATACACAAACAGACACTTGCTAATAGGTGTCAGGATAACCACAAGAGCAATGATGATGCCAGGTACCCTTTCCAGGTATCACCTCAGTGGGTGAATCACATAACGCACCCCAGGCTCTGGCTCTGTGACAGGGACTTGCCTGCTTAGGAGAGCTGATTTGGTGGGTCACCCACATTGGGCATGGGGGAGGGGAACAGAAAGCGGCCACCCCTTCTGAAACACGGGGAAGGTGGGACAGAATACGTCCAGGCGCCTGAGGGGAGAAAGAGTGATTTGTTCCTTGTCTAACAAATACAAGATCAGGGGCTTGGGGTACAGCTCGGTGATAGAGAGCTTACCCAGCACGCTGCCCGGAGCGGTTCGATCCCTGTCACCACACGCGTGTGCACACATCATCATCTTCATCACCATCATCATCATCATCTTGCTAAGCATGGTGCGTGGTGGTACCTCCTGTAATCCCAGCAACACCCTGGGAGGCTGAGGCAGGGGGATTACAAGTTTGAGCCTAGGCTCGATGATCCAACACCTTAGTGTGACCCTGTCTCAAAAATAAAGAATAAAGAAAGGACTGGGGATTTTACTCCATGTGAAGACCCTGTGTTCAGTCCCCACTACTGAAAAAAAAACCCCAAACCAAAAACAACCAAAAAACAACCCCCCCAAAAAAAAAAACCCAAAGCTAAAACCAAAATCTTAAGCAAAAACTGCAGTGTCAGAAAAGTTCCTTGCTCTGCTCTCCTCGGCCTTAGAGCAGTCATGGAGGGAGGACTCTCCCCGTGCCTCACTGCCTGCCACCTTCTCCACTGCAGACATCAAGGTCGCTGCCCCCCTTCTCTCCCTGGAAGCCTCCTTCTGCTCCATTGTCCTCGCCTGTCCCCCCTCCAGGAAATCTTCAAGGGGCTTCTGAGATGTCTCAGTATCTTTCAGATTCACAGCCGAGAATCCTCCTTTCTGAGCCTGCCTCCCTTGGCCCTTTCTTCTCACCCTACCCCTTCTCCTTTTACACAGTTTCTAAGTCAGGAAGACTTTGGACTGCCTTTTCCATGCAGACCAGGAAGCAGAGAGGTCAAGGGCTGACCCAAGGTCACCCAGCTGGACCCAGCTGGGCCTGAGAAGCCAGGCTTCTTGGGTCCTCATCCAGTGTTTTCTTTTTCTTTTTCTTTTTTTTTTTGTATTTTTGAGACAGGGTCTCGCTATGCAGTTCAGGCTGGCCTTGAGCTCACTTTGTAGCCCAGGCTGGCCTTGAATTCACAACGATCCTCCTGCCTCAGCCTCTTGAGTGCTGGAATTACAGATGTGTGCCACCATGCCCAGCTAGCATTTTCCCAACACACAGAAGCTCTGGACTCTGGGCTCGGGGTGGAAGAGACAGAGACAAACACTAACGGCAAAGGTAGAGAAGGTAAAGTCATTTCCATGATTGGATAGCATCAAATTTGAGCTCAGATGGCTCACTGAAATCTGAAGACTTCCCCCGCAGAAGAGCTGTTCTTCCTGTTCTGTCCCAGACTGCTGCTTTATCTTTCTGTATCATCTGAAGCCGCCAGCATCTCCTAGTGGTGCTTTGCCCACACTCCTGGCGGAGACAGCAGAGGCAGGCAGGCACTGTGCGGTGGGACCGGGCGAGGGTTTCTGTGTGACTGTGGGATGCGTGGTCATCGTGGCACATCTGTCAGTCTGGGTGTGATGTGAGTCAGATGCTGAGGTTCACAGTTCCTCAGCGCGGGCCCTCCCACCCCTCCCCCATCGCCCTGCAGCTCTCCCAGCAGCTGTGTCCTCTCCACCCGGGAAAGAATGTCCCTGGCAGCCTCGATGCCCACCCCGGGCTGGCCACAGCTGCACAGGTGGAGGCTCTGTGTCCAGCTGGCCCCAGGACAAGGCCTCCCAGGAGGAGATTGCCGCTTCCTCATTAGTGCTGCCTGCAGCAGCTGTTGCACTGAGGGCCGGGATCACCCCAGGAGGAGACACCTGGAGGCCAGCACCCTACTCTTGCCTGGGCCCCAGACCAAAGGGGTGGGCTGGCTGGGGACCCCGGAGGGCTTCTTTACCTACACTCTCTGGGACCATCCGCACCCGCAACCTGCAGGAGCTTTCTGTGCGGGCGGTCAGATGACCTCACGCCAGAACCTAGTTGTCAGGGGTGCAGGATAGGGGTTGGGGTGCCACTTGGAGAAAGTCCCAAACCCATGGCACTAGGGGTAAAAAAAAGACACTATTAACCCTTGGGGCCACAGCAAGTAGGACTTAAGCCAGGCTGTGCTCAAAGCCCAGAAGCGCAGGATTGGTGTTGAGTGTGAGGCATATTTGTGCTCCAGGGGAGGGGTGGGGCAACGGAGCGACGCCCCTGAGGGATGGGTGGGATGTTTTCACCTTTCTGGCCGCACAGCCTGAGCAAAGGCATGGTGACCCTGGGGGCACTGAGGTGTAGCTGTCGGACTGACCCAGTCCAAGGGCCCGTCAGTGACAGCATCTGGACACACATCTGTCTGGGAGGTGCAGGGATCACGGGCAGAAGCCCCTGGTGAGACCTAGTGGAGGTGAAGACTTTGGGGGAAGGGAAGAGCTGTGGGGAGGAGGGACGGGCCCTGGGGCGGGGGCATCATGAGCTCTAGGAGGTCCTGTTCTTGGCCTTTATCCTGAAGGCCAGAGGCCCAGGGTTTGGGGGCTCGGGCAGTTGATTCAGAGACAGCGGGGAACCTCAGTCTGCCCTGGTGGACATGGCCAGGGAACTGCAGGCTCAGCTTACTCAGGGAAATTAAGCTCGGCCTAGCCTCCCTTTGTCCTCTCTTCAGCTTCCGGGGAGGGTTTGCTCGCTCCTGGTCACATTTGCGGGCACAGAGTTGAGCCCTGTGAGGGTTACCTCATTCCAGCTAAGCAACTTCAACTGTGCTGTGTGACCTCACACGAATCAGTCCCCTTCTCTAGGCCTCAGTTTCCCCACCCAGAGAACGAGCAGGTTGGGCTCAGTGAAGGCCACCTCCCTCACCAGCCCCGTTAACTGGTGAGCTTTGAGGGCTGTGCGCAGGATTGCGACGGCAAGTCCAGGCTTGGAGGGACAGACGCCAGGGTCTGTCAGGGGCGGAGCAGAGCAGGCTGCACACGCAGCTCTTATCTCCCTCTTCTTAACACTCTGTGCTCTATCAGAGGACAGAGGACTGGCCCTCCAGGAGAAGTGCATCTCCCCTTACTGTGACAACACTTTCTGTGTTCCCTGGGGCCTGACATCTAAGACAAGGCAAGCATCTCCTAGCACCTGACACTGGCCTCATCCAGATAAGGAACAGCCGGTTTCATAGGGAAGAAGAGCGAGGGTAATGCCTCCAAGTCAGAGCATGTGGTTCATTTACTTTTCTGGTAGTTCGAGAAATTTGTGTACAGCCACATTTACTTATTTTTAACAAATAAGAAAGGGAAGTTTTGGTGTTGTCTTCTTTGGTTTTTTCTAAAACAAACAAAAAAATCTGTAAGTATTGTCAAGAAAGAACAGGGGGCTGGGGATTTAGCTCAGCGGCAAAAGCGCCTGCCTGGCAAGCGCAAGGTCGTGAGTTCGGTTCCCGGTACCGGAGAAAAACAAAAACAAAAACAAAACAAAAAAACCAAGAAAGAACAGACTGAAATTTCACTGCACTTGGGTTTAAATGGAACCCAAAATCTTGAGTAGAACTTTAATCAGAAAATAAGAGTTTGTTTGTGAAACGTGTGCATCTGCTTGTGTGTCTAGCGCTGTGTGTGTTGGTGACTGTAGTGTGTGCATGTAGTAGATGTTGATGTACAAAGCACACACGCATGCTGAACAGATGTGGTAGGAATGTGTGTGGGTTTAGCGTGTGCTTGTGGTATGCAGCAGGTCTGTTTGTAAATCACAAGAGTTCATGTTCATGTATGTGCAATCTGCACATTACATATAATAAACATAGAAAAGGTGGGATAGTGTGAATGTGTGTGGGATGCTTGTGCATGGTGTATGTGCACATGGCCCGTGACAGGGGAATTCTGGGTATGTACACGGTGTCCTTGCTCTGACGCACCGGCCTTGAGCAGGGCCTGGGTATGACTCAAGGTAATAACTGAGTCTGAAGCAGCTTCCTGGAGGACCATGCAAGCAACGAGAGTGAAGAGCCCTGTAACATTTTCTCTCTTCCAGAAGGAAAACAGGAATTTCCTGGGAATCTGCTTTACACACCCTGCAAAACCCAGACCAGCAGATGACTAGAGTGTGGGGGAAACCCCACTGCCAGCTCATGGAGCCCAATTGAAAAGCTTGCAGTTTCCAAGAGAGATTGCTCATCAAACTTTCCAGGCTTTTCTCCCCTTTGGCAAAGACGGGACAAGGGTTCCAATGCCTTTGGTTGGAAAGTTGAGCAATTTCCATGATGGATTGAGAGACTCCGTCTGTAATAGGAGAGAAGATTTAAGAGAGGTGATAATTAGCTTCCAGAACAACTGTTGATCAGGGTAAAGATAGTCACCCCAGCACCCTGAGGGCACCAGTGTGACCGAGAGGGAGACAGGCAAAGTACTGTCATGATTGCCTTCAGGCAAGATGTCTGGAGGGCTTTGTTCCTGGAAGAAGGGACAGCGGGGACAGGAGGAATGCGCACCACGCTGCCAGGTGCCCTCGCAGGAATCAGGACGGTTTGTTGAACCTTGGCTTCTGCTTGTCGAGCGGCACTGTTGACCTCAGTCTCACTGCCGCACAGGACTGTGGGGTGAGTCCAGAGTGGGGGTTGTGAATGTTTTTGCAGAGTGGAAGGGCCTGTCCCAAGGGGCAAAGTTGTTCCTGGCCCAGGGCCCAGGACCTAGTAGGTGTCCAGCAAATGGCTGTTGAATGAATGAATGGCCCAGCAGGACCATCCAAGAGAAACAGCCTGGTTTCCACTGGCCTTGGAGCGGGGCTTCCAGGGCAGGGCTGGGGCGGACGCGGCTGCCTGTCCGCTGGCACGTTTCCTCCTCTCCTTTCCGGCCCCTCTCCCCACACCCCCGGCCCGTTCCCACGGCCTTGCTCAAGCTGGGCTCTGGCTGCCATTGTTCGGCTGTTATCTGGGCCCGGCCCCAGCCAGCCTAGACCTTAGGAAGAGGGGCAGATGGTAGGGAAAGGAAGCTGGGGGGTGGATGAAGGAAAGAATCAAATTTCAAGTGCATCTGATTGGTGCAGCCCCAGATGAGGAAACCAAGGTTTAGAGAGGACCAAGGACCATCCCAAGGTTACACCAAAGGTGTCAGGGTAACAATGGCCAGCCTAAGGGCAATAGTAACGTCTTTTATGGTGGAACGCTGGGGTATTTTTTAGAATAGTAACCAGTGCTTCCCCCCAATATTTTCTTGCACTTCTTAGCTCTGCCTTCACTTCCTAGTTGGTGTGCTGAGGCATGCATAGGTAATATGCAGATTCACACTGGATTACTGGGGAGTGGGTGGGGGCTCTTAGGGCGGCTGCTCGGGGCTGGAAGCAGCCCAAAGACTCTTAATGGGAAGCCTGAGCCCGACCATTTAGCAATTATCACTTCACAGAATAGGCCGGACTTCTTGGATTTTTGAGCTTTCTAAAGCTAGACTGCAGAACTTCTAAAATGAAAAACTATCATCATCATTTAAATTCAATGGATTAAACAGAGTTGAAAAAGGAGATCTGAGAATTTACCTCAAATGCAGCATAAAGAGGTAAAATAAATAAAAAAACAGGAATGAATATTTGCTCAAGAAGTACAAAGAAGCAACCGAGAAGGTCCATCCTGCAGCAGATAGAACCCCAGGAAGACAGACTGGCAAGAATACAGCAATCGTGCCAGGCTCTGGGCTGTATTACGGTGCGGTCTAGGGCTCCGAGAGAAGCCTTGCGGACCCCTTTGCTCCACGAAACCTCTCCCTTCTGACCTCCTGAGGTCCTGGCTACAGCACCTTCACTCTGCCCTGAATTTCTCACGGCTTTCCTTAGCAGTTCTTTGGTGGGCAAGCATTGCATCCTCTGCGAGTCTGAGGAAGGATCATCGGGTACCTGGTCAGGGAGCCAGCTCACTGAGCTGTCCTGCCTGCTCCAGTTTCCTCATGCAACCAAAGATCAGCAAACCCTGCTCTGAGCATCCTGAGATTCGCATGCTGATTTCCTCAGACACTGTGCACCTACTCGGCTTAGTCCACAGCATTTTAAAATTTCTCTGTTTTTATTCCAGGTTTTCCCCCAGTTCTGCCTCTTGTTTTCTTTTTCTTCATGTACTCCTGAGGGGCCATAAAGCGGTGGGGCTTGTCTTAGTTAGGCTGGGTAATTTACAAACAGTGGAAGTTTATTACTCAAAGTTCTGAAAGCTGGGAAGTCCAAGATCTAAGTGCAGCAGATTCCATACCTGGAGAGGACTCACTGCTGCTTCAAAGGTGGTGCGTTCTTGCTGTGTTGCCAGCTGGCAAAATAGGCCAGAGGGCTCCCTCAGGTCTCTTTTATAAGGACACGAATCCCATTCATGGGAGGGGCACCGAATTCAGACCATTGCAAGTCTCGAACCCAGTGTTAGCAGCAATATCCTTTCATCAAAAAAAACAAAAACAAAATGTATTCTTGGAAACTTGAAGCAGAAAAAAGGAGGTTGGTTGAATTGGGGTACGTGTGAATGGTGCTGGAATGAAGACACGGAGTCATTTCCCCCTCTTCTTTAGACCGTGCCTTGGGCACCTTAGATGGAGTCAAGTTAGAAAACCACCCATCAAAAGCTTGAATAGTTTGCCCAGAGTGTGTGAGACGCATGATTATGTGTTCCATGAGAAGGTGGTCCTCTGGCAGAATGAGTTGGAGAAACACTGGATTAATCACCCTGAGCTAGGTGCTTTCAGGGTTTCTTGGAGACTTTGATATTTATAGGGTGCACTAGGAGTGCTGATGGGCCCAGCTCTGCAAACCTGCCATTATATTTAGGATCACTCCTGCAGGATGGTGCAGAGCTGGACAGACCAAGAAAATGTTCTACTGGAAAATAGTGATAATTCTTCCTATGCCACCCCCTCCAGACCTAGCAAAGGGTCAGGTGGGCATGGTAGCACATGCCTATAATCTTAGCACCTAGCAGGTTGAGGCAGGAGGATTTCCATGAGTTCAAGACCAACCTGGGCTACACGGTGAGTTCAGGGTCAGCCTGGAATACATAGCAGGACCCTGTCTCAAAAAACCCCACAACAAACAAACAAACAAACACTGACACCCTTGCCCAAGACCAAGCGAAGGTTTACATACGAAAATAGGGGGAGGCAGTAGACACTGCGGATTAAATAGAAGCACTGACCCTGTGGGAAGCCCAGCGATGTGTAGGCCTTTTTCTTTCGGTCTCTGTTGCACAGACTTGCTGCGCCTGGCCCAGCATGGTTAAGTGAGCCTGGGTCCCACAGGTCAGTTTTTCCTGAGAACTCTCTACCCCAGGGATGAGCTGATCCTCTGGCCAAGCAGGAGACCCCCAAGTTCTGGTCAAGAGAGCTCTGGGAAACCTGATTCCCTTCCTGGTATTCTTTGAGGTCGCCCAGGCTCTTCCTCATGGCAGGAAGAATTTTGGAAATGTGGCAGCCAGTGACAGTGAGGCGAGATGTCCCCACCCCTTTTCCAGACAGCCCTGCAGCAGACCCACCACCCCACAGGGGCGGGGCCTTGGTTTCTGCTCCTGCTTCACCAGGGAGTGGAGGTCCAGCCCCTAACACGCCACCTTCCCACCTCAGCCACAGCAGCCTCAAACATATGGTGAAGGAGGTGAGAGCCCAGGGCATCTCCAGGGGCCCAATCCCAGGGTGAGCCTGTCTGGCTTCCTTCACCCTCGCCCTTCCCTCTCTCTGTCGTCCTCTGAACAGACAGGTGGAAGGGCAGGAGCATCTGCCAGGTGCTGGCCTGTCAGCGACTCAGGCAGCTCTAACACTGCAGGTTCCCAACCCCGGAACATCAATACAAGATCTTCAGGGCTCCCACATATGCAGTGCGCTGAGGGCTATATTCCAGCTGTGGGGCAAAGGGGGCCTTCTCTAGACACCTGTTTCCGAAGCAGCTTCCTGACTTCAGAGCTGAGGATGCGAGGATCACTCGCTATCAAGGAGCTTCTGTTCTGTGCTGTTCTTCTTCCCCATGTCTCTTTTCCTTTTGTTTGTCTCTCTGGCCACAGCCCCACCTTTCCCTGACACCCACCATGTAGAACTGCTATTCTCAGGAGAGGGAACAAACACCAGGAACTCAGAGACCCCTGCTCTGGGTATCCTGGCTGGGTGAGAGGACAGCTTCCACCTGCTCCGCACTTAGGCCTCTCCTTCACTTTGTTGCTCACCCAGGTGGCTCCATCAGGCCCAGCCTGATCCCCAGCTGTCCTTCCTGGGAGAGTTTGGGCAGGAATTTTCAATCTTCAAGAGCTTCGATTGTCTGAGGGGAAGTCTGTTTTATCTGAGGCTTTTCCTTACCTCAGAATGGATTTTCCGAGGAAGGAGTTTCAATAGGGTTGAGGCTCAGAGCAGGCAGGAAGGGCCTAGGAGTTCTATCCCTCCTCAGACTGGGGGCTCCCTGAGGAAAGAACTGGGTTCTCTCCTCAAACTGGTGCTCCAGAAGGAAGGGACTATGTTCTCTCCTCAGATGGAGGGTCCCACAGGCCGTAGCCGTGTGCTTAGTCTGGGTTCCTTCTGCCATCTGACTGGAGTGTGATAATCGAAAGGCCTTGCCCCGCCCCCGAGGCCCAAGAGGGTGCTGGGAGCCCAGGGCTGTCCATCGATGTGGGTGGAACCAGTGTTTCTTGGGGTTTGCTGGCCAAAGTTTATCTTACCCCAGATTCTTCTCCTTAGCCATCCAGAGGCCACCCAGGCCTGTCCTATGCTCCCAACTGCCCCAGAGTCTCCTGAACCTTTGCCTTGGAGACCTACTACAGAGTCCATGGCCTGGTCCAGCCCTGGCCCTCTGCCTCCTTAGTCCCCCAGCCAGCATCCTGGAGCCTGATTCCTCATGCCCCCTCCCGCCTCCTCCGCACTGCTGTGTTCCCGTCCCAGCATTGCCCATGCATGCTCCCCTGTCCCAACGCTTCACTGCTCAGTTACCTCTCTCCTGGCCTGGAACCAGCTCTCCACCTCCCAGCAGTCTGCCCTGACTGCCCCGCCCCAGCCATGCCCCCCAAATCCCTTCCGGCCTGAGTGCCTGTCACTTTACAGAGACGGACACCTCCAGGCTCAGCGCCACACAAATCTACAACCGGGGAGGAGGGCAGGACTGTGGAATGATGGATGAGGCTGCGCAGCTTCGTTCCCTGCTGGGGCTGTGGTTTGGAGAGCTCCCCTCCAAGAAGCCTGATATTTTCCAGGAATTTCCTGAGGAGGAGTCAGGCACTCTGGAATGAGAGCCAGCTGTGGGGTTGAGGCCTGGGATTGGGGAGGGGGGCTCTGAGCGCCCTGGCTGAGTCAGCGACCATCCCTAGGTAATTTATAGGCTGAGTCAGGGCTGGGGGGGCGGGTCCTGGGGGGGTGCTCTTGAGGCGAGGGCAGGCTGATCACCGGAAATGATTCTGGTTGAGTGCAGTACAGACCCCCCTCCTTACCCCACCCCAGCCTAGAGCAGCAGCCTTGGGTGGAGGTGGAGGGGGTGGAGGACAGACACAGGGAAGAAGGGGCGAAGCCTCCAGCAGGTGCTGGGGCTCAAGAGGACAGCGGGACTGCTGACAGGGGTGGGTTTGGCCAGCCTCGGGCTACTTGGGGGTGACAGTGGCCACTGGTACTGCACTCAGTCTGGACAGCGCTGGTTCCTCCTTCCTTCCCAGGTCCGTGTCCCTTCTCAGTGAGCCTGACCTGGGCTGCAAAGAAGATTTAAATTCTCATGTCCTTTCTGCTGTGGACCTGCTGGGTGGCTAGACTTAGCTGCTTCTGCTCTCTAAGTTTAAACCCTCTCTTGGACAGGACAGCCTTGCTCCTCCCATCTGGACTTGAGGACACTGCCATACAGTCTGCGGGTCCAGTCCCACGCTGGTCGCCTGGAAAAGAGGGCGAAGCAAAAGCAAGCCTGGGAGAGAGGCCTTCTGAGGGCCACTGTAGGATGCGGTCCCCCTGGATAAGGGGGCGGGCAGGAGGGTGGCGGGCAGGCTGAGACCCACACTGTCACGTTGGAGGAGCTGATCAGGGTTGGGATGAGGTATGTAAACACGCACACACACACACACACACACACACACACACACACACACACACCACCCAGTGCTAGGGCTGGGATCCCATAGAAAGATATCCTAGTGCAAGCCCCTGGGAGGATCCTTCCTTCTGAGCTTAGCAGGAGGTCCCCCCGAGTGTGGGCCCAGCCTTTCCATGTCATTCATGTACATATGTTGCACATCGCATCTGTTGCAGAATCATCCTGTAGTGGATTCCAAGCAGGCAGCTCAGCAAGGAGGTCACGGCCCTCTCAGGAGGGGCCTGGATCCATGCGCATCTCACTCAGAATCAAGGCTCAGAAGCTCTGTGCCTGAGAGGAGTCCCTATCAGCATGATAGATTTCATGATTCCCTAATTAGGACATGAGATTCAACAAAGAATTTTGGGATTTGTGATACCCTGTGAATGTATACACAAGGAATTGTTTCTCTTGAAACATACCCAGCTCTAGAAGGGAGGGTCCTGAGCACAGATGGGACCCCCGGCAGGGGTGGACCTGGACTAGCCTCTCCCCTACCCACTGCACTGTACCCGCCCCCACACACACATAGGTGAGGGCCTGCTGCAATAATGCAGGCCAGAGATGACAGAGCAGAAGTGGTGCAGGGTAGCTGGGCTCTGGGGAAAGCTGGGGTCTTTGGAAAGAATTCACTGCAGGATTAGAGTGGGGTCTGAGAGAAAAACCCAAGAACGAAGCTCCAAGAATTTGGTGCTAGCAGTGGAAAGGAAGAGGCTGACATTGGCTGAGATAGGAGACGAATTTTGAAATTCCTTTGATTGTCAAACGTCCAAAAGTTACCTGGGTCTGGACCTGAGTGGGGAACTGTGGGGTCACAGTGCTAGGGATTTCCTCAGTGGGAAAGAGGGAGGCTCAGCTTTCTGCCCATGGTGCAGCCCAGAAAGGTCTGTCCCCCTGCAACCGAGGGGCGGACACACGGCGTGGGGTCAGGCAGGAGGGCAGCACTTCTTTCTCCCCAGGCAGGGGGTCTCTGCACTGTGTGCCTCTCGCTGCTTAGACCCCGTGTGCTATCCTCAGCACCCTACAGAGGATGTGTTCGAGGGAACCAGTGGCCCAACTTTGATTCTCCAGTCCCAGATCTCTGCAGACCGCTGGGCCAAGGCAGGCCTGTGCTTCCCACAAGCAAGGCCCCTTGGCCAGACTGTGAGGGTGACTTTGCGCGGCTGGCCCGTGCCAGCAGAGGCCAGCAGGGCTGCCAAACCTCCCAAGCATCAGTTACCCGAGGAAGAGGTCCTGTCCCCTCTCTTCCCGGTGTTTTGTTACTTCATTTGCCTTGGGCCTGCTTACCCACTGACCGCATGCCTTGCCACCCCACATCAGTGGAGCCAAGGGGTGGGAAGACAGCTCTGGGGGAGAGCCAGGAGGGCCTACAGGCCCCAGTGCCTGCTCCTCTGCTGATCTAACGAGGCTTGGCAGCCTCAGCCTTGGGCGCATACCCGGCATACGTGGGCACAAAGCTGTGACACCTGACACCCCTTGCCAGCAAGGTTCTAGGTGTTTTTTGGCTGGCCAAGAATGAGCTCCGGGACCCCTGAGACATCTCACGGGGCATTTCAGGGTTGGAGCCTAAAACAGGGGCCCAGCCCAGGCAAGATTTGTGTTCAGACAAACCAGCGCTGAACAGAGAAGCCTTTCAGGGATAGCCCGAGTCCTACAGTGGGGGTCCCAGAGAGCCCACCTCTCTCCACAGGCCAGATTTGGTCCCATCACTGGACACTCAAGCCCTTGCAGGGACCAGAGCCCTTTCTGCTGCCAATACTCCTTGCTTTCTCGCCTGGGTCAGGGGCAGGATTTGGGAGGCTAGAGCTGGGTGGGCCTGAAGTGGGGGGTGGAGGTGGGGCTCTGTGAGCCCTTAAACTCACTGCTCTGCATCACGGGACCTGTTCCTCCTCCCCATAAACTCTTAACCCCGATCTGGAGAAGGTGATCAGAAGGGCGGGACTTGCCTGACCAGAATGACATAAAATAAATAAATAACGCGCTCTGCTCAGATTTTATCTAATCGGGATTCCTGAGCACAAGACAAATGACCTCCTGTTGGGCGGGAGGTGTAATTCATTCCTTTGGGTGAGTTTGAAGCCCTGGGGCGGGGTAGGGAAAAGAGGCCCTGCGGCTTGCAGTGTGCAGAACCGTCAGATTTAGGGATCAGATAGGCCCTGGAGCTTGGGGATCTAGGCGTTGGGGTCAAGACCTCAGAATAACCCAGCCTTCCTTGGGGTCTGCTCAAGGATGAAAAAAGTCTTATATTTTTTGATTCAAGGAGTCCATTTCTGGCCGTTATTCAAAGAGCATACACAGGATCTGTAAAGGTTTAGCTATTAGGTTGTTCTTCGTGGTGTTGCTTATCAGCCTGCAAAGCTGAGAGCAACCTAAATGTCCAAAGAGAGGGGATTGGTTAAGTCAGTCATGAAACATCTACAGAATAAAGTGCAGCGTAGCCCTTAAAAGATGTTGTAGCTGGGCATGATGATACACACCTGTGATCCCAACACTTAGGAATCTGAGACAACATTGCAAATTTGAGGCCAGCCTGGGCTACATAATGAGTTCAAGGCCAGCCTGGGCCATATAGTGACCCTATTTTAGAAAAATGAAAGGAAAGATAGAGAAGAACACTTAGGGACCTAGAAATAAGTTTATAGCATAGTAAGCAGAAAAAGAAACAGCTGATAAGTATAAAAAAAATCTGATTTTTTTAAATGTTGATGCACTAAAAGTGTTGTAAGGATATACAAAAAAAGTGGTTAGTTGTGAGATAAGGGGTAATTTTAGATTCCTTCTTTTTCTTTGCTTTTGTTATATATGGTTTTCCTTCTCTGAATTTGCTATAGCAATCATATACTAATTTATGCACAAAGGACACAAACATCCCCAAACTACTGTTATCATTTCGCAAACCAGAATAGAAGAGATCTAGCTCAGGGAGGAGCGTTTCCAGTTGGGGAGCTGCTGGGTCAAATAGCCCTGCTCTGCGTCCTCTGCTTGTCCTCTCTTTGGGTCACTTTTCTTCCCTCAGGTTGCCTCATCCCGGCTGTCCCCGGAGTACCGCGGGCCTTTGTGCTCCGTGGACCCAGGATGGCCAGGACCTAGTGTTGGGTTTTACAGAGTGTGGCTAGGAAAGCTGGGGAGACCATGGGATGGCATCAGCACACCAAGGGAAGAGGCAACAGTGCCCCGCAGGATGGTCACACCGAACAGGCTTTCCCGGGAGGGGGCCTGGTTCTGCCCCAGCCAGGCAACCTCCAGTGGCTGCCAGGCGCTGTCCAATTCTCTGTGGGAGTCTGCGAGGGGACACGGACCTCACCCAGTCCTCTGTCCCATCTTTACCTGTAGCGTCTTCTCCCAGGTTGCTCTTCTACCCAGAAAGTCCTGTTTCTTCCTCTGGTACCTGACCTTGAGAGTGAGCTCCGCTTTCAGGAGGAGCCCACATGATAGGTGGAACTTGTGCTCAGTAAAACCTGCTCCAGCCCAGCCCAAGCCCAGGCACTCGCACTGAGACTTGCACTGCACACAGAGGGCTCTCTGGGCCAGGCAGACCCAGACACGTGGAGAGGTGTGTGGGCTGACAGCCCAATTTCATCACTGCATCTACATTCTGTCCAATGAAGATGGGATAGGCAGGGGCTGGGGATTTAGCTCAGTGGCACAGCGCCTGTCTGGCAAGCATAAGGACATGAGTTCGATTCCCGGTACTGGAAAACAAAACAAAACAAAAGACGGGATAGGCAGTGATTTTTTTCCCTCCAGTACTAGGAATTGAATCCAGGACCTTCACACTGAGCTATGTCTCCAGCCCTTTTTATTTTTTATTTTGAGAAAGAGCCTAAGTCACTAAGTTGCTCATGCTGGACTTGAACTTGCAGTCCTCCTGCTTCAGGTTCCTAGAGTGCTGGGATTACAGGCACTTACCACACCTAGCTGAAAATCAAAATTCTTTCCCCATTAAAAAAAAAAGCTAGGGGCAGAGGGTTTAGCTCAGTAGCACAGTGCCTGCCTGGCAAGCGTGAGGTCCTGAGTTCTTTTCCCAGTATCCCCTCCAAAGCTAACAGCATTTAAAAACTGTAATATGAATATAGGGTCATTGTAAAAAAAAATTTAAAGTCTTTAAAAGTGTAAAGAATAAAACAAAAAACCCCCATAATGTTCATACTAAATGGAGACAACCATTACTAACACACACACACACACATATTTAAATAAAATTGAGATACTGTTGTGAGTATATGTGTGTGCATGTATAAACACATATGCATATATAAAAATCCTAATTTTTCCCATGCTAATGACACCATAAGAATTTTCCTGAGTGATTAAGATATTCCTTGAAAATACAATTTTAAATGGTTGCATAGCTTCCCATCGAATAGCATTTTAATTATTAAATCAATCTCCTGTGGTCTGACACCTGGGCTCCTTCTAAATTGTTTGCTATTGTAAATAGTAATTTAACAGACATCTTAACACACACGTCTTTGCATACATCTCTGCTGATTTCTTTGGGCTGAAGTCCTAGAAGGGGAATTATTAAGTACGAGGCCACAAGGCTTGTCCTGTGCTGGGCTCAGGGTGTAGTCGTTACATTGCTTTGTTTTGAGCGATGCCAGTGGGAGCCTCGGGAAAGGCTTTACCGCCTTTGCTGCAGTCTGAGACTCACAGCAGGGGTCTGCTCAGGGCGGGGCGGTTGCCATCCTGGGCTGGGCTCTGAAGCTGCTGTTAGCCCATCCTCATGGTTTCCCTGGGAGCCTACAGGACCTGGACCCCCTCTCCCTCCTCAGACAAGACATCAGAAGCCCAGAGAGAGAAGGAGGCCCACCAAGGCCAATTCAGGGCCAAGCCGGGGACTCAGAGAGTCACCCATCATAAACATTGTCAGATCCCAGACATGTCAGATAGGCTCAAGGGCATGTGCACAAGACCCAGCACAGCCTGAGGCAGAAGCCCTACTAGGAGGTGTGGTTTGTGCCATCAACAAATACAGTGTTTATTGAGCACCTACTATGTAGCAAGCACTGAGGAAATGGCACAATAGAGCATAGGTCCTGCCCTCGAGAAACTTAACATTCATGCTGAGGAAAACATATAACATGCCCCAAACATGTCTGATGGTGTTAAGAGCTGTGAAGAAAGCAGCAGGGAGGAACTGGCCCCACACAGAAATGCTCACTTGCTGAGGAGGGCTCTGGCTGAATCTGAGAATGTGGAGCACCAGGTCTTGCCTAGGGATTTTCAGTGGGAGGCAGAACCAGCAAACAGTGAGCAGAGCAGGTCTTCAGGGAAGCCTGGGCCACACCGCCACGTGGGGGTGGGTCCGAGGGCATGGGAAGGAGGCCCAGGAGGGGCGGCAGAAGGCAACATGGGTGCTAGAAAGGGGCTGTCCCAAGATTTAAGAAAGAGTCTGGGGGGAGATACCAGATCTGACAAGAGGTCCAGAGTCAGGGAGGGGGCCTAGGGCTGATTCTGGTCCCCAGAGCCGTGGGAGAGGGCTGGTGGGTGAGGGGCATCAAGGCCAGTGGTGTCCGGGCCTCTGTGACTATCATGACAAAGCACCGCAACGCAAGTGGCTGAGGACAGCAGCATTTACTCCCTTTTGGTTCTGGAAGCCAAGGGGCCAGAATCTGCGCCAGTGGGCGAGAGTCCAGGTATCTGCAGGCTTGGTTGCTCCAGCAGGCCCTGCGGAAGAATCAGGTCCTTGCTCTTTCCAGTGTCTGCTGGCTGCCTGCTGTCCTTGGCTTGTGACCCCTTCCTCCGGTCTTTGAAGAGGGTGTCACCATCTCTGCTTCTAATTCTGACCGTTCCTCCTTCTCTCTAGTGGGGACACTTGGAATTAGGCCAGGCCTGCCCGGATGACTGCAGATAATCCCTCCATCGCAGGTCTTTCCTTTAGTCCCAGCAGCAAAGTCCTCTCTACAGTGTCGGGGTGTGCTCCAGATTTCAGGACCCAATATTTGGCACCTACTGCAGGCAGGAAGGGCTGATGCAGAAGAGAGAAGGGGAGGAAGGGGAGCCACAGTGGTGCCTCCACTCGGGACACTGGGGGGTGGGAGGCAGTTCCAGCGACGGAGCCCGCTTGCCTAAGGAGATGCTGCTTTTAGGACTCTTTCCCTAAGTCTGCTCTGTCTCCTTCCCACCCTCTTTCTAACTTACTCAAAGAGGAAATTAGGCCGCGAATCCTTTCAGCGGTCCCGTGAGGAATCCCCACTGCCCCACACCAACCACCCGGGGGGCTGCTTCCCAGCGGTGGGACTTGAGACCTACGTTTTTAAACCAAAGGAAGAGAAACTCAGCGCTACCAAGGACAGCATTGTATTGACTTGGAGCCAGTTTTGGAATCTGTATTTTTAACAAGCTGCCCCAGAGATTTTGATGACCAGACAGTTTGAGGTGTTTTTCTGCCCTCTTCCTCTTTCTCTTCCCTTCAGCTAACTGTTTGCAGCTTTGTGTGTCAGTGAGGGCCATTTCCTCCTCGCTGTGGACCAGGTCCAGACGCTGCGCCTGGCTCTCTGCGTCAGTCGTCCTGTGTCCTTGGTCAAGGGCAGCCTCCCTGTCCCTGGCCTCCTTCCTCCTCAGCCGTCTGCACCTGCCTGCAGTTACCTGAGGCAGAAGTCCCCGCTTTGTCACTAACACCTGTGAAGCCCACCTTATCTGCCTCCCCTCGAGTCCACGCCTTGGGGGTACATAATCAGGGGCACCTCCCAAAGCCACCGGCCCCAGTGAACATGTAGAAATGCAAGAGCCAGGCACTTCCTGAGCCCCAGCAGCAGAGAAAGTCTCCCCATCAGGGGCGTGGACTGAGTTGGGACAGAGGCAGTGGCTGGTGCAGGGAGGCAGCGGGACTTGGGGGAGCTCTGTCTGGTGGGGTCAGCAGCTCCAGCCAGTTGCCACCTGGCCCGGCTTTGGGAGATGTGAAGAATGAATTTCACGGTGCTCTCCCACAGGCCACCATGCTGGGACAGCTGCAGGAGGGTACACAGCTGGTGCTGCCCCCACCCACGGAGGAATGCCACCCCCCGGGAGGGGGTCACTGGCTGTGGTTCCAGGGACCGTGGGAAGGTACCTTTCAGCGGAACCCCACTTTACTTTTTAGTTCTATGGAACCCAGGGCCTCACAGGAGCCAGACAAGTGCTCTCCCACAAGCCCAGCCCCAGCCCTCAGCCCTCATCTCTGCGGGCACAAGTTGGCTTCCACTGAAATAAAACTGCATCACCACTTATTCAGTGGCTCAAGCAGCGAGTTGCCTAGGATGTTTACTTTAAAATAAAGGTTAAGGAAAATAAAGAGTACTCAACCCCTGGCAGATCTACTCCGTCAGAACATCGCCGTGTAGGTATGGTTGGGGACCAGCGTGACTCAGTTTACTCAGAGCGCAATCCTGAGACAGAAGGCTGAGCCAGAGACTGAGAGCAGGCACTCAAGATGGTGAGGGATCAGGCGAATGGGAAATGACAGTCACCAGTCACTTGAGATCTCTAAGTGCCAGCTAGGGAGTCACAGACTTCTCAGACCTCGTTTCCTACACTTTCTGTTTTGTTTTGAGGCAGGGTCTCACTATGCAGTTCAGGCTGGGCTTGAACTCACTATGCAGCCCAGGCCGGCCTCAGACTCACAGTGGTCCTCCTGCCTCAGCCTCCTGAGTGCTGGGATTACAGGCTTCACTAGCACACCTGGCTCTAGACTTCATTTTCTTCACTCCTCGGGAAGTAGGTCCAATTATTGTCTCCATTCTTCTGATGGGGAAATTGGAGCCCATCAAGGGATCCCACAAAGCCCAGAAGAGGCAGGCCCAGAACTCGGCCTCAGATCTTCCTTTTAACTCTCGTGCCGTCATGGAAAGGGTACCGGGAAACCCTCCCCTGCCACGGGAGCCGGGCTAGCCCATGCCCAGAGTGTGACTGTCATCCCCAGCGGGCTGTCTGTGACTTGGGGGTTCAGCTGTGCACCTGGGGACACAGCGGTGGTCGGGACATGGTCATCACCAAGGCAAGCTGGCCCATGGGCAGGGAGCAGGGAAGGGAGCTTCTAGTCTGAGGACCACTCCTCAGGTCTGAACGGGGCCCCAGTGCCCTTTGCGTGCAAAGAGGCGGCTGGGCTGGGTGACCCATAACCAACTGCCCTGGTGTCTGTACCCTGACTCAGGGCCTCCTTCAGACACGTCTGTCTGCCCAGTGAGACCAGTGGCTTGTGGCATCGGGCAGAGTTTCTCCCACACAGAAGATCCTGAGTGAGGCAGCCACCCACGGACAATCAGCAGTTGGGTGCTAAGCACCATCGGTGGCTCTGGGCACTAGGCTAAAATACTAGGGATTCAGAAAGGACTGTTGACCCATGGAGCTTACAGCCTAGCTGGGGAGGAGAACAGAAAACAGAGGCACTGATCACAGATGTGCTGAGTGCTAGGAAGGAAAAGTCAGGCAGTTCAAGAGGAAGGGGGCTTCTGATTTAGACTGAAGGTTCAATTCAACCTTCATTAGCAACATTTAATCTGAAACCTAAAGGATGAATGCAAGCCACATGAAAACTATAGGTGAAGAGAGAGTGGGGCAAAAGGAGCAGCAGGTGCAAAGGCCCTGTGGTGGGGAGGATGGACACTGATAGCCAGGTGAGCAGGCAGTAAGGGAGAAAGATTATTAGAGTCTTAGAGTAAGATCTTTGAACTTTATGTCTATTGGACATGGAAACCATTAAAATGCACATTATCACCATAAGCAGGATTTCAGGACTTGTGGCCCAGGCCTTGTAAAGAGAGTCATTTTGGGAGCTTCCTTGCCAGGGACTCTGGCAAGCTCTGAGCCTGAGTGGCCACACTGATGGCAGAAAGCAAGATGCTGAGGGTGCAGACACACTCAGCCATGCTCGCCAGCTCTGGCTTTGTCCTGGCCTCGGGTGTTTCACATGGTGTAGGCCCCGTGGTACTCCCCAGTGGGAGTCAGGTAGCACCTGTCTTGGTCTGAGCCCTGCAGTGGCTTGGCAGCAGTGTCTGCCTAGGAGATAAGAGGAGGCACACCAACCAGCCCCAGGGACCAGAGGCCCTGGTTGTTCAAGATCACAGTGTCTGTTCCTGGCCCTGGGTCCTCTAGGCACCAAGGCTACTGTAATTTGCAGGTCTGTGTGCGGAAGACTTGGTCCCCAGCCTGTGGAGCTCCTGGAAGGCAGCGGAACCTTTAGCAGCAGAGCCGGTGGAAGGAAGGAAGGTCCCTGGGGGTGTAATTCGGAGGGGCTGTCGGGACACTGGCCCTTCCTCTTTCTTCTTTGCTTCCTGGCCATTGTGTCGTGGACAGGCCTCCTCTGCCATGTACTCTGGCCTTGATGTATTGTGCTGCCATGGGCCCAAAGCAACAGTGCTAAGTGACCATGGACAGAACCTTCCCAAACCATGAGCCAATACAAACTCCTTCCCTCTTTTTAAGTGTGTTCTCTCAGGCATTTTGTCACAGGGATGTAAGGCTAACACAGGGATGTCTGTTGCAGAGAGGCAAGGAGAGGGGTCCTCTGGGAGGACAGGCCCAGCAGAGTCCAGAGACATCTCCTCAGAGACTGCCTCTCTCCTGCTCGCAGTCCTTCCAAGGTGATGTCTCTTATCTGCAGGATAAAACCAGCCCCTTGCCTGGACACAATGAGCCTCTTTGTGGAGTTCTGGGAACATCATGGAGGGGATTTTTTTCTTCCCTAGGAAATCAGGGAAGACTTCCTGGAGGAGGCAGCACCTGAGTCAGAGAAGACAGTGGAAAAAGATAAAGCAGTGGGAACAACCTGAGCTGAACCACAACTGCCTCTACTCACAGATCTGTGCAGAGACTTGGCATGGCTGTGTTCCTGGACCTAAGGTGCAGCCTTATCTGCCTGGGGCCCTCCTCATACCTCTGGCACCTGCTTGGCTTCTGAGGCACTCCAGGGAGCAGTGCACAGGGAGGGCCCCAGGCCCCAGGGCTGAGCCGGCCGGCTGCTGTGAGGAGTGAGCTTCCCTCGCCTTGTCTGTCCATCACACACATCTTGTCCCAGCCTCTTCGAAGAGTCTAATTCTTCTCCCCACCTTGCAGCTGCACAATTGAGGGCTGCCTCAGGGAGAGGTGTCACTAAGATCTGAAACTCCTTGGGGTGGGAGTAATTCTCCCACCTGGAGGCTGCTGCTCAGGGGCGGGCTGGGATTGAGGGCCCACACTGAGGCATTGACTCCCCTGCTGGACACAGGGTAGGGGGCAACGGAGGGTCCTGACACACAGCAGAGTATGCAGGAGAGGGCCAGGAGCAGGAGACTCTGCATCTTAACCTCTCTCAGAGCTGGGAGAAGCTATGGACACCGAGCCCTGGAGGCTACAGATGAAAAATCAAGGCCCATTTGTAATGCACCACGGAGGCTATGACTATGTCACCTTACTATGGCAAAAGAGACTTTGCTGGTGTGAAAGTTACAGATCTTGAGATAGGGTTTATCCAGGCAGGTCAGTCGAATCACAAATGTCTTTAAAAGTGGGACAGAGGAGGAGTCAGAATTAGACACAAAGGTGAAGTGATGAAGGAGGCAGACAGGGTGACACTCTGTAAAGACGGAGGAAGGGACCACGAGCCGAGGAGAGCAGGCAGCTGCTAGATGGTGAAGAAGGCAAGGATGTGATTCGCCCCCAGGGCCTCCCAGAGGAACCAGCCCTGCAAGCACCTGGACTCTCACCGAGTGCCACTGACTCTGGGCCTCTGGCCTCTGGCACTGAGAGGGAGTAAATGTGTGCTCACTTTGGCCACTTGCATGGTGGTGCTTCCTCACAGCAGTCACAGGAACCAAAACACTTGCCTAGAGGTTCACAGGAGCAGGTGGCTGAACCCGGCCAGGGACCCCAGCTCTGTGAATCCCCCCCACCCTGGGGGAGAGGAGAGGCGAGGATGCTCCTAACCCTGGCCAGTGAGCCTGGCCTCTGGGAGATGTGTATGCGTGCTAGAGAGAAAGGAAGAACATGTCTTCTTCATGCATCAGGGGATTTTCTGGGCAGAGGATCCTCCAAAAGCATGTAAACATTTTTCTTTCCAGGAAAAAAGAACTCAGTTTCTATCAAAAAGTCAAAGTTTTACACGCACACACATGGACAGACTTGTGGGTCCCAGGGAGACACTAACTCTGCTGCTCAGCCCAGGTGTCTTTAATTTTCACAGGGCAGGAAACAAAGAAGGGCGGGGGGAGCCCACCTCGGCTCAGGGCTGAGGACTCTTGGTGACATCTGGATTTCCCCAAAGCGCCCAGGGTTCTGAGCCCCCTCCCCAGAGCATCTTCCTTCCATGACATCTCTGGGAAGATCTGACACATTTCCTCGCAGGAGAGAGCCAATGGAATTTCCAGCGCAATTCCAGATGTGGGGCTGACTGGGACAGAGAATCTGGCCTTGGAAAGCATCTGGGAGGCCAGGAGCTCCCGAGGACCCCCATGTTGGCCTGTGCAGTGGTGCGTGTCCCCCATCCTTGCCCCCAGTTCTGCGGCTAGGCTCTCTGTGGGGAGCTGGAGGGAGCCCATGTGTGTGACTTCGTCCATGTGGAGAAGGCTGGGAGGCTTGAAGCTGGAAGCCTGGAGCCCCACAGCCAGGAGCCCTTCGGGGCCAGGAGGAGGTCTGAGAGAGACAGGAGGGAAAGGGGAATCAGGGAGCTAGAGGGGAGTCCCTGGGAGAGAAGACACGGGGTGGGGGTGGGCAGGCTGTGAGGGGCAGGAGAAGTTGAGCCAAGGGAATAGCGGGTGACCGGCCTGGGGTGCTGGGGGTGCACCTAGCTTCCTGGGGCACAGGTCAGCTCAGTACTCCAGACGGAAGGGCCTCTGGAAACCGTGGCAGGAGTGAGAATGTCATCTCCTTTGCCAGCCTGTCTGTGGATGCCCTCTCTGGTACTGAAGATAATGCTCCCCACCCTCGGAACCCAGGAGAGTGTCACTTTCCAGGCAAAGGGAGTTTGCAGATGTGATTATATCAAGCATCTAGAGATGGAACAGTCTTCTGGGATGGTGGGAGAGGGCTCATGCCATCGAAAGAGACCTCATAAGAAGGACACCAGAAGGTCAAAAGCAGAAGAACACGTGAGAGCAGGGCTTTGGAGGTGTTTTGTGCAGTCAGCCCAGAAGAGAGAAGGGGCCATAAGCCAAGGAGTGCAGCAGCCCCTAGAAACTGGAAGAGCTCGGGAAGCTGACTCCTGGGAGGGAGCTTCCAGAGGGAACCAGCCCTGCCAGCCTCTCAGGGCGGCCCAGTGATGCTGATTTTGGGTTTGCCTCCAGGGCTGTAGATTTACAAATGTGTATTGTAAGCTGTTGGTTAGTGGGGATTGTTACAGCAGCCACAGGAAACTAGCACAGCTTCCCACGGCATGGGGGCCCACAGTCAGCCCCACACCCTGCTGCAAGCAGTTTCAACCCATCACAGGGTGGGGGAGCCTCCTTTTAGGCGGTTCTCTGCCTGGTACAGAGCTAGGCCTGGCCGGGTCTTTCTTCTCCCGTGGGTGAAGCTGTGGGCAGCTCCCCGCCTTTTGCCCATGTCTGGAGCTCCACTCCCCCTCCTGACAGTGTCCCAGGATGCAAGGGAGAGAATCAGATGGAGAGACACAGAGCTCCAGAGGGCCTCTCTTCCTGGGAACTGGCGACACTTCCTGTAAACGGGGTTTCAACAGACCAACTGAAGGCTGCGCTGAGTGAGGGCGGGAGGGCCCGCTGGGTCAGCGTCTGTGCACGTGGCACTTAAGGAGGTCCTCACACCCCTGACCCCCGAGAGTGTTAGCTTTGCGAACCCAGCGCCAGTCAGTCCTTTTCTCCTCTCTCCTCGCAAACCCAAGAATAGACCATACGCGCACATCGTACAGGAGCCGGAGTGCACCTCCATACACAGTGCCGACATGTGCAAAGAAGAAACGGAGGCGAGCGCGCACACATGAACGCATGCACACCCAGCACAAACAAGCAATCACGCTCATGTGTGTGGAAACCAACCCACAAATGCAGACGCACTTGCTTCACATGCACCCAGAAGGCACACACAAGGACCTCCATGCATGCGTCGCCTGAGCCGTGAGCGGGGCAAAGTCCCCTCCCCCAACCCCTGCTCCTGCGCTCTGCTCGGGTGCCCTCTGCTGGCGGAGCCAGGACCGGCCGCCAGGCCCTTCTGGGCGCTGGAGCTGGGCTGGACCTGGCGCTGGAGAGATGGGTGAATCTGCTCCCAGGCACTCAGCATCAGTACCCCCTCCTGGCCCGAGTGACTTTCCGTGGCTCCCCCGATCCAGGCCAAAAGGCTGTCTTCCTGCAAAATCTCTTGGGCACCTTGCCAGGCCCAGGCCAGCCTGTCCTTTCAGTGGGCACCACTAGTGTGTCTGGCGTGGAGAAGGATCCTGGGCTGGCGGCCTTATGCAGCCCTCTGCGCCCTGGGAGTCTGCGCTGGCTCCCTTTGCCCACCCCAGGCTGCTGTGTGGGACTGCGGGGCACCCAGCCTCGCCCTTGGCTGCCCATTGCGTCTGACTCAGCTTGTTTACCCCCGTTTGAACCTTTACCTCCTGTATCTCTCACAGCTTCCACTTTCCTGCTTTCAATGCCATTTCCTTTCCATTTCCTCTGGCAGGGTTGGGGGAGAGTGAACTGGAATACGACAGACAAGCCTGAAGTCAGAGCTACGGCCCTCTCAGGCTAACTGGCCTCCGCCTCAGTTTCACCAGGTCGAATGCAGATCGTGGAATTTCTGCTCAGGATGAATACACGAGGTGGCATGGGGCAGCTGCCTAGGGTGCTGTGCTTGCCAGGCACTCTGCCATCACTGGAGGTGCAGGACGACAGAGAAGACCACGTCTGGAACTCCTCAGAGGGAGGGATGAGCTCTTTGAAGGGGCGGGCAGGGGGCTCTGAAAGAGCAGGCTAGGATATGGACAGTCTGTCTCTAAGGGGCTCAGATCAGGCTTCTGCTGGTCTGATCAAGGATGAACTGCTCAGAGGTGGAGGGATGTGAACACGAATCCTCTCCCTGCCTGCACCCTCGTCTCTCTAATAGTAATCTGTTTCTACCTTGTCCGGGTGGAGCCGATAGTGAACGAATATTGGTTTGGTGGTGTCTTTGTCACTTGCTCACTGCTGGGACAAGGCAGCCAGTACCCGTAAGCTAAAGGAGGAGAGGGTTATTTTAGCTCATGTTTTAAATCCATGGTGGAAAGGTCTGGGTGGAGGACGGCTGCTCAGCACATGCATCCCGGAAGCAGGGGAGAAGGGAGGAGCCTGGGCGGGGGATGCACCCCTCCAGGCCACACCCCAGTGACCCGCTTCCTCCTAACAACACAGTCAGCTCTGAACTTTTCAACGCATTCGTGCGCCTCTGGACACAGAAGTCTTTGGGGAACATTCTAGACCTGAACCATAACAGGCAGGATGTGGAACTGTCGGCCCGCCGGGCTACTCTCTATCCTGCCCGGCCAAGCATTCCGTTATCTTTCTGTGAGAGTCTACTGGAAGGCTGTCCCGACTTATCCAGGGGTTATGTTTCAAAACTGCTTCTGGACCGTGGTTTGGGGGCCCCGACAAGGAGCTAACAGATCCTCGAGGGCTCTGTGTAGGAGCAGGACTCGGTTCTCCAGGTGAGCCCCAAGTGCCTCCCTGACCTGTCTCCAAGCTGGCCAGCCACATAAGAATAAAAAACAAAACAAAACAAAACAAAAAAACCCATGCAGATCTAGAAGAGTCAGCCTGTTTCTGATTGACAGCTGGTGCTAGAGGAGCACAGGTTTCTTGGAGTATGGAAAAGTGGTGGGGTGTTCTGAAGGGAACTCCCAGGTGCTCTTCAGGTCCCTTAGAAATTTAAAGCCTTTATTCTTTATTTCTCAAATAATCTGTCTGACTCCCAGCCTGCTGCAGTCAGCCTAGACTGGCTGGGTGAACATAACACATTGTATGGACGGTACCTTTTGAGGAAACAGCTGGAGGATTGGGAGTGGAGGAGGGAGGTGCAGGAATTTGTCATTTGGATTTTTAAAGAGGGCATGAGGGAGGAGCTGAATGGAACTCATCGTGATAATAAAAAGCCAAATGGAGAAGAATCTTCTACATAAGTGATCCCACTACCCAGACAGTTCCAAGGGAGGCCACCAGGTGGCACTGCAGGCCCAAGACAGCTTGGTTGCTGGTAGAAGACCCCAGGTGGCCTCAGGAAGTGGGGTTCAGACTAGCTTGCCTCCTGGCCACATTTGAGGAAATTCCAGGTGCTGGCATGTTATGCCTTCCTCGACCACCACCCTGGCGCTCCAAGGGTTTAATGCTGCTATGCACTGAGGCAGTGGGATGTTGCGGGAGGGGCCGCAGCCAAGGTAAGTGACAGCAGCAGAAGGGCTCAGGGAGGCTTTAGACAGAACCTCACAGCCGAGGGGGCAGAAAACAATGGGCTTCTATTGAGCGTCCACCCCCACTCACAGGTCCTGGCAAGGGATGCCCAGAGGTGAGTAGGACAGCCCCACCCGTGGCTGCCCCAGATGCAGGTGATTCAGAGTTCAGGCTCACCTGATAACAGCTGCACCGGCTGAGAATAGGCCCTTTGTGAGGAGCCCTGCGGCTTCCTCCTTACAGCTGGACCTGCTGGAGCAAGCCGCAGGGAGCAGGGAGCGGGGCTTACCGGGGAAGGCAGAGAAGCCCGGCCAGCGGCCCTGCCAGGCTCCTTGTGAGAACTTTAAAATGCTGCAGGGCTAAAGGGCAGCAGAAAGAGGCAGACAGCAGGGCCATACACTGTTCTCCTAGGTTCTTCCCCCGCTGCAGGTCCACTCATTTTCCCAGGGAAAAAAATACACCATTTTCAATATTAAGTCAGGACTGGGCTCTCAATGACCCAAACTCAACTAAAATCAGCTTGGTGAGAAGGAGGTGTTGATAAAGTGGTTCAGTTGGGGCCAGAACAGAGCAGCCTTCAGGGAAGCCTGGGGCAAGTGTGTAGGACTCCTCCTTGTGTCCCTCAGAGGCTAGCTGCACCCTCTCTTCTGCTTTCCCTTCCCTGCAGGGAAGATGGCTGTGGTCAGCTAGGGTCACATCCTCCTAGTCTCATGATCAGAAAGGAAATTGCCGCATCTGCTATCAGGTTTGGTTAGAAAGGTCAGCTTGGGTCCACTTGAGCCATGTGCCCAGTTCTAGGCCAGTTTCTATGTCCAGGAGAATACCTTACTTTAATTTTCCCAGAGTGAGTCCTTTGGCTTACCTGTGGGAGGGGCTGGGGTAGGACATACAGGGAAGACAAATACAAGAACCTCCTTACTGTGCACTCCTTAAGCAGCAGAACGGCTAATTGGCACCATAGCAATCTTCTCTTTTCTCCCACAGACCAAAAGGTGTTTATTGGATGAATGTCTGCCTGATGTGAAACACTACACTTCCCAGCCTCCCTTGCAAACAAGGTTAACCACATGGCTAAGAGTTCTAGCCAATGGAATGTGAGCAAGAGCAAAGTGTGCAACTTCCTGAAGGTCCCCTTAAAAACAGGAAGTCCACCTCTTTTGCCTGGCTTTCCCCCACTTGATGCATGTTAGAAGCCCATGCAATGGTCACCTAAATTACAAGGCCACAGGGAGGGTACTGCAGCAAGTTACCAGAAGCCTGACTCCCGAATACTATTTTGGCCTCTAACTATTTATGCTGGACTGTTATGCAAAAGGAAATAACCACTCTTATTTTGAGTCTGTGTTGTAGCAGCCATTTCTACATCCTAAGTAATTCTTCTTGGGACCTTTCTATACTTGTTGCTGTGGACTACAAACAGCCTTTTGCCTGAGGAACAAACTTGTTCTCTGCCCTTGTGTACCTCCGCCCAAACCCTGAAAGTTCTGCCTGTGACTAGCCATTCTTTGCAGAGTGTGACCTTTGCCTGATCAGCTCTTCTTCATCAAGGTTTATTTCCATTTTCCCTCTATGTCTTCTTTCCTTATAGATTCCTGTCGATTTGGGAATGTTCTAACATGCTGTGCATTTGGAGTGAACCAGTCTTTGCCTCAGCTCACGGGTTCCTACAGAGTGGAAGCTATGGCTCTCTCATCCAACTGGGGACCCTTGGATGCTGGAGTCACGGAGAAATGTCTCCCTTGAGGATGGCAGCTGTGTCCCCTCTATTAGTGTAAGGGCTAACCCAGCGGACATCCCTTCCCTCCATGAGGAAGGTAACTGGAGGTGCATAGTTGCCAAAAGTTGAGGACTTGGGAGAAATTACTGCTGCCTCTTGTCCTGCACCTGGAATGTTCCATCCCTGGGTTCCACCCAGATCCTCAAAAAGAAAGGGCCAGAGGCCAAGAAAGCAGCATTTTGGTGGGTCCTGGGTCCCTGAATGGGGAGAGGCAGTGGGTGTGTCATATTCTAAGTCAGTATAGGAGATGAGGTGTAGAAAAGAACTAATGGTGGTGTGTCTCCTGGTCCCCTATCCTCATTCCAAGCTTGTTTAAATTGAAGAAGCTTGATCAAATTGAAGCCATTTGGGAAAATCCAGAAGGAAATATTGCCTTGAATCACAGAAACAGAGGCTGGGGGTGGGCTGGGCTCTTCCATTCTTTCTGTACTTTGTGTTTAAGAACAATGACACGGGCTGGGGATTTAGCTCAGCGGCACAGGGCCTGCTTGGGTAGTGCAAGGTCATGAGTTGGATTCCCGGTATGGGGGGGGGCGGGGGAGAAAGAACAATGGCAGGCAGGCTCACTTCTGCCTTCCTTGGCTCCCAAGTGGCTGGTTTTACTCCTTCTTTTCCTCCAAACCTCCTCCCTTAGATGGAGACTCCCTAAGAACCAAGATGGCGCCTCTCTCCTCAGGGTGGGATGAGAAGACTGTCCAGAGGGCAACTTGGACTAGCCAGTGGGAGATAATGGAACAGAGGACAACATTAGAGGTGTCCGCACTGCTGAGCAAGAGGATTCTCCACACTAATTTCTTCTGACACCCGCCCTGGACTCAGTGGAGGAGCAGTGACTTGTGGGCTTTCCTTCCCACGAGATCAAGCCTGGGAGACAAACAAGGCTAGTGACATAGTGGCATGCAGGCAAGACGATGAAGACTGACCAAGGCCATGCCACTGTGAGAAACGTGCAGCTGTCCCTGGCTTGTGAGGTAGGGGCACAGGGCTGGGGATACAGCTCAGCGGCACAGCGCCTGCTTTGCAAGTGTGAGGTCCTGAGTTTGATTCCCAGAAGAAAGAAAGAAAGAAAGAAAGAAAGAAAGAAAGAAAGAAAGAAAGAAAGAAAGAAAGAAAGAAAGAAAAGAGAAGAAGAGAAAAGAAAAGAAAAGAAGAAAAGAAAAGAAAAGAAAAGAAAAGAAAAGAAAAGAAAAGAAAAGAAAAAAGAAAAGAAAAAAGAAATTGGGGCACAGCTGACCATTCATGAGTCCATTCATGACCATTCACGCCTCCCGCCTCCCGCAGCCCGACCCCTCCTGTCTCAGCCAAGTCCTGACATGCTGTGTGGCTCATTGGCTGGTACCCTCACACTTATCACAACAGGTTCCCTGGAGCTTTTGTACCGTGGTCCACACCTTCCCCTGCATCTTTAGCCTCTTCTGGAGTGTTTCTCCCTCCTCCAAGCCTGGAGCCACAACATCCATGTAACCCTTTCATGGGGACCACGGCTCATTTTTGCACCCTCTGCACCTTGGGGATGAAAGATGGAGTTTCATTCTTATCTATCATTGTCCTTTCCAGCCTATTATTCCCCCACCAGTGACACTTCTGCTTCTAGCTTTGCCCTCTGGCTCTTTGCTGTCATCTACTGGCCTCTCAGACTTGCCCCCTCAGCAGTGGACACTCCAGCTCTGTTGCACCTTCTTTTTCTCCAGCCCACCTTCTGCCAGTATCCGAGACAAATGCAGTGATCTACATCCACATGCTGACCCCTGGCTTCCTTCACGTTCACGTCCAAGCGTTCTGGCCTTCTCTATATCCATTGCCACATCCATGCCTGAAGAATTTATGATGATCCAAAGCCTCACTGTGCTGAAACCAGAAATTCTACCACCTCCAGAACTACCACCTCCACAACTTTCTGCTCCTTGGCCCGAGGGCCCCTGCAACAGTTCTCTGGCCTCCGGGGAGCCTCCAGCCCGCTGATTCCATCACCCCTTCTCCATCCATCAGCTTTCCCTGCCCTTTACTTCCCTCCTTTCCCAGCTAAAAGTCCACGGTTTCTGCATGAAGAAAGTGGTCCGTTCATATAATGAACTATCAGACAGCAGGTTAAACAGGTGAACCACAGCAATATAAAAACAATGCAAGTGAATCCTAGAAATACACAATAAAGCAAAAATATAAGTCCTGAAAGATTACACAGAGAATGATACCCTTTTAATGAGGTTAACATGACTAATATAAAATACATTGATATATTTTTTGAAATCTATAGAGATGCAATAAAACTAGATGAAAAGAAAAGCACAGGAATATTGTACACAGGATTCGGGAAGTACCTTGTGTGAGAGGAGACAGAGGAAGGGAGGAGAGAGGAAACACTTTGGTGAGATGTGGGTTATTGCTGAGGTTTTGTTGGGGTGGTGATTTTCCAGGTGCTCACTATATTATTAAAAACAACTAATTAAATAACATAAACCATGCCCAGATCAATGATGAGAATGTCAAGGAACCAGGGTTGGGGGGAGCCATCTATGGGTTGTCATTACATTGATGTCTTGCAAATACAGGATTCTGAATATCCCTCAGCGCCCCAGAATCCAGAATCTCCCTGCACTTGCATGGATCTTGTTATTTCCTGCACAGTGGAAGAAGCATCCCAGTTCCTTCAGTCGAAGAAAAACTCCATCACTTGTTCCCGGGGTCCATTCCTTTTCATCTTCCCAAGGATGCCTCTTTGGTGGTCCTCTCACTCTCTTTCCCTGTCAGTCTCTCCCTCTCTAGAGAATCATTCCCACCAGCACATAAACAGGTGTAGATTCCCCATCCTGGAGAAAAACAAGCTCTTACTTGGTGGGATGGAATTTAGCATGCTGTGACAAAGAGATCCCAAAAGACTGTACCATCCAAGTAGGTTAACTCTGGGGGACCAAGTCTGGGAAGGCTGTAGCTCCCTTTCCCTGTCTCTCTGCCATCATTCACATGACCTTTCCCCCAAGGTGGGTGCTCTGGAAACTGCCAGCACTTCTGTCAAGCCAGGAGGAAAGAGAGAAGAGGAAGAAGATACGCACTACCTGGGAAGGGCATGGTCTGGAAGTTGCATGCACCACGTCCATGCAGAGACTTGGTCATAAGAGATACCTGGTTATGAGGTAAGTTAGGAAATACAGTTGAGTGTCAGTGTGTCCAGTCAAATATTCCACCACTACTGAAGAAGAAGAGAATGTATATTGAAGAACAGCTAGTGAGCTTTGCCACGGTCCATGCTTTTGGCTAGCTAAGTAAATGCTTACTCTCTTCTTTAATGCAAAACATGCCAATCCTTTCCCCCAGTTTCGAAGCCCACAAGGTCTTATCCATCACTTCAGCCAGCTCAAAGTCCAGGCTTTCTTGGCAATTGTCTAATCTTTATATGAAGTTCTGATATAGGTCCAGTGACATACGAACCAAAAGACAAGTCATCTATTTGCCCCTTCCGCCAGCCAGTGACACATATATAATATACAACGAGAAGGAACAGGCTGACCACAATTAAAGCACCACTTAGAATGGAAAGAACACATAGTGGGCACACAGCAATCAGCAGCTCCCACTGGTCGAGAATTCCAAAGATTCCCTGCCTCTCAGGGGACTGAGCGCACTGGAGCTGACTACTTAGGGACGTGTCCTTTACCCATTATTCCCTGTGGCCCCCCGAAATAAAGAGACTCTTGCTTGCCTCTTGTCCTGCAGGTCACATCTGGCGAGGAGGACACTGGAGAACATATTTTATAGGTTGGTGACAATAGAGCTTTCACAGCTTCTTCCAAACATGCAGGGCACATTTGGTGGCAAAGGATTTCTTTTTAAGATTTGAGCAATCCCAGAGTTGTGCACGGCAGGCTTGTGGACTTTTGTTCATTAATTTCCCTCAAAAACTTACCATAGCAATGCAAACATTGAATTTACAAACAAATTCCACTTACAATCCTAATGAAAAGAACAAAATATGGGATACATTTCACAAAAGAAGTCGAAGACTTGCACACTGAAAACTGTAAAACATCATTAAAAGAAATTAAAGACCAAAATAAATGAAAAGATGACTGTATTCATGGATCAGAAGAAGGCTTAATATTGTTTACATAGATATGCTCCTGAAAGTGATCATGGATTCAGTGCAGTTCCTGTTAAAAATCCACCTACCTTTTTTTCTTTTTTGGATAAGTTGAAAGTTGACCTTAAAAAATATATGGGATTGTCATTGTGATTATTATTATAATTTTTTTTGGTACCAGGAATCTAACTCAGAACCTTGCCCTTGCCAGGCAGGCACTTGTGCCACTGAGCTATATCCTTGGCCCCATATGGAATTGTCGAAGACCTAGAATAGGTCTTGAAAAAAGAAGGTTAAAATAGAAAGACTCATGCATTCTATTTTAAAACATACTACAAAGCTGTAGCAATGTCAGTGTGGTAATAGCATCAACAAATACATATAGTTCAATGCATTAAAATTGAGAGTCTAAACATAAACCCTTACATATATGATTGACTGATTTTCAACAAAGGTGCCAATACAGTTTGATAAGAAAAAAAATAGTCTTTTGAGTAAATAGTGCTGGGACACCTGGAAATTCACATTAGAAGAAGGTAACAGGCACTTACACCATATAAAAAATTAACCCAAAATAATGCTAGGTACAAACTAAGTGCTAAAAGTATAAAGCTTTATTTTTTTTGTTTTTTAATATAAAGCTTTATGATCTTGGATTATACACTGATTTCTTAGACTTGATACCAAAAATGCAAGCCAAAAGAGGAAAAACTATTTAAATTGCATTTCATCAAGATAACAAATTTTTGTGTTTCAAAGTACAGCATCAAGAAAGTGAAAAGCTAACTCACAGAATGGGAGAAAACATTTGCAAATCTGTGTCTGATAAAAAATTGCATCCAAAATATATAAAGAGCTCTTATAATTCAACAATAAGAAGATGAATAATCCAAATTTAAAAATATGAGAAGGATTTTTAAAAGAGATTTCTCTGAAGAGCCTTACCACAGTGAGATAACACCCCACACCCACTAGGATGGCTCTAATTAAAAAAAAAAAAAGCAGATCATAACAAATGTTGAGGGAAGCAGGAAAATTTGGAGTCCTCATATATTGCTAGAGGCGATATAAGATGGTGAAGCTACTTTAAAGAAACATTCAGGGAGTTCCTCAAGAAGTTAAACATAAAATGATCATATGACCCTGCAATTCTACAGGACCAAGTCCTGGGTGGGTCTTCGATTGTCCAGCCTGAATCATGCTTGCTGTGTACTGTGGGAAGTAAGATGATCCAAATGACAACCCAACCAGGATCTTTTGCAGTGGAGGAGGGAGAGCCCGAAAGCAAAAGTAGGGTTCTGTTTCTAAAAAGGAGGGTAAGGGTTGATGGTGGGCTGTCTCCTGCACATTTCCAACTTAACTTGCCTGTAGCTAAACTCTTGATTTCCCTTCCAGGCCAGAATATGTGTTATTCCCTCTCTTCCTGTATGGTAAATGGCACCTCCATCTACCCAGCTGTTCAGGCCAGAAACCTGAAAGTCATCTTCTCACTTCTGTCCCTCTCTACCCAGTATCCCCATCTTTACCAGCAGATTCTAACTGGTGTCCCGAATCAGTTCCTTTTTCTCCACTTCCAGCACCTCTTTTCTGTGCTATTCCAACGGCCTCTTCCCTGTTCCCCTGTTTCTGCTCACTCTCGTTGCTGTTTTTTTGCATGCCAGTGAGAGGCCTCTTCTGGAAACATACAAATGAGACTGCACAGAGCAAGGTGATCGAGGTGCACCTGGAACAAACGGACCCTACAAAGGTTACAATTCCTGTTTTCATCGGGTAAGCTCCAAATTAGAATTTACCTGTCACGTATCACAGCACTCACGCCTGAAGCCTACTTCAGGCCCCGTTCCTTCCCCTACCCTGGAAGGGAGGGGCTGTGCCCTTGGGGAGGCAGTACTCTGCCAGAGAGAGAAGTCAGAGCAGGCACCCTTGAGGAAAGCCCTCCACCGAGTAAAAGGAGAGAGGGAGACAATCACATGTCTTCCATGACCTGGCTACAGAGCTGGGGTTTAGTTCTAGCTTTTTCTTGACAGTACAATGAGGATGTTATGGCACCGGCTATCTGGATGTTGAGACGGAGCCATGTTCTAAGTGGTCCAGGAGCAGAAGTGGGTGGCGTGATAAGATTACAGGAGCCAAGGTGCCCCCTCCCCACCTTCCTCAGTGAGCCAAGAGCATGGCTTCCACTGCCAGAACGCCCTGATTGTGGCATGAACGCAACCTGGCGGGTAGCTATTCATGCTCTCTCTCCCTCCTACAGTATCGTGCTCCGAGTATAGTGACCCAGCTCCCCCGCAAGGGTAAGAAGGTGGGCTGCCCTTTGAACATGCAGTGAGTGGCATTGCAACATAGACCATCAGTACCCCAACACATTTTGCATTAATTTCTATTCTTGCTAATAGAACCTGGCACCCTGTTATGGCTTGTGTCTAGATAGCTCATCCCCAAAGCTGCATGCAGTCATATGCTTTTCAGAGGTGGCTGGATCTAGGGTAAGTGATGCTAGGATTAAGGGTGCCAACCCACACCAATCCGGATGTGGGCGGCACAACCCAAAGGGTGAGTAGCCTGGATGAAATATAAAGGCAGACTTGGTTGTTGCTCCTTCTGCTGTCTCACTGCTTGCTACTTTGCTACTTTGCTCCCTTCTACCTGCTCTGCTCTGCCACAGACTCTTGAACGATACCCTTCTGCTATGGCACCCTGCCTTGGAGTCAGTTGTATATGGCCCAAAATCTCTACAAAACATTACCTAAAATAAACCTTTCCTCCTTTAACTTTGGGTGTAGGATATTTTGTCTCAGCAGTGAGAACAGTAACTAAAACACACAAAAAGGGCAATTAGTAACTAGGAATGAGCCGATGGATGGATGGATGGATGGATGGATAGATGAATAGATGGATGCATGAATGGAACTGTTGCCCAGACCTCTCTCCCTCCCTGGCCCCTTAGGAGAGTGTTCTTTCTTCTGAGAGCCCTGCATGGAGGCCATCACGCAGCAAGGTCACCTTCCTGTCTCTCCTACTGAAACCCACGATAATAGAGCTCTCTCCATATTTTGGCCAGCTTCCCAGCTGGTAATGATGCCTCATGTCCTCATCAAACATAATTCTACATAATTAGTTGCAAATCTGTTGCTGGCCAGTGGTGGGGACAACAGACCCAGCCAGGGCCACCCAGGGCCATGCAGGAAACTGTCAGACTCACGTCTGTGCTCCACAGGGTGGGGACACCTGTCTCCATGTCCTCTTGGCCACCAGCCCCCTCAGATTGTCATTTCCCGGAACTGAAACTTTTTTTTCATTTCTCATCAGCGTCCTCTTCCTGACATGATGGCCAGGCTCCAAAGTGTCCCCCGATGATCCAGGCCTACTGGATTCGTGCCTTTGTGTAGTCTTTCCCACACTGAATAAGGCTGCCCTGTTCAAACAATAAGCTACCATGGCCATGGCCATGTCCAAAGCAAGGTCATAATAATAGTGCAGCATTTGCTTTACCCTCTCAGATCGCTAGCCCAGAGGGAAGCCAGCTGCCGTGTCACAGGGTTGCTCAAACATTCCTATGGAAAAGCCCAAGGGGCCGGGAACAGAGACCTCCTGCCATGGCGGGCATGTGAGTGCGCCATCTTGGAACCCACCCCTCAAGCCACAGCAGAGCCTTCAGTGATGCCGCCCTGGCTGACATGTTACCTGCACCCTCCTGGAAGACCCTGAGGAGAACCACCAGCTAAGCCACTCCCAAATGCCTGACCCCAGAAACAATGTGAGATGATATCTGTTTATTGCTCTTTTAAGCAGCTGAGTTTTGAGGTCATTTGTTGCACAGCCATAGATACCTAAACATGGAATCTCTCCCTAGTTCACAGTGCAGTCCAACTCCCCTGACCTGACCCAGAGATACCAAAGAGGGAGAAACTCGTCCCATGGGGCATCTTGGGAAAAGATCCAGTTAGGGAAAATGAGAGTTGGTGTGGGGTCAGGGCAGGGAACTAGCCCAAGTCCTGGCCATGAGGAACATAGGTTGGAGGGTGGTTGGGTAGAGTCCTGGAGCTCATGGAGTGGAAGAAAGGGCCAAGATGAGGAGTACAGAAAGCCCTACAGGTTAGGGGAGCAACGTACTCATCCATCAGCGCTCTTAGTGTTATGGTCATGAAGCAACCTGGCCTCTGTCACTGCTGCTGGTCACAACAACAATCAGCAGAGCTGCCCGCCACCTCGGCAGGCCCTTCTGTGAGCAAGTTCTGCATTCTGTCTCATACTCTTCTTTAAAACTCTAGTGACCATGAACTTTCATTATACCTATTTTATAGATGGGATAACTGAGGCTCTGAAATGTTAAGTTAAGAAACCACCTCACCTAGGACTGTATTTTCTCGAAAATAAGACCTAAGTGGAAAATAATCAGCCTTGAAAACTAGCGATCAAAAAGAGGTAGCCCCAGTTAGCCTATCCTTGCTTGCCTGCCTGTTCGGTTAACAACATTCCTTAGTTATTGCGGGCTGGTCAGGTCCACAATCTCCCAAATGAGTGTACTCAGTGAAGGCTAAATAGAAGAGGCAAACAGAATGATTTCAGGGCTCCAGGAGGATCAAAGCCCTCTCACAGAATTCGAGATTCTCTCAGGGCTAAGACCAAGACCTTCTCTGGGTGGCCTGTGTTTATTTAGTTATCAGAAGGGAGGGGAGTACTCAAGAAGGGTGGAACCACTCAAGGACTTCTTCAAGTAAGGTATTAAGTTAATCCACCCAGGAGTGCCATGTCTGAGGCTACAGTCTTCATCTAGTTGAAGTTGGAGCCAGGTGTCCTTGGCTGTGACCTTGTCTTACCTTTTGAGGCTTCACAGCTTCACTCACCATTACAGGCCTCAGCAGGGAACGGTGACTCACAGAGGTTCATTTACTGTGAGTCCACCGCCCATCTCCAGACAAGGAGCCTAGGCCTTGGACAGACTCACAAGTAAACACGGGAAGCCAATTGGTTAATTTAAGTCCTGCTCAGAGCTGCTTTGTGGTGGTCTCCATCACCCACTGTCATTGTTTTCTTGCGGGGTAGCTACTCTGTAAGGCAGGTAAGGCAACAATAGACTGATTGGGGATGGAATTTTTGATCTCTAGTTTTCAAGACTGATTATGTTCCATTTAGGTCTCAGTTTGGGGAAAACAGGACCGATCCAAGATCTGAACCAGAAGCTCCATACAAGTAGCCTCAAAAGCAGCAGCACTAGCGCCTTCACTGGGGCCTTCTGCTGTGCGCCATGGAAGGCCTGGATCTGGGGTCACCTGGTTCCAACCAAGAGTTAATGAGTGCCTGTGCTCTGAGGTCTGTTTCCTGTGGAGCCACGGCTCCCTGCAGCCCTAAGGCTGTGCAGCACTCCCAGCTGCCTCCTCTCCTCTCCGGCTCCTTGAGCCCATGGCCTGTGTGCCCCTGGGCCTGTCCTGCTGCCGATGACCCTTAGCTTGCATCATAAAAAGTCTAAACGGGTGCTGAAATGGGGCGTGTCAGGTGAGTTGTATGGGGTCACTCCAACCTGGCCTTGAGTTTCCTCAGCGTGGTCTGAGGAAAATCCAAGCCTAATGTCCCTGAGGCAGGAAGTGGGTCCTGGGACACAGCCTGCTGCTTCTGTGCATGAGGGGAGGTGAAGGGTTGGCTCTGGAATGAGAGTTTCTAAAGCTTTATGCCACTTTCCCTGGGGCACCCTGCAAAGGTGCCAACCCCTGGCTAAGGGGCCCTGGTGTCGGGAGCCTCTCTGAGGCTGTCCCCAGGAGTGAAGCAGGATGTCCTCAAGGAAAGCAGGGTAGGGTGGTCCTGGGTGTGGTTTGGGGGACCTGATGAAGCTCTCCGCTGGCAGACAGGAAGAGACACCTGTGGTTCTACAGGATGCCAAGAAATTGCCTACCCACAGCCTTTGAGGGAGCCCTGGGAGGGCAGCTGAGGAGTGCTGGAGCAGTCACAGAGCCAGTGCACAGACACCCCGTCAGGATATGTGACGCACCGGCCCTGGGCATATGCTGCAAGCCCTTGAAGGCAGCACCACACCTCCCTGTGCAGCACAGGGCAGGAGAAAGAACCGGGGGACTCTAGCAGAGGGGCAGGGGGCAGGCACCAGGGAGACAGCCTGACTGAGCCCAGTCAGAAACAGCTCAGGGTCTTGGGTCCCCTGCTTCCCCCACACGTTCAATTTCTCAGAGAAGGCAGAGTCAGGGGGGTGCAGAAGAGACAACAACAGAGCCCCCTTCCTGGGTGCATAGAGTCCCCCTCCAAGAGGAAAGACCCTGGAGAAAGAGGCTGATGGGAAGGGAGAGGCCACCGGGATAGGGAGAGGCCTGAGACAAGGCAGGAGAGAGGAGAAGGAAGAGAATGATGCTGAGAAAGAGGCTGCTAGGGGGACAGGAGGGAGCTGAGGCTGTGGGGAGGAAAGTAGTTAGGGTTAGGGTTAGGGTTAGGGTTAGGGCTCCTCCATCCTGCTGGTCCCAGGTGAGGACTGCACCAACTTGCACTGTTCTGAGGCTCCTCAGTGAGCCTAGGCCCAGGAGGAGGAAATGGTAGAAACCCAGGCCGAGTTAGGGTTAGTTTTAGGGCTAGGTTTAGTGTTATGGTTAAGGTTAGGGCTCCTCCTCCCTGCTGGCTCGCAGGTGAGGACTTAACCCGCCTTCCCTGTTCTGAGGCTGCTCAGTGAACCTAGGCCCAGGAGTAGGAACTGGTGGAAACCCAGCCAGAGACCCTAGCAGCCCAGCCTGGGGTCAGTGGTGATTGCCGGGCATCTGAAGTCAATGTTTAAGTGTGACCTCAGCCCAGCAGAGCCCTATCTGGGACATGCAATTACATGGGTTGGGTTTCAGCCCAAGTGCTGACCAAGGCTTGGTGGCAGGAGATAACAAGGTGGCACCAGGAAGGGTTGCGTGTGTGTGCTACATTGTGGGCTCCCAGCCCACCCCCAGGGCCAGCTCACAAGGCCTCCATTGTTGGGGTTTGGCTCCCAGCCCATTACCAGCTAGATAGGAGCTGCTGTTCTGACAAGGCTAGAAAAGCACACCCCAAGTTCAGGCAGATGCCGGTACCCCACCCTTATCAGGCAAGGAAAGGGAGCTAGCAGAGCTAATGTTGATTCAGAGGAAAGAAAGGGGAAAAATATCAGCAATCGTGGCAAAAGTCAGTTCCGACAGCAGGGTCAGGGGTCAAAGGGTGCTCAGCTAGAGGCAGGGCTAGGACAGTCTCCTTCCTGTGGCTGGAAGGAGACCCCAGCGTGTCTCACTCTGGGCTGGGCGTCGTGTCTTGGGGCACCAACCAGGCACAGATGCTCTGCTTTCTGGGACTTGATGAGCTAGGAAAAATGGTTCGTTTCCTCATACAAGGTGTGATCAAAAATTAAAGTGAATGCTTAAAAATTGTTTTGTCTTTAAAAATTTATTACAGCAAAAGACACCTTGCTATTAATCCCCTTTGGAATATTCCCACTCACTTTGAACACACTTAGCCCGTTGCTCTGGCCACTTTCTGAAGCAGTTCTGAAAGTCGTCTTTTGTGAGTGTCTTTAGTTGCGCTGTCCTGGCGCCTACATTCCAAACCTTTACCTTTCATGATCATGTTGGCTTTGAAGAAGAGCCAGAAGTCACATGCTGCCAGATCTTGTGAATAAGGTGGACAAGGAGACACTGTCATGTTGTTATTTGACAGAAATTGCCATTAATTGCTGACCAATGAGAAGTGATCATAAAATATGATGAATGGTTAAATTAAAAAGACACATTGCCATTAATCCCCCTTAAAAATTTCCCCTTTGCTTCAAATACGCTTATCCCATCTTTCTTGGCAATGTGTCTTTTAATGTAATAAGTTTTTAATAAAATTTTTAAATATTCGCTGTATCCTTCAATCATCCCTTGTATAATCCAGGCTGCCAAATGTGGGCTCTGGTGCAGGTATGTGAAACACAGGGTGGTCAGACAAGGAAGGAAGACAGTTAAGACCCTGATTGTTGGGTCAGGATGGGGCTGGAGGATAAACGCAGGTTATCGCCAGAGGTTCACCATAAATCCCAGATCTTTCCTCTCCCAGTTGCTTCTAGTCAGGGAGGTTTGTCTCAGCGAGCCACAGTCGATAAAATGGGGGTGCAAGAAGACCTGCCCGTGGGGGTTAATGCTGAGGATCAGAGAGAGGCCGCACAGGTGCTACGAATGGCGCCCAGCACGGCGGCACATGGCGTCCCCGGGTAAATGTGTCACAAATCAGCGCCTGTAATGTGCAGGTGGCTGGCAGCCTAGGAGGGGAGTGCGATGGAAACTATGGCCTGGGCCCAAGCTGGAGTGGTGACCTGGGGTGGGCTGGTGGGAGAGGAGGGCAGGCAGCTTGAGGGGAGGGCGAGAGGGAAATCCAGCCTGGAGGACCAGGCCGAGTTGGGAAGGGGTCCCTCACGTACCCACCCCCTCACCCATCCACCTCGCAGGCCCGGCACCCAGAGTGGGCAGACGGCACCAGCGCTGTGTACCAGCACCACTGCGCTAGTTAAGCATGCTTTAAAATACAAACACAGAAGGAAAGAGCCAGGAAGGTCCCACCGAGGATGAAAAGTCCCTAGAAAACGTCATGTGTAAAATCTGCCGCCCCAAAGCCGGGTGTAAAAGAGCCCACCGAGGAGGAAAGGAGTGGAGGTGGGGAAGGCTGGTTGTCTGCAACACAGCGGGAGCCGCATAGTGTGGGGTGAACTCACGTCCTGCGCACGCGAACCACGCTGGCGTGAGTCTGAACAAAGCCATCGGAGCATACAGGGCCCGGGAGAAAGGGGGAGGTCGACAAGTCCGCTCAGGCTGCCACAGCAAAGCACCACTCACTGGGTGGCTTCAACAGCAGCCGTTTGTTTCTCATCATTCTAGAGGCCAGAAGGCCAAGATGAAGGTGCTGGCATAGTCCACATCAGGCGAGGGTCTGCTAGGACTTGCAGATAGCCTCCTGCCTGCGTGCTCACCTGGCCTTTCCTCTGGGGAGCAGCAGCAAGATCTCTCATGTCCCTTCCCTCTTCTAAGGACACACAAGCTTTTGGACTAAAACCTCAGCCTTACATCTCATTTAACCTTAGGTACTTCCTTAGAGGCCTGGTCTCCAAATGCAACCCCACTGGGCAGAGCCTTCGACATACGATCTCTGGAAGACACCAACATTCGGTTCACACTTGTGCCCTTGTTGAGTGTGCAAGGCCCTTTGTTACTGGGACTGGCAGAGCAGATTCCTGCTGCTGCAGCCCCCCTGGGGTAATGAGAGCTGCCGGCGTCCCATTGCTCCCGGGGAGGCCTGGGAATAGCTCCTGGAAGAATTCTTAAGTCAGAATAAGGAAAAATAAAAAGCTTCCACAATCATTAATATCAGCAGAAGTGCAATGATGGGAAAGCCTGATGATAACCACATTTGAATTTCCTTACCCATTGTTAGATATTGTACCAAGTCTTCATGCTTCTTAGTTTAGAAAAACAATGTAATTATGGGAAAAACACACTGGATTAGAGAGTTCTATCTTCCATCTTCTAGTTAGGAACATCTTAGAAAGCTGTGACTACCTGGTTCACGTTACAGAAATGTTGTCATTGTTACTCACATGGTGACTTCTGAGTGAATGGTAGGCAAGGTGTTTGGAGGGGCAAAAAGAACCCCCAAAACCCCCAAGCCTTTAAGCAGCCTGTACACCTGTTATTTTATATACACTGCCTCCTGACATGTTAAGATAGTGCCAGTCTGATTTATTTATTCATATTTTGGCTTGTTTGTTTTAAGGTAAGTTTAGGTGAAAATTTCCTCACTTTACAAAGACAGAAATCGAGGCTCTGAGAGGTTAAGTGACTGATGGAAGTTCTCCGGCTAGAAAGTGACAGAGGCTGGATTTGAACTCGAGTCTTTCAAGTGCTCAGACTCACGTCTACTACCTTCTTTGCTGCCATGGTCTTCCCAGCCCAAATAATAAGGCGATCACAAGGGTGGTGCACACAGTGTCCAGCCCCTCGGCATCCACACGTCCCCTCACGTGCTATGCTCTCACTCCAGCACACGTGGGCCATAGTCCCCTCCCTCACACCCGGCACAGGTTGGGGACCATCTCAGGGAAGGGAGGACCAAGGTCAAGGTAACAACAGCCTCTTCCCCTTTGAGTACCAGGCACTTCACCTACAGTTGTGGGTCCTGCTTGGCCTCAGTCTTTCACAGAAAGCAGAAGCTGCTGGCCCAGCTGCAGTTCCCTTTGTCTCTGCACACACTTGCATGGTGGCCTCGCCACAGGTGCTCTGCTCACCTTCGGTCTTGGGCCAGTTCACTCACCCAGCAGAGAGCCAGCAAGGGTAGTGCTCCCTGTGAGAATGCTCCAAACTGCCCCTTGTCTCCTCATTCCAATAGCACCTGTGATCATCTTCCTATTTAATTTCTAAAGTTTAATTCAAGTTATCTGCGTCCAAGAAGCCTTCTCTGACCTCCCCTGGCCAGACTGAATTCCCCTTCCCCGAGTGACCACAGCACCCTGAGATTCCCCCATAAAAGCGAGCCCCCAATCCTGGGGTAGGAGTTTCTCTGTTTGGAAATCTCCTTTACTAGACGGGAGCTCCCCAAGGGCAGGCACTGGGTCACTCGTTCCCGTACCTCTCGAGCGCAGCTCACTGTAGGTGCTCAGTTAGAGTTGCCTAATTTACCCTTAAAAATACAAGATGCTCAGCTAAATTTGAATTTCAGGTAAACGATGAATAATAACAAGAAAATAATAATAGTAGTGAAAAATATTGCATGATTTTTGTTGGCAACCCTGTGCTCAATACATATTTATTGCCTTACTTAATATGTGAATGAACAAAAAGCACAGAAAGGAATAGTCAGAGGCAATTTGGAAGAAAGCAAAATCAGTTTGCCTGGAATATGAGACTTGTACGCAGGTGTCACAGATGGTAAAATGAGAGAAGTCCCATGGCAGTGTGACCAGGGTAGCGTCCAGTGCCCAGCAAGCGCTCCATCAGTAGTGAGGGAGAGACTGAATTGATGAGCACCTCGGGGAGGGACTGGTGTTCAGTGGCAGGACAAGTGTCAAGGAAGTCAAAACAGAAACGGAGGACCTGGCGACAATAGGGGCTTTGGTCACGGCATTTGAGAGGGTCAAGTGGCAGTCAAGCTGCAGCCGCCACACTCCCAAAACTCAGACTCACAGAGTGATACAGCCTGGTTGGGGGAGGCACTGAGACTGTCCTCTGGGGCGCAGCAGGGCCTGTGTCCTCTTGGGCAGGGCGGCTAAGCTGCAGAAGGGATGGGCAGACAGCTGGGCAGACAGCGGGCAGCTCTCGGCACAACTTCTACCCTGGGCCTTCTCCTGACTTGATTCCCAAGGACAGGACAAGTGCAATCCCTGATTCTCTCCCCTTGGTCCAAAGAGCAAATCGACTGCCATACTTGCTGGGGGTTTCCCTAGAGTTCTTCCTGCAGAGCATGGTCTCAGGGGAGTTTCCCTCACCCTCTAACCCAGGCCGCTGGGCTCCCAGGGCCCTCGGCTGCAGTACGGTGGGGAGAGGGAGGGTGTCGAGCTCCGGGAGGAAATAGGCTGTCATTGTCCCCCTGGGCCTGGCAGCACAATGGGGGGCCTGTGTCCCGGCAGCAGCTGTGTGTGGCTCTGACGCTGGTGGACACCGCCTTGGAGAAACACGCAGCCTGGGGGACCCCCGTCTGTACCGTGTGTCTCCGGGTGGGACCTCTGGTTCTGTGTGCCTGAAGGGTGCGTGGATCTGGGGGTTCCTTCTCACAGCCGGTGGTGCCTACTGTGTGTTCACACCACGTGTGTGACTGGGCACAGGCAGGGCTGTTCTCATGTGCCTGCGGGGGGCCAGGGCTGGTTTAGCAAGCCTGCAAGTAAATACAAGCCCGTGCGCGCGCGCGTTTGTGTGTGTGTGCGTGCGCGTGCGTGTGCGTGTGCGTGTGCGTGTGTGTGTGTGTGTGTGTGTGTGTGTGTGTGTGTTGGGGCACGGAGGCCGAGGAATGCTTCTGAGTATGTGGGAGCACTGGGCTCTGCCTCCCAGGACGGTGAGGCCTCACAGGAGGGATTTGCTGCCTACCAGCACCCAAGCTGCTGCTCCACCCCCGCCCCGTTCCCTGCCCTCCAGACATGAACAAAGGCCCTGCTTGTAGGATGCAATGCGAGCTTTTCAGGTATTGCCCTGCTGCGCTGGTGATCAGGCCCTCTTCCTGCCTGCCAAGGTGCAAAGGATCTAGACGAAGGGTAGCCAAAGGAAACGGGCAGGAGATGGGGTGTCTGCTGTCCATTTTAAGGGATGGTACAAGGAGCTGAGGAGCTCATGAACGTGCCCTTCTGACTAAAAGGAAAGGGTACTACTCTCCCTATGGGAGTCTTCCTGCCTTCAGGATCCCACCCAGCAGGCAGGCCTGGGGATGGGTGTGGGGCAGGCATCTCTCAGCTTATCCCACAGACGTGCCTCTATCTTGTCTCCCATAGGAAATGTATAAGATGATCCTTTGGGTGAGGTGTAAAAATATTATGTCTTTTTTATACCCTAGAAATTTAAGAAAGGCTTACCTGATATTTAATAAATGAAGTAACAGTGCACCCTCCCTCAGTCCCAGCTTCAGACCATCCTGAGTTCCAGAAGGTTCTCTGAGAGTTCAGGGATTTGAGTGTGGGATGTAGCTGGTGCCTTCCCAGTCTGACTCCCTCTCAGAGAAGGCCACTTTCCTCACAGTGTAAGCACCACAGCACGTGCCAGTGTGGTCAGGCATCTAAAAACGTAAGTAGAATATTTTCATACTACGTAAACGACAGAGGTATAGTGGAAAACTCTTCCTGGGGAAAAAGCCTTCCAAGTGTCACATATGAGGATGGTTTGTGCATTTTTCTTTGACAGCAGGTGAATAAGTTCCAGATTCATGGGCCTCTTCTGACAAGAAAGGCTGTTAGTGGGTGACTGTTACAGAAAATACCCCCTCCCTAGCCAGTACACTTCAGTTTCTTAGTTGCCCAGGTAACAGTTCTTGTTCCAGTTCCGGTTGCTCCCATCTCTTAGAAAGGACTGGTCACTGTGATGCATATTGTAAGACCCAAGCCCCAGCTCACAAGCCATTCTGCCTCTGTACTTCCTGCTTGCTTATCCCATATATCAGGGCCTGAGATTCTGGGAATCATCCGGACCAGTGCCCGTCGATGTAAATAAATCTGCCTCCGAATCCTGGGTGTTGTGTTGGTGTTTCTGCTTGCCATTGCATGACCTTGGTGAATATTTCAGATAAAAAACTCTATCCTACATCAAGTCATAGGGACATTGCTAAAAAATGACAAAAGAAGACTTTTCAGATAAAATTTATGCTAGCGAGAGAGCACTTTGAAAATGGTTGCTTGGAAATATTTCCATCATAAGGTGATCTTACTGATGAAAACTATATAATTATGTCACTTAATAAAAACTCCATGTAGCTAAAAATAAGTTTGGAAATTTTTCTAAATAAGGGACTTAGGGGAATTTTGGATCAGCTTTTTAAAATTATAAAAACATAAAACTTTTAATTATTTTACACCAAGTCATTTGACATCAGGAAAGATGGAAACTTACCAGCTGAATGGGCACAGCTGATGATTAGGAGTGAACTATGAATGTTATTTAACGGGCGCAGTGAATGACGCACTTCTATCATTTGAGGTCGCTCTTATGGTGACAGTCACTAACACTCAAACTAAACTGAACCAGATCTTGAAATTTTTGTATCCCAGAGCATTTTTAAAAGAGTATTTAAAAATGTAATATGTTTCATCACAGAGAGAATTGTGTGCATTTTAATAATAATGAAAAAAACCCTTGCTATCACCCCTAAGCATCTAACCAGCTAGTCTCCAGTGTCTGGTTTCTGTGTTCCATGAGCTAATTAATGTCCTTGTTCTTTAAACCAGCTCAAATCAGAATTTCTAGTACTTGCAGCCAGAGGCTGCCTGAGCTACCCTCTGAGCTACTGTCCCAGGTTGCTTCTAGCCTGAGGGCTTCACTGAAACTGGGTCCTGGGGTGTCATCGAGGGCATCCCAGGGCAGTGTGTGAGGCCCAGGAGCAGTAACACTAGCAGCAGCCTGGCATTGTTGAGTGACCCTCCTTACCAGCTCTGGGAGAAAGCAGCAAAACCTTCTAAGCCTGCTCTAGCCCTCCATCTAAAGATGTACTTATTGAGCATTTTCTAGCTGCGAGGCTCTGCTCTGTGTTCACGTGACATCTCATTTCAGCTAATGACAACCCAACAAGAACATGCTATTGCTACCCTGTTGACATGGGAGGGCATCTCACAATGTCTCTTTAGAGATATTATCCATTTACCCAGCTGTTAAGTCAGAGCTGGGATTTGAACCCAGGCAGTCTTGTTCTGTGCTCTGTTCTTTTTTCTTTTTTAAAGCTGCTCTGACATACAAAGTTGCATGTATTTAATGAATATAACTGGATGAGTTTGGACACATGGGTGTGCTTGTGAAACCATTGCGCAGTCAAGGTAAAGAGACACAGCCCTCGCCTCCAAAAGTGTCCTTGTGTTGACAAAACCAGCTAATTTGTGTTTTGACCTGGCTTTATAGAGCATCGCAAACTGAAACTTTTCTGCACAAAGTATATAGTTCAGGATTTTGTAAACTCACACTGACACCTACTGAGTTAAAATATATGAAATTATTTAAAGATAATTCAGTGTTTGGGAAATAACATTACGCTAATACGGAAATCACTGCCAGAGACAGTCCATTCTCTTTTCATTTGTTAACTAAGGCGTAAACCCTACATGATTCCAGTTGGAGTTATTAGAGAGAATTGGAAACGCCTATACTCATGCTTACATTTTATAGCTTTAATTTGTATTATGTCTTTAGTCCTGGGAGGAGTTACATCTTTTTCTTACCAAAAACAAATATGGATTAATTGCTTCAAGTTTGTGTAAGTGATAAGTCTAGAGATTCTTCTTTTCAGAAGGGAGGGTGGTATAGATAGAAAATGACAACACTTAGTGTCATTGTTTATGTTGTACCGAAAGACTTCGATTTTTAAAATTTGAAACAGAAAACACTTCTTACAGGAGGGTTTCCATGATTGCAGTGTAGTTCACTACATACTGTTTTGAGTTTTTTTGTGTGCTGAATTTCTTTCTGTTTCTTTAATACCTGGTTTTGTACGCATCTAACTTTGTTCTCTTTTGGTTGTTCAGAAAACTGTATTATTTTTCTCCTAAGCAGTGCTTAATTTGTGTTTTTTTGTTGTTGTTGTTTTTTGTTTTTATTTTAAAGAATAAAAGAAGGATAACATAATAATAGGGGGGACTTAGCAAATTACAGACAAAATGGTAGGAAATTATCAATGGTTATCATTTTACATATTATTATCTACAAAATA
>NW_004955441.1:10250305-10288958 GCF_000276665.1 Chinchilla lanigera | reverse complement strand
ATAGAATGCTGAGGAGGCAATTCTTACTAACATCTCAAGTGAGCTATCTGGGGTAATTTGTGTTTTAAAATTTTGATTGCGAAGCAGTCTCTGTGCTCACACTGTTCCATCCAAAACACTTGTTAGCCTGTCCCACAGCACTCACACACATGCAGTGTAGAAGCGTCAGAGTCGGGCACCTTCCTGGCTTTTTTTTAAGGAGAAAAATACTGTATTTAAGATGCAAAATAAACTTTTAAAAAGCAGGCACTAACATATATTTCTTCCAACCTTTGATTACAGATTTGTCCTTGCACATTTAAGGTGAATTACCTTCAAAAAATATTGTTCTTGGGAGCAGTGTATGTTACTTTACACAGCAGTTTCTGTCACATGTTAATGTCAGAACATTCTTGGTTTTAAACTTTTTTTTATTGCCTTTGGCTGTTGATTAATACAGTACAAACGCAGTTTCAGAAAAAATCTTGAAAGTAATATATTTAACCAATTAAAATATTTATCTGTAGAAAAAAGTGTCCTTGTGTTTCTTTGTCTAGATTTTTTTTTTTTTTTTTTGGTTAAAAGCACACAACATTAGAATCCTTCTCTTGCTCCTCAGACTTAACCACTGCACCACATGGTCTCTAATCCTTGTGTCCTTACTTGATAATAGGGAAGCAAATTAAATTACAGTGATTCCCCTGCTGAAAGAATTTCTGCTTACCAAGTTTTACTTACGACAGCTCATAAAATTCATTCCATCTGGCAGTGACAACCATAATGACATCATGTACTTATACTTAAGGACGTGAATCCAATCTTTGGAGCTCAGCATCCTAAAGAGAACAGATATCCCCGTCCCACTTTCTCAAAGGGAGGACAAATGGCAGTTTAAAGGCTGCTTCTAAAGATACTTCAAAATTTCCAATGAAACTCTCTCCAGAAGGGGATCTTGAAATGCCCCCACTCCACTGAGGGTGCTTTTCTTCACCTCATGCAGCACGCAAGATTAAGGTGGGAAACGCAACATACATGGAGAGATGGTGACCGTGCTGTGCACAGCGTGGGGACTGGCCTGGCTCAGCAGCATCCCACGGGCAGTGCCAATTTCAAGCCCCGGGAATGTGGGTTTCTTACTTAACTTCCTTGTACTGCAGTTTCCTTGTTTGTTAAGTAAGGAAAATAGTACCTACTCATAGGGGTTTTAAGAAGAGAAAATTAATTTTTATTCATAAAACACTCAAGAACATGCTTGCTAGATATATAGAAAGAAATATTACGACTCAATATTAAGAAGATACTCAAAAATAAGCACAGGCCAGCCCGGTGGCACTCGCCTGTAATCCCAACACTCTGGAAGGCTAAGGCAGCAGGCTCCAGAGGTCAAGCCCAGCCTGAGCAACTTGGTCACTTTGAAGATGTACAGATAAGACAAAAGAAAAACCACACATAGAAGATGGCCAGTTTCATGATTACTGGGGAAACACTAATGAAAACCATAAGACAACACCACTATGCACCAACTAGAATCATTACTATAAAAAATACCCTGACAATATCAGAGACAATGCAGAACAACTGGAAATTTCCTGTGCTGCTGGTGGGAATTCAAAATGGTATAGGCACCTAGCAAAAGAGGGCAGCAGTTTCTAAAGCGGAACCTTTACCTATTACATGACTTAACATGCCTTCTTCTAGATATTTTTATTTACACAACATACAAATGCAAATACTCAAATACAATGTGCCACCCTGGAGATCAAGTCTTTTCCACATGGACCTTTGAAGGACACTTAGCATCCACACTTTAGCAACTACTTAGCAATAAAAAGAACAAAGTACTCATATACACAACATGGGTAATTCTCAAATATGATACGCCAAATGAAAGAAGTTAGACACAAGTCATTACAGACTTTGATTCCACTTATGTGTCATTCTGGGGAAAAGTGAAATTACAGGGACAGTGATCAGACCAATGATTCCTGGGGGAAGGAAGGGGGAAATGACTGAGAAGGGCCATGAAGGAAATTCTTGGGTAATGAAAATGTGCTATATCTTTCATTTTTCAGTAGTGGGGATTGAATCTATGGTCTTTGCATTGAGCAACATCCCCAGCCTAACCCTTTAACAATTTTTTTTGAGTCAAGTTCTCTCCAAGTTGCTGGACTTGAAAGCTGTTATACTTCTGCCTCAGGCTTCTGTAGTACTGGGACTGCTGGTCAGGAGCCACCACATCTGGCTGGAAATGTTCTGTATCTTCACTGTGATGGTGCTTACTTAGTTGTACACATTTGTCCAAACTCATTCAACTGTGCATTTAGAAAGGATCCATTTCATTGTATGTAAATTATATTTCAATAAACTTATAGTTAAAAAGCAGTACTTAGCATATTATAAATGTTACAGAAACACTCAATAAAGCATATATTTTAAAGTATAAAAACTCTAGAAGTTATACCCAAAATATTATCAAGGATTATCTCCAAGAGATAATCTTCCCTCCAAGAGGGAAGATAATTGTGATTTTTACTTCTTTATATTTTAGGTATATAAAATAAGGTTTTTTTTGAAACATGGAGATTGAAAAACTGATTCTAACATTTATATGGAAATACAACAGATCTAGAACACCCAAAACAACTTTCACCACAAAGTTACAGTAATCAAGACAATGTGGTACCAGTGTAAAGATGAAAATCAATGGAGCAGAACTGAGCCCAGAAATAGAACCATATTTATATGAACCAATGATTTTCAACAAAATCTCAAAGGCAATGTAGTGCAAAAACAAGACAATCTTTCTCAAAACAGGTAATACTGGACAATTACTTATATTCATAAGCAAGATAGTAAAGTATCCTGTGCCTCCTCTATAAAGCAGAACCCAAGGTAGACTCTAGACCTAAATGTAAATATCAAAGTATAAAACATCCAGAAGAAAACTTTTGTGACCTTGGAGTAGGCAAAATTTTTTTGGATACAATACCAAAAACATGCTCCACAAAATAACCATTTGATAAACGGGGCTTCTACAAAAAATAAAATCTTTTGCTCTTAACAGACACTGTTCGGAGAATGAAAAGAAGAGCTACCGACTTGGGAGAAAATATATTCAAGTCACATATATGATAATAAATTGTATCCAGAATATATAAAGAACTCATAAAACTTAAGAAGAAAAGAACCTTATAAAAGTAGACAACAGATGTAAGTGATCACTAATAATTGTAAATAGCTAAAATGAAAAAGACTGACCATACCAAGTGTTGGCAAGGATTTGAAGAACTGCAACTTTCAAATACAGGCAATGAGAATTTATGATGGTACAGCCAGCACCCACTTTGGAAAACAGTTGCTTAAGAAGTTAAACATACATATATCATGTGACCCTGCTATTCCACTCATAAGAATTTGTTAGGGAACTAAAAGCACATGTCTGTACAAAGACTTATTCACAAATGCTCATAGCAGCTTCACCTGTAATAGCCTAAAACTGGAAACAACCCAAATGCCTATCAACAGGTGAATGAATAGGTAAATTGTGTTTTATCTATACAATGGAGTATTACTTAGTATTAAAAAGGAATTAACTATTGGTATATGGATGATTTTCAAGATAATTATGCTGAGAGAAAGAAATCAAATCCCAAAAGAATACCTATTTGCTGTGTGGTTGCATTTATATAAAATTGTAAGCAATGAAAATTAATCCACAGTGACAGCAAATCAGCGATTTCCTGGGGCTGGGAGGAACTGCCACCACACCTGGGTGCTGATTGCTTTTTAATGACAGTTTTCTAATAGGCAGAAATACGAGAATAAGGGCTTTGCATTATCTCATGCACACGCATTTTTGCAGCTAGTTACTGTGTGCTCTATTTGGTTAGTCATACACTACTTGGAAAGCTTTGTGATGTACAGATTATAGGTGTGTCCTTATAGCTACTTGAGTTTGGTTTTGTGGTTTGTTCTATAAAAATTTGTGTAGCAGGCCTTTGGCCAGGAACACACTCATCTATTAAATATTGTTTCTGTGGGAAAATCAGAACTGAGTTACGTTATATTTCCATAGTTCACTCCCTGTGCCCCTAGGCTTCCTCTTTTCAAAGCTGGCTTATATCGTGTTCCTGGACCTTCACAATAAAAAGTCAGATCTTATTGCTTCCCCGTTAAATCCCTCAGTGATTCCCAGCACTTAAATCTAACCTCCATCGCATGATGTTCAAGGTCCCCATCTACCGCGCAATGCTGTCTCCTAGGACTCCTCCTCTTTATGCCTCTGAACCACATGTCAGTGCTTCTGCCACTCTGAGTTTGGACTCAAACCATCCAGTTGCCAACTATGTCCTCCTCTTTCTCCTCACTGGTGCATGCAGAAGTCTCCCATCCTCCAAGACTCATTTCAAATATCGCCCCTCCTGGAAGACTTCCCAGACTCACCAGACAGAGTCGGCACTCTCCTTGTGGCATGTGTGCAATGCCTTGCACATTCCCCTGCTACACACTTACCCCACTGCACTGCAGTGACCACAGCACATCTCTATTCTTCAGGCTAAAGCTCCACCTGTGGTACAAGAAATCCCCACCACCACATAGCGGCTTACCCAAGTTTGTTTATTTCTTTCTCACATTAAAGTCCCAACTGGTATGCTTGCTCAGCTCTGTTGTTATGGTTTAGATCTAAAGTGTCCCCCCAAAGCCTCATGTGTGCAGGAGGTGATTGAGTTGTAGAGGGTCCTATGACTGATTAGGAGGTGGGGCCTGGCTAGAGATGGGTCACTGGCGGTGTGACCTGCAAGGGTATATTCTTGTCCTTGGCTCCTCTCCTTTCTCTCTCTCTGCTTCTCAGATGCCATTGCTTAGCGCCTCTCCTCTGTGCCCCTCTGCCATCCTGTTTCTGCCTTGGAGCCAGCCACGACCATAGACTAACACCATGAGACAAAATAAACCTTTCCTTCCTTAAATTGTGTCAGGTATTGTGTCTTGGTGGTGGGAAAGTAGCTAAGACACACAGTTCCATCTATCTTTTTGCTTCACCACCCTTAGGGATCTGTGTTTTGAATAGTTTACTTTCCTATGCATGGTTCAACACGGTTCTCCAATATGTCCACATTCCAGTCATCAGGGCAAGGGAAAAGGGGCAGAGAGAGGGTCTCCTGCCTTTCCAGGTATGATTCAAAAAATGCTATTCACCAACATTCTATTCATAGTTCATTGGCCAGAACTTAGTTACAGCTGCATAGAGCTGCAAAGGAGACTGGGAAATGCAGTTTTATTATGGGTAACCACACGTGAGGTTGATTTAAAAAAATGTGTGAAAGTTTAAATGAAAAATTTAAAAATTATAACAGTAAAAGACATAGTGCCATTAATCTCCCTCAGAATATTCACCCATTCTTGCCACTGTTTGAAACAGTTCTGTAAGTCCTCTTTTGTGAGTATCTTTTTGTGTCATTCTTGATGTCTTGAGCTGACTCAAAAAACAGCAATTACTGTCCAACAAAAATATTACAGTGTATTCTCATCCACCCAACTGAGCAGATCTGCCACCTCTAGACTTCTGGTTCTTCCTCAAACTCAAAATGACTGTTAAAGGTAAACATTTTATATTGATGCAGGACACTGAGACAGCCATGACTGCACATATGAAGATACGCATGAAAGAGAATTTCAAGAACTGCTTCAGAAAGAGTTAAGAATGATGGGAGAAGTATGCTCGAAGCAAGGGGAATTATTTTGAGGGAGATTAATGCCAATACATAATACATTTTAAAAAATGTTTTTAATTCACTGTAAAGTATTTTTTGATCATACTAGAAGTCAGGTGCCATATTTTTTATGAAAGTAAAGTGGAAAATCAATCCTGAGGTACATTAGCAATCTCTGCCACAGTCCACCTCTTTAGTTTCTTCTTTCCAATATCTTCTTTTCACACACAGTACGCAAACGCTACCTTCCAAGAGAAGCCATGTCAGGTACTACCCAACACCTCAGACAGCCTGCATGCAGCCACATGTGGCCTGGAGACCCCCACCCACCTCCAGCACACCTGACAGAACACCATGTGACGGAATCATGGAACAAGAGCCACATCTGACAATTAAAAACAACATTTACTCGGAAAATAAAACAATGGGAACTACACAAATTGCCCATCCATGGCAATTATCAAATCATTCTAGTTAGAAGTTATAAAGACACCTTGTGCTTCTATTTTCTGGGAGTGACTCCCTTGTCCGTTGTCCTCCCTGGCCTCCAGCTTGGCCTTCTGGGAGGTCATTACCCTGCACAACCACATCTGAGGCAGGCGTTAAGGAACATGCCTGTCTCCGGCTCTTGGACTGTTTGCTTCTAGTCAGGTCCATGTGCAGGTAACTCCAGCCAAAGGTCTTGTCTTGACAGAGTGTTTCAGCCTGAAACCTCTAGCTGTATTTTTACTGGCCTCTGTGCTCTGTTATCGTCAGGCCATCTGAGACAATAGACCTGGGTGGAAAGGGAACACCCTTCGTCTGATCTTGGCTGCTGGGCGGACTCCCATTGTCTAGGGGAGAACTGTTCTCTGAGAAAGCCTGAGAAAGGCTCAGGGCCATAGTCTTAATCCTACAGAGGCTGTTTTTGCAGAGCTGACTTAAGTCATGGCTTCCCTTTGCGATGCAGAAGCACTAGGGTTTTGCAACTCTTCAAGGCTCTAAGTTACTAGATTCTCAGTCTGCTTAGCAGATGAGAGACAGAGATGCTACCTTGTCTATCCCAGCCTTACTCCCTTCTCTCTTGGCTTGTAGAGTGGCTGGGTCTAACCTGAGATCATCTCATTTTTGTTTTGTTTTGTTTTCTGGAATCTGCTGAAAGCAGCAAGAAGTGGTCAAGAGCACTCGCCAATTCTAAAATTCTTCTAGAATTACAAGCCCAGAGGGCAAGTAGTCTTCCTGCCAAAGTCTCATACATGACACTTTCACAAAATGTTTTGCCAGAGCGTAAGAATAGCCACCAGCTTTCCAGTCTGCAATATCTGTGTCTGTTCCACCTATTAAGACACTGCCATGTATGTGAGAATCTTTTTTATGGTACCCTACTTCCAATTATAGCTGTCCCTCGGTCTCCATCGGGAATGGATTTCAGGATTCTCCATGGATATTGAAATCCAAGGATGCTCAAATGTTTTATATAGTAGTGTGGTATTTGCATATCACCTACACGCATCCTCCTGTGTACTGACTACCTGTAATATCTAATGCAGTGTAAATACTATGTGAATACAAGTCATACTGTAATTTTTAGGAAACAATGAGGAGAAAATATCTGTACATGTTTGGTATAGATTTTTTAAAAGTATTTTTAATCCATGTTGATTGAATCCACAACATGGAACCCACAGAGAGGCAGTGCTGGCTGTACTCTAAATTAGTTATGAAATAGGTTTTGGCAGTGATAGCTGAGAGAGCAAACAGAACAGCAATTTGGTATGTTTTCTTTTTTGTTGGTTTTTTTTTCCCCCTTTGGCTTGAACCATCAACATTTATTTCTTGTGGTTCTGGAGGGCGGGAGGTCCACAATTAAGGGGCAAGAGATCTGGTGTCTAGCGAGACCCTCTTCCATGTTTGCTGATGGCTCATCACTGTATCCCCATGTAACAGAGACAGAGCAAGCTCTGTTGTGTCTTTTTATAAGGGCCCTAATAGCATTCGTGTGGGGTCCACCATGTAATTTAATCACGTTCACTTCCCCAAGACCCCCACACACACAGTGTCATCACCATCCAAGTTAACTATCTGACCAAGATGGAGGCTTATTTCTCTGTCGTGAGAGTCTGACCTGGTATAATGACCCTGCTGCATGAGGGCAGCAGAGCTCTGGGTTTGCTTTGTCTTGAACTCTCCTGGGATGCTGTCCTCATCCATGTGGTCCACTAGAGTCTCCCCCAACACACCAAGTGCTCATTCTAGTGAACAGGAAGGGGAAAGGATGGGAGGGATCTGCGATTTAGAAGTTGTGTATATCCCTGTGGTCACCTCTGCTGTGGTCCGGGTGTGCTCCACAGCCCAAATTCATATGTGGAAACTTAATTGCTAATGTGATAGGATAGGAGGCGGGACTTTAGGAGGTGATGAAGACACAGGGACAGAGCCCTCATGAATGGGTGCCGTGGTCTGAATAATGCTCATGTGCTGGAAGCTTGGTTTCCTGTGTGGTGAGACCCTCCAGGGGTGGGGCTCAGTAGAAAGTAATTAGGATATTACTTCTAATGGGGCTGTGTCCTCATGAATGGATTCATACTGGTCTTACAGATGGTTTGGATCTGGTAGGAGTGGTTTATTTCCTGTGACAGTGGGTTGTTGTAGTCAGGGGTTACAAGGAGAACAATAAGGACACAAAATTTATAAGATTATTTATAATGGTCACCCAAAGAGTCATATACAAAGGAAATCTGTTCACACACTAAAGACCTAAAGAGGGCCTGGATCCCATGGCAGTGTCCTGCATGAGTCCAGCTGAAGACCTAGAGCCCATAACAATGCCTCGCTCGAGTTCACCTGGAGGCCAAGAGCCCACGAAGATGCCTCACGCAGCCCTGCCACAAGGGTCTGTGCTGAGAAGGCCATAAGGTCAGTGGTGGAAGCTAGAAAGTCTGTGCCAGCGGGATGAAGGATCTGCGCTGGCAGGCTAAGGGATCTGCACTGGAACTGGGAAGCAATGCTCCAAGAAAGAACAAGAGCTCCCCTGAAAACTACCACAGTCATCCTCAGTGACAATGAGTCCCAACTTCTCCAATGGTGAGAACAGCTGAGTCTATATCAGGAAAGCCAGCATGACAAGCTTCTCCAGGAGACTGAGCAGTGCACCATCTTCCCCTCCGGAGCCAGGAAGCAGTGCTCAAAGTAAGGACCAGGGCTCCCCCAAAGTGAACCATAGCCATTCTCAGCAACAACAAGGTCCCAAGCTCCTTCACCAATGAGAACAGCCAAGTTCATCAGGAAAGCCAGCAGGACAAGCTCCTCCAAGAGAACCAACAGCCCAGGAGAACCAACAGCTCCCAAAAGCTTCTCTTCTTCCCCTCCAGTTATGGCTCTTATGCTGCTGGCAACAATCCTCAGGTAGTCCGGGCCTCCCACACCCAGCACCAGTTCAGCTGGTGCTATAGCTTCAGTTCAGCTGGGTGTTACAAGTTGACCACCAGTTGTCAATCCACCACATGGATTGATACAAAAAGAGGAAGTTTGGTCCTCTCTTCTTTCTTGCTTCTTGTCTTCCTATTCGACCTTTCTCTTTCATGTTTGCATCCTCCCATCCCATCCTACATGAGGTACTCACCAGAGCTGAGCAGATGCAGGCATTATGCTCTTGAGCATCCAGAACTGTGAGATGAATAAGCCTCTTTTCTTTATAAAATACAAAGCCTCAGGTATTTTGTAATAGCAACACAAAACAGACTAAGACAACAAGGTTAGAAATCTTATGAAAGAGGTTGAAGGGAGAACCCTAATTTCTTTTATTTCTCCCCTTTCATCGTCTCAAGAAGCCTCTGTCTTCAAAGCAGAAAGCAACCCTCAGCAGACAATGAACCTGTAGGAACTTTGGACTTCTCAGCCTCCAGAAATGTAAGAAATAAACTTCTGTTGTTTATAAATTACCCTTCTCAGGTATTATATTTATAGCAGCCCAGACAGACTAAACCAACCTCCCTTTGGCTAAACCTTGATCATGTACACTTAGTTGGAAGGAGGCTGGAAAATGCAGTTTGTATTCTGTTGGCTAAAACTTAGGGCTTCTTTCACAAGGAAGAAGGGATGCATGAAGATAATCAGTCATGTCTGCCACACCCTGACTCCCCTCTTTGAGGGGTAGAGGTAGTTGTACCCTCTTTGTCATCCAGAGGCCCAGACCTGTGCCCAGCAAGGTTGATGACTACGTGTGTTCAGCTTCTGTTTTCCTAAATCACGACTCCAGCCCATCCCAGTAGACATGGGCAGTGTGGTTTGTGCTTGAAAGCTGCCTTCTTCCATGTAGCCAAGATGCCTCTAGCACCACATTCTCCAGTTCTATGGACCCACTTTCTATCCCGCAGTGTTGGGGAGCGTTCTGAGGTGGGCATTTTTCTCTCCTGACTCAGTGTGTGCTCTGAAGCCCCTGGTCCTCCTCACGGTCCCCACCGTGCCTGCTTCCACTCTCTGTACTGCCTCTCTCAGCTGAGGTCAGTCTCCTGCTTCCTTCTTCCAGATGTACCAAGCTCCCCCGGCCCGTTCTGGAGCAGATGTGGAATCAGGCTCAGGAGAAACAAACAGAGGGCAGGGGCAGAACAAGATGCAAGATGACTCCAAGGCATATTCACAAATCACCTCCTCAGAAGGGGGGCTGGTGGTTCTGAAGGGAGCTCCTCATTAGCAATGTTCTTCTGTTGGTCCCTATTTACCCCATGGCACATTATCTCCGGGTACCAGACAGCTCTTCTGTTCTCATCCATTCCTGGGTCCTCTCTCTATCTCTCTCTCTCTCTCTCAATCTCAATCTCAATCTCTCAGGCTTCAACTTGCCATCCTCCTGCCTCAGCCTCCCATAACAAGACTGTGCATTGGCATACTCAGCTTCAGCTTTCCCTTCATCTCAGCCTTACCATCCTGTGGGCAGGGGCACCAGGAACCCTGTTTCCTACACCTTAACAGTCCATCGCTGTGTTTCCTTAAGAAAAAGAACTCAAAACTGCAGAGTGGTACTCCTTCCCTGGAAGGCAGAGGAGGCTAATGCTCATTTGCATGTTAAACACTCAGTTTTTCTCCTCTCTGCCGAGTAAGCCCTCATTCAGGCGCTGCAGTTGCCCCGGGGGGAGGGGAGGCACCTGAGGCCTAGAGGCCTTGAGCCACCTGTTGCAGCTCATGGAGTGTATGAGGCCAGACAGGGCCACAAGCTGGGTTCCAATGTCCTTGCCTTCCGGGAAGCTGCTGCATTCCATTGGGCCACCTCTGCGGCTCTGTGATGTCTCACTTCTTTCGCCCCATTTCCTAACCAGACTGGGTCCCTGGCAGCCGCACGAGGGCATACTCTCCTGCCAGCCCATGCCCAGGTCAAACTGCTTGCAGGACACTCTTCTTGGGCGCACCCTGCCTAACAGTGTGTGGAGCGCACCTGCCGGACTCAGGCTCAGAACCCCGTAGGTCCCGTGCTTGCCCACTGACAGGGTGCGGTCAGCCCGCAGTTGGGTGGGGAGAGGCTGGCGGAGGACTGGAGCTGAATGGCTGCTTTCTTCTTCCAGGGCCGCCTCCCCACCAAGCGGTCACTGATTAACCCTTCAGACCAGATAACCCCTCCAGGAGAAGAAAGCATGTGCTTATCCTGGGTTGTAAAACATCAATATTGACTTCTCAGCTACAAAGCCAAAGAAAGGGGAGGTGGTGCTGCAAGGCAGGCTTGCCTGACACTCCTGCGACACCCAGAGAACTTGTGATCTTTCTGCCCCAGCCTCCTGGTGCACCGGCCCCCTTCCCTGTGAGAACATAAGGGGCCAGACCTCAGTATCTGAAGGTGTCACATTCGCACTCCCTTCCACTTCAGGGGCCTTCCTGAGCCGGGCTGGGGGGCACTCCGTCATCCCCTGCTGCTTGGGGCCCCTTCCCTCCCTACACCCAGTGCAGCAGGTAACAGAGCCACACAGGCCCAGGCTCCGGGCTCAGACTGCCTCCTCTCTGCTCTTCCCTAACTCTGGGACTTGGAGAAGCGATCACTTGCGCCTCAGTTTTCTTATTTGTAAAGTGCCATGGCGCCAGCACCAGCACAGGCTGTTTAGGAATATGAGAGGGAAGCACTGACGCTCAGCAGCCAGTGCTCCTGTGATCCGTCTGTGGAGTGATCAAAACGCATGGTGGATGTTTACGCTGTCACAGAATACTGCAGCACAGGACACACGGCATTGCCCTCCCTCACCGCCGCCCCCAAAACAGGACAGTCACCGTATTTTTGATCACACCCCGTAAGGACAGGACAGAGGACTTCCAGGACTGCTTCAGCAAGTAGCAAGAAGGATGCAGCGTGTTTGAAGTGAGAAGCAGTCTTCTGAGGGGGCTGTGTGGCAGTGTCTTTTACTGGAATAATTTGTAAAATTTTAAACAGGTGCCATATTTTCCAGCCCTACCTCTTGTTCATCTCTCTCCCCCTTCGCCTCCTGTCTAGTTTGCACATTACTGCATGTCCTCTTGCTGGCTCCTGTCCAAGCTCCGCTGAGGTAGCCGTGGGATGGACAGTGCCATATTCACCCAGGCCAGAAGCCAAGGCCAGAGTTTTCATCCTTCTGGCCCAGAATGAGTCAACCCCCACACACCCACTCTTCCTGTGGGGAACTTGTGGCCACCGCTGCTCCGGGTGGGACCTCTGGGTGGGACCTCTGGGCGGGGACCCAGCTATGTACTCCTCAGAGAACCTCACATCTCCCTCTTGGGCTCTGCACTCTGTACCCCCCACCTTCCTCTTTGGGAAAAAGATCTTTCTTTGGCATGGAGAGGCACAGCATGGAGCATGCCCAGCTGAATTTCCAGACATGCTGGGGACTTCCCGCAGCTCCTCCTGGGCTCAGGGAGTGCAAGCAGGCTTTGGAATCGCCTCGATCCTCACCTGGGCCAGCACCCTCCACTCTCCAGGCTTTTCCTCCTCCCCAGGTGAGCCCCACCTAAGCCTCACCTCATGGTGCTAGAGGCCAAGGCCCCAGCCCTTAGCAGCCTCCTCTGGGCTGGCCAGAGGGGTTCAGTCCCTGGCACCTGGTCAATGATTAACACTGAGCAAACTCCAGCCACAGCCAGGCCTCCCAGCAGGGTGAGGAGCAGACAAAGGCCCTCTTGTCCAGCTGGGCTTCCATCTTGGTGGGAGGTTCCTGAGCTTGGTCGATTCAGGGTGACAAACACCCCATCCCCAGCAGGGAGCTGGGTGGAAGTGGGTTCTGGAGGAGGAGGAGGACAGAGGAGTGTTTGGCCACAGGCTCGTTGCTAAGCTGCGGCTTCATGTGTTGAGCATGCCTGACAGGGTGTCCTGCTGAGGGGGTCCCAAGCCGGGCTGCTTCCTCACCCACCTGCTTCAGGGCTAATGTGGAGGTGGCCATCTGCCTCTGAGAGAAGCTCCCAGCTCCTCCTTCCTTCTTCTCCACAGCCCTGCCTTCCCAAACCTAGACTGTCTCTCTGTGCCAGCCCCATGTCCTGCAGTATCGCTCCATCCCTTAGATCTTCCGCTGTGTCTCACTGCCTTTCCTGGAAATGGCCCCATCATCCTGGAAGCCCTTCGTCTCACTCCATCCTGTCTCCTTCCTCCCCGACAGGTCCTCAGGAGCCTGCCCTGATCCATCCCTTGGGACCTCTATCCAAACCCATGCCTTTGGACATCTTTTACCTCATTGAGGTTTGCGCTGCAGCTCTGCAGCTGGAGCCAGGACTCCCACCCTCAACCATGCACAAGGAGCTCCCTTGGGAGGTTGCTCAGCAGTGTCCCTCAGCCGCACACCAGGCAAGGAGTTTCCCGAGGTGTCTCTGGTACGAGAAATGCAAAGTATAAATAAAGAGCAAGGTAGAAGATAAATAATAGGAAACAGACATAGATCTTTGCAAATGGGAACAGGACCAAGAGATGGCGGGAGGGGAGAGGGAAGAGAGGGAAGGGGCAGGTGGAAAGAATGAAGATGTGTTCAGTACATGTACCAATTCCCCTTGATACTTCCCACTATTTTACAGAACAGCACCTCAGGAGACAATTCTGCATCAGTCAAAGTTCCAGGTACACAGCAGAGCTTCCGAAGCTGTCCTTGCCAGCCCTGGCCTCCCTCCAGCTGGCTGCCCAAGATGGCCAACCACCCTTCACCACCATCTCCTCCTTCTCCCAGCTACTCCTGCTTTTGGAGCAGACAGGACGTTTCTGGCTGCCCACTGATCCAGCCTTGGGCATAGTCCCTGCCCCCTCCTGGCCCCTCTTCGCTGTGGCAGCCCTGCCCGCTAGCTGCCAGGTGCCAGGGCCTGCCCCTCCTGTCCCCTCAGGTGCCCACTCGCCTCTTCCCTCCTTCACCCTTCCTCTGTCACTGCCTTCAGCACCAGTCCACCCATGTCTGCCCAAGCTCACCTTGCACAAGCTCCACACCATCTTCCTGCTCCACACCAACTCCCCACAGTTCAAACTGACCCGCTCTTTCTGGGAATTCTGTGCGGAGCACACCTTCACCCTCAGGCAGACTGGGAGTGACATGCTGCTTTTTAGAAAGCTGAAATGGAATTAGGGTGTGGGGACCCCAAACACCCTGCACCCATGCCCTGAAGGGAGGAGTGGGTGACCACTTGGGTGCCCCCTCTGTGATAGCAGACAGCCCTTCGGAGGCTCTCTGCCTCATTCGTCCTCTCATTCATCAGTGAGGAGTCTAAAGCCTGCGGCTGCTCTCGTTAAGGAGTCCAGAATCGGGGGTGGGCAGGCTGGCGGCTGTGTATCCTCAAGCGAGGCAGCACCTCTGACCTGCCACCATGCCCCCCATCAGACCTTCTCCTTCCCTCTCCTCCCCTCTACCACAGACGCTTCTGCCCCTAAGACTCCACCTAGAGACTGCGGGCTCCTTTGGATTTTCACTGGATGATGCTCCTTCAGCCCCCGTCTGCTCCTTCCAGGGCTCCTTCTGCTCTGGGCATCCTCTGCCTCTGCCTCCTGCTGCTCCCAGTCGGACACCGCTGGACTCTCAGGTTGTCCAGGGCTAAAGACTAGCAGCTAGGAGGTGCCAGGAACGTTCGCTGGTGCTGACAGCTGATGATGTATGTTGTCCTTCATCCCCCGAGCCCACCCTGACATCGGTAAACATCCCCGGTCCCCTTCTAGCTCCCCTTCCTACCAGCTAGGGGCGCAGAGCATCCCCTGAGGGCAGCAGAGGGGAGCACTGGGGGTTGGGGGCTGCTCAGAGATGACCCCCACAGGGATACCTCACTGCCAAACATGTCCCCCTGGGCTGGACCAGGAGCTCCGTTGCCTGTGACATGGCCTCCAGGGGAGCCAGTGCTCCTGACCCCTCAGCCTGAACCCCAGCTGAGAGCAGGAATGGAGGGGTGGGCTCAGGGGGAGGGGACAAAGGGGAGAGGTGGGAGGGTTTGGGTGAAGCTGACACGTATGCAAGAGGAGGGGAGCGGGTAGGGCAAGCTGAGGGGAGAGCGTCTCTGACACTGCAGGGAGTTGCCAGGCCCCTCAATCCGATCCCAGCAGGATGGTGGAGAGAATAACCCCCACTTCGGGAATCACAGCAGATTTTGGGCTGCAGGACATGGACTTAGTGTGGGTCGTCCCACAGCAGCCCTGCCTCCTCTCAATGGCCAGAGGGCCAGAAGGCCAGCTCCTTCCTCCTCCTCCCCTGGCAGTTCCACACCAGGCCAGGGACCTGGAAACCAGCACGGGCCTCTCATTTTGGGCTGGACCTCACCAGGCTCACTGCGCCCAGCTCAGCGCCCTCTCCCCTGCTGCCTGTGTCCACAGCCTCCTGCACGATGACCACCCTGCCGGGGCTCCTCAGGGCTCCCTCGACCCCCCTGGTGCCCCAAGAAAGCCGGGTGCTCAGGCCGTGAGAGGCGCTCTGGGAGCAGGACAGGGTTGGGGCCTGGCCAGGCCAGCTGCTGGGGCAAGAGCTCTTCCAGGGGGAGTGGCTCAGTCTGGGACCTGGGTTAGCCGAGCTGGGCTGAGCTGGCCAGCACTGGACTCTCTCAGGTTACCCGGGGACTGCTCATTCTCATGACCTGTCTCTCTTGTCCCTCCTACCCTGCTTCTGCGCTGCCCTACACCTCTCCTCCCATACGTGCCCTTCCCGGGATCTCCCGACTGCCCCGGGATCTCCCAGAGCCCGTCCCTGCACGGCCTTGCCGTTTTTTCCTGGAAGAATCCAAGCCCCCTGCCCCTCCTGCCCTCACAGCTGCCCCTCTGGCCTTCCTCGATTGGCCCTCCCACGCTCTCCTGGGTGCCTGCTTCCCACCCGCCACCACAGGGCCAGGAAACCCACCCCTGCCTCTGCTGCTTCTCCACCCTTGGTAGAAGCCGCTCAGACCTCGTCTCCAGGCCAGCCCCAGCCCTGTCCCCCTGAGCTCCCTGTGAGGAATCACAGTCCTCCCGCTCTGTCTGCACTCACCGCCCTGTACAGATGATGCCTCCAGGCCCAGGCCCTCCCCACTAAACTGTGATCTTGCTGAGGACAAGGACCTGGGCTTCATCTCTGTAGCCCCAGCCCCCCTGGGGGTAATGCAGAAATGAATGAATGAATAATAAATAAATCTGTCGCCTGGGTTGATAGCCCAGAGAAACGGCATGCTGACCAAGCAGGGGACTAAGCGGCCCAGTCCCAGATTTCCTGCTCTCTCCTCCCTCTCTGAGTTTGATCCCCACTGGACCACCTGCTCTGGAATCCCTCGGGCCAGCGCAGGTCCCTAGCAGCCCCTCCAGGCTCTTTTCCCACCTACTCCACACACCCCTGTTGCCAGCTCCCAAAGGCTTCCTCCTCCTCCGGTCTGCAGGCACCAGGCCTCCTCCTGCAGGAAGGCAGGAAGCACCCCCCACCAGGGCAGGACCATGCGCAGGGCTGTTCCACCCATGCTCAGAAAGCTCCCTAGCTGCCTGGCTCTCTCTGTCCTCAGAAAGTGCACGTCACTTTGCTCAGGCCTGGCGGGCTGTGGTGTTTGTGGGGGGTGTTTCTTCCAACCAGCAACACCATGACCTTTATATGAGCCTGGACTCTGTGGGGAAGGGTGGCTCTCCAGGCTGGATTGTCACAAAACACATTGAGGCTTCTGCCTTGCTCATTCAGATGCCTTACCTAGAGGAAGCCACGCGGCCTACAGAGGGTCCCTGTGCTGAGGCTCGAGGTCTCCTGCCAGCACCAGGACTGGGAATCAGGGTCTACATCCAGTGTTCAGCCCCAGTGACACCTGAACCCAGCGACACCTGGACCACAGTCTCACGAGGGACCCTCAGTAGAACCCCCACCTCATGTTCACTAATTCCTGACCCACAGGAAGAGTGTGAGTTAGTATGCACCTGTCGAGTTTTGGAGGAATTGATTATGCTACCACAGATAATTAGTGCAAAGTTTGGTGGTTTTTTTTTGTTTGTTTGTTTGTTTGTTTTTCCGGTACCGGGAATTGAACTCACGACCTTGCACTAGCCAGGCAGGCGCTGTGCCGCTGAGCTAAATCCCCAGCCCCAAGTTTGGTGATTTTTAATATTGTCAACTCCTCACCAAAAAGCAAAGCCCACTGTATCTCAAAGAAATATCTGATGCCTGGAATGGAAAATGATGCTCAGATGGATTTGTAGACATGGATGCAGCAGGGCTGAAAACACTGTAAGTCAGATGAGTAAAACCAGCACCTTTTAAATTTTTTCTCGAAGAGTTCTCCTCCTGATCTCATAGCTCATTTCCTCTGTTCAACAGGCAGAAACACAAGTGAATGAGTGAACGACTGAATGAATGACATAGTGAGTGAACAGAAAAAAACCAAACAGAACAAATCTTTTAACTTGCCTGTCATAGGTAGCTCCAGTTTTGCACATTTAATTCATTCTCCTTTGGGTAAAATGCTCTGTTTTCCAGGCCTTTCCCATCCTTCCCCTTCTCCTAACCAAGAAAATGTCCTGGTGCAGAAAACCATTTGTGGACCCTACCACAGTAGAAAGAGAGGTCCAGGGTCAGCGGACCTGCTCTTCTGCCTCCAGGATGGGACAGGGCTGGTCCAGCCTGGTCCCGGCATCTCCAGTGTTGGTGGTGGTGGTGTGTGTGTGTGTGTGTGTGAGAGAGAGAGAGAGAGACAGAGACAGAGACAGAGACAGACAGAGAGACAGAGAGAGACAGAGACAGAGAGAGAGAGAATTCCTGCTGAAGTTTGTATTCCCCACACATGGCCTGAGAACCACCCAGCCACATGGACCCATCACACAAGAAAAGTCACAGTTCTGTGAAGCCACTTCCTAAGCCCCGGGATCCACCAATTTTAAATGACTGCCTGACCGGCAGTGCAGTCATTGTGTGGCCTCATCCTGAGTCGCTGTGGTGCTGAGGGGTTCCCCAAACCTCCCATAGCTACAACCTGAAAGTCCAGCCCCACCCGGTGGGGAGGTTTTACCCACTGCTGACCGAGGACTCTTGCTGGGGTGAGGCATGGAGCTGAATTTTGCTGCTCTCCTCCTTGGGGCCTGCTGCTGTCAGTAGCAGCTTCTCACACCTTGGCCCACTCCACGCCTCTGGAAGATGCACTCTGAGCCCACAGAGGGCTGCAGGAGCTGGTGGAATCACTGTATTCCTTCATAAATGCTATCTCATACCGCGTGTAAGCTCACTGCTCATATTTGCATGTGGAGACTGCTGGGAAAGCTGCCACCAAGCCCCTGGGGAGAGAAGGTACTGTCCACAAACCCAGCGGGCCTGACGCAGGGCCTTGCGGCCTTGTCTGAGGAGAACCCCCTTCCGGATGCCTCTGGTTCACTGTCAGGGTGATTTTCCTGATCCATCTCTCCAGGGCCTTGCATGTGAGGCACGGAGGAGGAAGCTCCAGCTCTGGTCAGACTCAACGCTGCCTCCTGCCCAACAGGGCCCTGGGTTGGTGGTTGGGGGAAGACCCAGCTCTGTGCCCTCTGCTAGACCTGGTCAGCTGCTGCAGGCCTCCTCTGTCTGATTTGCTGGCTCTGCCCCTTCCTCAGAGCACCTGCCTCTTCCCCCCCAGCCCGTGTCCATGGGTCCCCCGGCCGAGCTGCGCTCTCTCACCTCTTCCTGTCCTGCCACGGCCTCGCACTGCGCTCACCCACTCCTACCAGCTGGGCCTGGTCGTCCCTGCACAGTGGGGTTCCTTCACAGGTCCAGTCCCCTTCACCCACTCCGGGTGCCCACCGGACACCCCTTGGCCGCAGCGACGGCTCCCTGCTCCTCGGGCCTGGCCCGCCCGGTGCCAGCACGCTCACTCCTGCTGCAGCCGGGCCTGGCTTGCTCTTGCTTGGCCCTGCTCTCTGGAGTAACTGTCCCACTTCTCAGCTTTCACCTCCTGCCTGGATCACTTCCCCGGGAAAAGGTCCTGAGTCAGAGCCACTTACTCCCTTCTCCTTGGTCCTCCGGAACCTCCTTTGAGGTTCTCCCCTGTACTGCAGTCCTTCACCACTTCCCCCAGCTGTAGGACCCTGTCTCTTGCCTGGACCATCACAGTGGTCTCCTGACTGCCCCCTGGCCTTTCCCCTCCTAGGCTACTGTGAACACCCGAGCCCAAGCTGTGCTTCAAAGATGGCAGTCGGTACATTTCTCTCTACTCAAAACTCGCTGCTGCCCACTCCGAGTGAAAGCTAAACCCCGCAGCGGCTTCCGATATCTCCCTGTCCTCATCCCCTTGCTTTGGGGCCTGCACTCCTGTTCTCCCCTTTCCTTCTCTGCCTGAGTGCCACCTGCCTCCTCGATGCTCCTGGGCACTGCCAGCACCTCCTGCCTCCGGGCCTTTGTACATCCCTCAAGTTCCCATTTCCCTCTTTCTCACCAAGTCTTGGCTGTAGTCTCCCCTCTGAGTGGAGCTCACCCTCCCTGTGCCAGGGCCTTGCACCCCCCACTTCCTGACTCCCCTTCCCTCTCTGTATTCTTATTTCTTTCCATAGCCCCCAACACCTTCCAAACATACTATTGAACTCATTTTTTAATCAGTTAAGTAAGTAAGCAATCTACCTATCCTGCTATCCTGGCGATAGAACCCAGGACTTCACACCTGTAAAGCATTCGCTCTGCCCATGTATTCCAGCTCCAGCCCTGGTTTTTTGTTTTCTGCCAAAATGGTCAATTCTGTATTTCTGCATTGAGGGAGGAAGTAGAAAAGAAAGCAGCCCCTACACTGAGTCCTATGCAGTGGCGGCTTCTGGTTCCATAGAGTCAAGGAAATAAAAGCTGCTCCGGAAAATCCAGGTGTCCTTGCTTTGGGTGGCAGAGGCCTGGAGTGAGGTGTAGCGCCTCCACACCCTCCACCTCACCCAGGACTGTGTCCTGCCACCCTGGGCTGGGGAAAGCACTGCTCCGTCCCTGCCTTTGGCAGCCAGGTGCTGGTAGAGAACAATTCTGAAGTTGCCAGGCACAGTCTTTGCTACTTTGTCTACTGACAAACGCCAGAGCCTGGCACAGAGCTGGCTCACCTGGCACACCTGGTGATGAAGGAGCCCATCGGTCTATCCGGAATCCTTCCGCGCTCTAATGCAGGCACCCTCCGCAGTCAGCAGGGTCTTGGAGACTGAGCACGTGCCCTTGTCACCTCTGCACACTCAGGTCTGAGCTCGCTGTCCTGGCCACAGTGAGCGTATAAGAACCATCTATTGAATGAATGAATGAATGCACAGGCCTTACTCCACTGGCTGAGAAAAGACTCTGGGGTCTGGGCCAATCAGATCAGCTCCACACAAATGGTACTGTTGCTGACCGTTCCTGGGCTCCTTCTCTCTGCACCAGACCTCACTTTCTCTAGGTTCCTCCTCATCCTGTCCCTTTGGGTCCCCAATGGCAGTTGCTTTAGAAGGAGCTGACATGAATCTGTACTCAGGGAGGTTGCCTGCATCCTCCCCAGGACCTAGTGCTTTCCAGAAGAGTAAGAACCTGACCAGCGGTCACCCTCACCCTCCAGGCCTGAGGCAAAGTGGGGAAACAAGCAGTGGGGGGACCACAAAGGTGCAGAGGCCTCTGGGACAGCTCCAGCCGGCCTGAGATGCGGCTGCTGGTGGCCCCGCAGAGGCGGCCTCACCCCTCCTGGTTGTCCTCCTAAGGACGGGGGTAGGAGCAGGTAGGGAGCTGTGGCTCGGCCCAGGCTGTGAAGCTGCGGCAGTGGGACCTTTTTCCATCCCTTTGCTGCCCATGCTCCTGGATCCTTCAGGCCCTCAGGGACTCCTAGAGGGTGACGGAATCAAAGGGGGTTCAGCTTCCCAGGCTCCGGCCAAACCCAGCCTGGGCTTTGGGGGTTCCGGGCCATTTCTGTAATTACAGTCACGTGTTTCTTCATGTAATCTGAGCTCCTGAACACAGCATGAGTCTGCACCCCAGCTCTGGAGCCACATCTGCTTCTCGTTTCCGCCCCAGGAAAACGGCCCATTTTCCACGCATGCTGGCCCAAGCCAAGGCCCTAGCCTCAAGCCGTCCTGTGGCCAGCCCCACCCAGCTCCAGGCCTCAGTGGGCATGGGGTACGGCTCAGAGCGTCGGAGCAAACAGTGTGTGAGTGGGGCCCCGCCACGACCAGAAGCCTGAGTTCTTTCTTGGCTTGGCTTTGTCAATTTCTTACCATGTGCTCTTGGGGGAGTCCCTTAACCTTTCTGCACCTCAGTTTTGACATCAGTAAAATGGGTTGCTCTACTGAAGGTGATACTACTGGGATTTGGAGACCAAAATAGCTCCATGGGGATAACAAAATCACTTTCCCCAAAGCTGGACCAAGAAGTGTGTGACCCCTGAAGTTGGTATTCTTTAGAAAGGTGGAGGGGGGGCTACAGCCACTGTCCTACCTGAGCAATGGCCCAGGCCGTCCCCTGGGTAGTTTGGGCCTGACTCCTTATGCTGGGCAGGTAGAATCACAGTCTAGGTCCTTTGTCCCCCAGCATTCACCAAGCACCAGTGTGTGTCAAGCCCGAGAGCAGAGTGATGAACCCCTGAGGCTCCCTTGGCGGGAAGGGCCCACATGTAAGCAAATCAGTATAGCCTTGCCCAGCAGATGGGACAGTGGCATGGACCAGGGAAGCCAAAGCCGGGAGGAATGCGTTCTATTTTTATTCTTTTACTGGAAGCCTTTAGCTTCTAGGACAGGCTCTTTACTAGTACATATTTGTAGTATATAATGTTTACCTTCCTTGTGAGAAGTTGGTGCATAACACATGGTAATGTCTGGCCCCCTTTCCCCCTACCACTGCGGCAGCTCCGACCTCCTCCCCAGCACACCGCCTCTCAACGCCTTCTGCCCCCTCTGCATTCCAGCACCCACCTGCTCCTGGGGGGAGCTCACCGGTGACCCCCACAGAGGAGGTTCAAACATGGCCCGCTCTCCTCGAGACCCCTGTTGCTACCTCTGCCTCTCAGCCCTGTACCAACCATGCCCACCATAGCCTCAGTTTCCTGGCAGCAGGGACCAGAGCCTGGGGGAGGGGAGGGTGCTGGTGGGCAGCAAGGGGAGGTGGCAGAGGACAGCACACCTCCCCGGGCCAGTGTGGCTCCTCACCCTGCCAACGAGTCCCCTGCCTCACGAGGCAGCTACTACCTCTGTTCCCATTCTACAGATGAGAAGCCTGAGGCTCAGAGAGGCCCTGCACTTTGCTCAAGGACAGGGAGACAGCAGGTGTGAAAGCACATCTTCCTAGCCCTGTGGTCCACATCCTCATACCCACATGACACCACCACTGTAGTATTTCACCTAAAATTCTCATCTTGTCATTTATTAGGGACGCCACCTAGGGCAAGTTCTCCAGGTCTCCATGCCCTCAGCTTTTGAAATGTGCTCTTTAATAAATCAACTTTACTGAGGAATGATTTGCATACAATAAACAGTATGGATTTTCAGTGCACAGCTTGATGGATTTTGACAAAAATACTATCTTCTAGAGCAGCTGGATGATCTTCGCCCTCACCCCGGGAAGCCCCTCGTCCTGTGCATGGTTTCCCCTTGTGAAAGATGCAAACAGAACTCTCAGCCTCGGTGTGTTAGGGACAGGGAGTGAGATCACCCAGGTAGGGCTCTGGCAGGGACCCAGGGTGAAGCCAGCGCTGGGCAAACATGCACTGGTATGGCTGCCTTAGGCTGTGCCTTGTCACCCTGTCCCTCTCCTTGACCGGGGCAGGGCCCACGGCATGTAAGAGAAGATGTGGAAGATGAGATACAAGTCTTGCGGGGAGTGACGGGGGCTGCTGGCCTCCAAGGAAACCCGGAGCACTAAGGATGGAGGAGGCTCCAGTGTTTGCCCCAAGCTTGCCCCAGAGCTGGGCCCTCTGTTCTGCTGAGACCGTTGAAAGTTAAGGGCCGTCACTGGTGTCGGGCTGGCTTCGTGGTTGCTGACTAGTGCAGCCGCACGGGGCCCATCAGAGGGGTCACACGCTTGGATTTAGTATTCTGATATCACTCTTATGAAATCCTTAATCATTTCTAAACAAGAGGCCCTGGGTTTTCATTGGGCGTTGGGCCCCACAGCTTACATAGCCAATGGTGCCATCGCCTCCCCGCCTACCACATGCTTACTTCGCAGGGCGCTCCCCATCCGCCACCTCCTGGACCCCTCTCTGAACCGGCCTACAGCAGGCCACCAGGACGGCCTGTGTCACACAGCGCCCTCAGCCACTAGGAGGCACCAAAAGAACCTGGAAACCCCCTGGAGACAGTTCCTGCTCCCAGGGCCTGCTGGCCAGGCCACCCAAATTCCCATCTTCTGACCGTCCTCTCCAGCCGCCTCCACCCAGCCCCGCAGCTCAAGTGCAAAACCGCAGCTGGGTGCCGGCCAAGGGGGCTTGGGTTTCATCACACTCGACTTCCCACGCCAAGGCCAGGGGCCACGGAGCTGCTGGCCAGAGACCCGGCTGGAAGGCAGAACGGGGTGGGTTCCAGTCCTTTCCTAGTGTCCTCCATTCCCCTAAATGCCCGCTCTCTTGAGCCTCAGTTTCCCCTCTATCCACGGGGACAGGATTCAGTAGGGCTCAGGCAGATGCCAAGGGTGCTGAGAAGTAGGCCTCAGAGGCCAGTGCGTAGGAAGCAATCCCAGAACTTCACGGTCCAGAACGTTAGCCATGTGTAGCTATTTAAGTATAAATGCATTTAAATGAAAGAAAATGAACATTTTCATTCCTCAGTCACTCTAGTCACATTTCAATTTCAGCAGCCAGCTAGTCCCTGCGCTTATGCTGCCATGTTGGATAGGTCGGACATGGCGCATTGCAGAAAGTTCTCTTGAGATGCGGTCTGGGATGGGAAAACCAAGGGACTGGGAACACTGGTAGCTTGAATGTCCTCAGGCAAGAGGAGGGTGAGAGGGCTCTGGAGGAAAAGCATTTACAAAATGCTGCTGGTCCTCTCCCAGCCTCAAGACTGAGGAACCTGGAATGGAGACACATGACTCCCAGGTGGAAAGCAGGCTTCCTGGGTTCCTGACCTAGAGACAAGAGGTGCGTGGGAGCCTCCAAGAGCGGGGAGGTGGCTTCTAGCAAAGGACTCACCAGGAGCCATTGCAGATGGGAAACATCTCCCTTCTCCCTCCCTGCAGACAGTCACATGCCTTCTCCTCTGGGCCTCGGGAGCCTGGTGGGCTTCAGGACACCAGCCCTCAAACTTCAGCCCACATTCGAATCTCGGGTTGGAGCTCAGCTACAGGAAAGACTTTAAATGTGTTCACCTCTGTGTAGTTTATAAGCCAGGTCCAAATACAGATATGTGGATTCTGTTCTGTGTAGGGTTCATTATTGTCTGGGCCTGTCTGGATGAGATGACTGAGACGTACGGGGCTGGCTTCCTCTGGGTACATTAAACAGGGACACCGAGCAGAGAGGGTGACATGGCGGCCTGAGGAGGGACTGAAGGGGAGGGGAGAGGGAAGAAAAGCAGAAGGAGGGAAGGCCCATGTACGGGGGTCTTTCTAGGCATTATCTCATCTGCTCTTAACGGTCTTGTAAATGGGTAAGACTGTGCCTCAAGAGGTTCACAACTAAAGCCTGGAGTGCTGGATGGTGGCCCACACCTGTAATCCCAGCACTCTGGAGGCTGAGGCAGGAGAATGATCGAGAGCTTGAGGCCAGCCTGAACTTCATAGTGAGCTCAAGGCCAGCCTGAACTACATGGTGAGACCCTTTCTCACACACACACAAAAAGAGATTCCATGACCTCCCGACAGACACACAGCCACTGGGGAATCCGCCTGGACTTTGTTTATTTTTCCTTCCCTCTCTGCCACTCAGCACTTTCAGGTGAAGTGAGCCTGGGAAGCAGACAAAGCTCCACACTGTGAATATATTTTTTTGTTTTCTGGGCTGCCTTGGCTTTGACAGGAATCTTGGCTGACTGCGGGTGGCAGAGGCGCAGCTTCCAGTGGTGCTTTTTAGGCATTGCCTTATGTTATAAACACCAGCGACCTCAGTGGCCCTCTCAGCCCCTCAGTCCCACACCCAGCTGGAACAGGGGGAACTTCCCGCCAGCCCTCCTCCCCGCCGCCCCTCCAGCCAGCGCCACCCATGGTACATCTGGGAAGGGTGGGGAATATCGGCTACATCTTGAGTTGGGAAACCAAAGAGGAGGGAAACCCAGAAGCTGGCCTCTCCTTTTTTAGGAGAAGGGTTGTTTACAGCACCGAGGAAACCATAACCATATGGCCTGCTGCGAAGTTTCTAGAATGGCCTTGTATGTACAGGTAAGAGAATAGAGGCCCCCTCTGGACATCCTCCACTCTCCCTCACAAGGGCCCTGGGAGGCAGGTATGGTCCCATTTCACAGATGGCCAAAGAGATAAAATGAGCACACGGCTGCCTGTGACCTCTTCTGAGAGCCAGCCCTGGCCATCACACTTCCCACAGGCTGGGTTTGGCAGCCGCCACTGCGCCCCAACTTCTCACTGAGGCCCAGGAGCACAGCTGATTTAGAATTTCCCGCCCTTCTGACAATCTGTGTGCACAAAACAGGCCTTATTTTAACCACTGTGGAAGGCATCTCCCCTGACCCCTTCCTCTGGCTTCATTAAGCTGCCTAATCTGAAGCAGGATAAATTTTCAGCATTTAACTACCTGATTAGGAACATGTCCCCAGTTCCTGTCCCCGCCCTGCTGGGAAGCATATTTCTCAAAGGGTTAATTAACAGCTTTCACACAAGCCACATTTAGCCACAAACACAAAGCTACACACATAAATAACGTCTAGGGCGGAAGAAGAGGTGCAGATGGTTTGTGACTTTGCCGTCCAGAGTTTTCTAAACCGGCGTGAACCACGTCCTGTCGGGGCCCAGGATCATGAGTCAAGGTCAGGCTCCGAGGTGGGCCAGGCCAGAGGTCCTGGTGGCCAGCGCTAGGCTCTGGTTAAAGAAAATCTCAGAGGAAAACAGAGCACCGGGCCAAGCAGAGGGGGAGAGAGGAGGGGCAGCCTGGGGATGGGCCTGCTGACCAACCAGGAAGCAGAGAGCTGACAGAACCAGGGAGAACCGCGCTACAGACTGGGTCCCAGCTCTGTGCTTAGGGCTGCTAAATTTACCACCCGAGGCTCCGCAGGGAACTCAGACCCCGGGCCTGGATCTGGCTCTGGGCTACCCCGGGCCTAAGGTACTTGGGAATTCTGGCCTGGGAGGGCCCAGAAAGTTCTGGAAGTGGCCCAGTGGCACACCCCTGCCCTGTGCTGCCTCTTTCGTGCGTAAGGTCTTAGCTCACCTCCCACAGTCGTGGAACACATCGGAAATGCTACCCTAGATGCCAACAGGAACGTACGGTTCATAGCACAGAGATCAGCTCTGTTGGGGGGCACTTCTCTGAAGCCAAAAAAGAAGAAAATAAAAGCTAAGAAAGGGGGAGGGGGCGATGCAAAGGCACACTGGATGTCAGTGAACATGGAGACAAGGGAAAAGTGAGGAAGTTCCTGTCACTCATCCTTTCAAGCTCTCTTGATTTCTATGACTCCCCTACGTTTGTTCCCCACAGGCCTCAAGAGGTCCCCTGGCCTGGAGAGCCCCCACCATCCTCACTCAGACCTTCCCTGCCTGGGAGCCAGGAGGTGGCCCTGGGGAGGGGGTCAGGAGCAACTGGGAGGATTTCCCTGCTCAGTTGTGGCGCCCCCTAGTGGCAGGGAGGAGCCCTGCTTCAGCCAATCTGGGCTGCCCCTGCTGCCTGAGGGCTGACCCAGCCAGGCCCGTAGACCCAGGACTCTCTCCCCATGCCAGTCTCAGCGCCCTGGGGGTGAGAATGCAAAGAAAGATGGGGGCCGGAGGACAGGCCTAACAGGAGGGCTCTTTGTCGAGGAGCGGCAGCTTCTCCCTGGGTACTTTTCCACAGTTTGGCTTTCCCTCCGCACACAGGTTCCACAGAGTTCAGGCGGTGGCTGCCACCCCCCGGGGGGTCACTCTGGGCCGGTCACCTGCTTAGTGACCCTTCCTGATTCGATTTCTACCCCATCACTCAGCCACACCCGGCTTGCTCCTCCAAGACCCGTACCCACCTCGGGGATGTGGCCCTTCTGAGCCCCCGGCTCCCCTGGACTCCACCAGGGCCTGGTTCTCGGGTAGTCCTAAAAACCCCAAATGCACCATCACTGCGAGGCCGGGCCAACATTTCTGTTTTCTCAGAAGGATCAAAGCTCCACCCCACCCTGCCAGGAGGAAGCAGTTCTGACTCGTGCAAATATCTGCAGTCCATTTGGGATTTTACTCTGCTAAGAAATAAATACACAGCCATCTGCTGATGATGGAAATATGACTTAAGTAACTTTTTGGTTGAGGCTCCTGGGCCAGAGTCCAGATGGATATAAGACTCAGTCTCCCTTGCACACTTTTTTCAAAAAAGAAGACTGGGTGGCAGGGGGGTGGTTGGTGGAAAGTTCAAAATGGAGTGTGCTATATTTCTTGGCCTGGGAAAGGAAAAATAAACACCAAACAGCGCCTCCATTCAAGTGTGCGTTATCTTGCTCATCCTGGCCAAGAAGCCACTCTCCTCCCTTCTCTGACCGGGAATTACTCCCAGCAGCCCCCACGCCCACCCTCACCCTGGGCAGCCAAACAATGGGCCAGTAAAGCCACACAGCCAAGGCCTCTCCCTGTAGCCCCCAGAGGCCCTAAGATTGGGAAACACGAGGCTATTTTTAATGTGTTATTTGTCTACCAACTGCGGCTCTGTGGCCTGAGAAACAGTATCATCTGTGGGAGGTGGCGTGAAGGGTTTTTTTTTTTTTAACTTGCTTAGACAAAGCCACATTTTCGCAACTTTCAGAAAAATGAAAAAAGCAGCACTGTCCAAAGATGACCTCTTCCCTGGCTGGTGCTTCTGCCCCTCGGGGGATTCTCCCTGGCATGCCTGAGGAGAAGCAGCCCCCTGCCACACTGTGGGGCCAGCCGTGACCACAGGCTCCCAGGTCCAGGGCCTGGAAAGGGAGGACACAGAGCCAGGCAGAGGAAGGGAGAGAAAGACAGACACAGAGAGAGGATGTGAGGGGAGCGGGGCATCCTCAGCTGGAGCAGGAGATGGCGCAAGGGGACGTCCCCAGCAGAAATTGTGAGAGGTCACACCTGGGAGAAATGGCTTTTCAATAGCCATCCGCACCCCCAAATCCATGGGTTGGGAAGCTTGACGCAGTGGGTGCCTTTGGGGGCGGGGGGCTCTGTGAGTGTCAGCCAGGCGGGCCGCGTGGCAAGGGCAGAGCCAGGACTCTGGCTGGAAGAATCCGACGGGCACAGCACATTCTTTCTGCCCCGGCACTTCCAAGAGTGTTTGCAGTAAGGGCATCACCCCACCCGGGCTTCAAGGTCATTCCCTGACCTTGGCCACCACCGAGAGACAGAGGAAGATGAATGGTGGAGACAGAGAAGCAGAGATGAAAGAAACTGAAGCACGGTGAGTAGGGCAGAGGAAGCGATACAGACAGACAGGCCCAGGCACGGGAAGATGCTGAGAGGGGAGTAGGGGCTTTTCCCCTGCACATCCCCACCCAGCCCAGGACCATTAGGACAGACGGAGGGTGACAGAGCTGGAAAACCAGAGCACAGGGACACCATGGTGTTTAGGGTGGATCTGCCCCAGGGATTAGTGGAGCACAGGCCTGGGCGTGTCGGGTGGGTCACAGGCCCTAGGGTCTATGTTCAGTCCCTGGGCATTTCCTTTCTGGCACTGATCCCCTGCTCTCTTCCTGGCCCCCATGAACTAAGCAGCCCTGCTCCTCTCTACCCTTCAACCACAATCTTCTTCCAGGGGAACCAGCCAACCATGGACTGAATGCCTCAAAATCATGAAGCAGGTTAAATCTCTCCTCCTTTAAGTTGTGGGTACCGGTTACTGCGTCCCAGAGATGAATATAACACAGACAGGGCGCTCCCTCTCTCCCTCAGCACCACGGCCCACCCCTGACGGTGAGCTCACAGAGGTCCTGTAGCCACCAGCTAGACACCCACCCGCAGTGATCTACTGGGAAGCTGCCTTTCCTGCTCTCCTTCCACACTTCTGAGACCTGGCTCGGCCCACACCAAGGGGCCAGCCTGAGCCACACACTGGTCTCGTGATCCTGGTGAGTCTCTTTACGTCTCAGTTTTTGGATTTGGAAAATGGAGATAATAGCACCTTCCTCCCTTGGCTATTGCAAAGATTCCTTGGCATAGCGTCAGTGTGTAAAAAGCTTTGCAAATGCCTGGCACACTGTGGGGACTTGATAAATGGCAGCTTCGATGTGCATGGCATGTGGTCAATAAATGATGCCGTCATCGCCAGTGCTGGGGGCGGGGGTTGGGCTGTTGGGAGGGACAGTGAGCAGCAGGTGCAGGCGGAGGAGCCCGTGGAGGGACCAGGGGGGGACTTTGCCGAGCTAATGGACGCACTTGTCCCAAAGCTGATAGGCTTTGAGACCAGCCTGACCTCTTAAGGCACCTTACTGCTGACTGTGTCAAGGACACCCTGAAGAACGTGAGGACCCTCTCTGCTGAGGGTTCCAGGGCTCCTGATCCTGAGGGCCGAGCCAGTCTCCTGCCAAGCCTCGGCTCTCTCACCCTCCCACGCCCCACCCCCCAACACGCAACAGAAAGAAACAGGACCCCGAGGAGCATCCGTCATCCTGGCCACCCCAGAAGCTGGCCCCGGAAAAGGACTGCTCTCAGCAGCTGCAGAAGCAGCCACAGTGTCACCGTGAGGGGACTGAGAGCCTGAGTCAGGAGAGGGGACGGGACCTCACCTTTCCTCACCAGCCTTCAGCAGCACCTTTCCCCCACTGGGCTGACCCACAGCCGTTTGGGGACACAGAGCAGCCTCTACCTTCTCCTACAAGGTGCCCTGGCAGTCACCCCCACCTGTGCATACAGGCTACTCTCTGGGCAGGAAGTGGGGGAATCAGTCTCTGGCCGTGCTTGCTTGAATATCTAGGAGAAGTCTCTGGATGGTTCCCTAAGAAATTAGTAAGGAGGGTACCTTGTGGGGCAATGACAGGGCCCAGGGTGGGAGTGGGCGACTTGGACTCTACACCTCGTCACACAATTCGGGCTCATTACCCCAGGGAGGATATTTCCTCTTCCCACAAGTTTTTTTTTTTTTTTTTTGGTTTTTCTCCGGTACCGGGAACCGAACTCACGACCTTGCGCATGCCAGGCAGGCGCTTTTGCCACTGAGCTAAATCCCCAGCCCCAAGTTTTTCCATTATTATAAAAAAGTGTACTAACATGACTTCTTCTGAGCATCAGTTTCTTCCCTAAATGAGGTGGGGGCTGTGTTCCATCTGCCGACTGGGTTCTGCAGGAACCCGGAGGAGCGGTGTCCAGAGAACTCAGAGGAGTGCAGAGAAGAAGAAAGAGGCTGGGATAGGAATGAGGAGGATGAGAGTGAGGATGTGGGGACGGAGATGAGAAGAGGAAGGGCAGGGAAAGTGTCCGGGACAGCTGTCCGTCTCTCACCCCCTCCTGAGGGACACACGGGGAGTCTCACGGAGCCATTGTCCCAGGAGCCAGGCTGTGGTCAAGTGAGACTTGCCAACTGGACAGTTTCCCTGGCCTCTCTCCTTAAAGAGCCATGGTCCAGAGGAACCCTTCAGCTTGCTTCAGATTCCAGAGGAGGTGGCTCAGGGAGCCGAGGCCAAGGGTGGGACCACTGAGGACCTGCCTGTGACCCTTGACACCTGGCTGGAGCTGCTAGGAGCAGGAGCCCTGGGAGAACAAGGCTGTGAGCTGGATGAGACATTGGAAAGGAAGAGGAGAGATACGGCCGAGCAAAGGTGGGGGATGGCCGGACAGCACCAGGGTGTGGCGAGCATTTGGTCCAGGCTTAGGGAAAGAAGGGAGGAGAGTCATCCACTTATCCTGTGACACAGCTTTGTTTTCATTCAGACCAGGAACCTGAGGTTTACAGACTTTCGGATGGTTGGATCTCTACCTAGTAAGTAGAGAGGCTCCAGACCCAGGCAGTGTGGCTTCCTCTAACCACTACCCCATCCTACCTCCTCACTGTGACCACCTTCAGGGACACTGTGTTCATAGCAGCTGACTAGAAAGGATCATGGCTTAGCTCACAAGTCCCTGTGGGGCCAGGAGCAGCAGCAGGGTCGCTCCCTCAGGAGGTTTCCACCCAGGTGAGATGCCCCAGGGGGTTGTGGGCAGCCAGGGATGGCTGAGCTTAGGAGTCCCCCAGGACCCTGTGCCCCTCAACCTTCAGGGGCCCAAGGCTGGGAGAATGAAAGCGCTTTTCACGGAATTCCAACAGGAAACCCACGAGAACATTCCTGCCCAAACGATTCCAACAGGAAAACCACAAGAACATTCTTGCTGGCAGTTCCAGCTGGGAGCTGGAGTCCATGTTCCCTGCTAAGGAGGCTGATCAGCGGAGAGGAGGCTCGGAGGAGAGGACTCGTTCCACCCAAGATAGATCTAGAGACTCCCTGACCTCTGACCTTCTGGAACTCAGGCTCCCAGGGTAGGGGAAGGTCATGTGGGAATTGGCCTGCCCAGTTCCTCGTGTCACTGCCTGTGCTCAGTTGGCTGTCCAGGACACTGCACGTTCCCTTCAAATGTCCATCTGTAGGTGATGGCCCCCACCCCTCCAGGGCCTCCGACCAGTGTGAGGATCTGTGAGTGGGGAGAAACCTGCCTTGAACTTAGCTGCCTGTGGAGACCAGTCATTAGCAGCAAACATGGCGCCCCACTGGCTGCCCCGTGCCCACTGCATTTCTGCTGTGTCTGCCTTGAGTGATCTGGCCGGGAGAAAGTTCCTTGCAGCAAGGAAGGGAGGGAGCACTGCAGGAGAAATACCTCATCCCAGGAGTCACCGAAGCTGCTCCCACACAGGTGCCAGAGCCCCTCGTTCCTGAACACCACCAACTAATGAGAGCCAGTGGCCGCTGCATAGTGGGAAGGGAGTCGCAATCAGGGTTCACATAGGCCCTACAAGCCAATTTGTTTTTTTCCAGTACCAGGAATCGAACTCACGACCTTGTGCTTGCCAGGCAGGCGCTGTGCCGCTGAGCTAAATCCCCAGCCCCTACAAACCAATTTTTCAAGGGCAGCAGCTTCACCAGAAAATTGTTCAATGCTGGCAAACTCAGCCAAGGTGGGAATATTTACACCGTGGAAATTGGCAAAGGCAACAAACCAAGGCTCTGTTTCTTCCTTAGTGAGCCAGCACTCCAGCTAGACTGGGGGAAGCTAAGACCAGGGTTCTTGCCTTTGCTCCACCAGGTGGCTCTAGGCCTTTGTTTCCTTCTGTAGTGGGTTTTCTCAACCCCACCTACCTCAAAGGACGACTGGGCCTAAACAAGGAACTGCAGCTGGATGTGCCTGTACAGGACAAAGCCTTGCAGAGTGACGGACCATTGCTATGGATTTCCTAGAGCTTCCTGGATGTCTGATCTAAATTTAGGTGCTTGTAGTCTGAGCTAAATCCCAGCCACTGCCTTTCCTTCCTTCCTGCAGGCGCTCTGTCAGCAGCCACAGGAAGTCCCTGCTGGAAGGCCCTCTGCCCTTTGTTCTTTGGCCTCCAAGTTTGCATGCATGCTCTCTGGCCAGACTCGGTCCCCTCAGATATTCTCTGTGAGAACCTAGCTGGTGTCCAGACTGCCCCATCCCCACCCAAGGCCATTCCCTCCTTATCCGTAGTCATGCCCATGCTTTGCTCAGCCGCTGCCTGGGATAGCTTGTCCTTCCACAGCAGGACTCCTCAGGCCAACCTCTCTGGGTTTCATCTCTACTTGGAGGATGACATCTGCTCACCAACCTTCACAGGGCCTACAACAAAGTCTGTGTGTATTTCTGTAAGTAACAGACACTCTAATGGAATTAAACTATGAAAAAAGCTACTAGTAGCTTACTAAGAAGGCTTCAGGTAGGCAGTTCTCCAATTGACTTTACAACTCCAAGAGGCCAGCATCTCTCAGTTTTCTCCATCTTTCCCTTATGGCTACATGATGGATGCTATAGCTCCAGATATCACATCGTAAGATTTTTCCAGAGTCAGGATGTAGAGTGATGGTCAAGGTAGAAAGGGCTCTCTTCCTCTGCTCTTCTGATCTGATCAGAGACTTCAAAACAAAACAAAACAAACAACAACAAAACTCTGTGTCAGAAGCTACCCCACCCTTACTCTCTACAACTTGATGTTAACTTTGGTGAGACTGTCCATCACAATTCCAAACAAGTAAATTAACTGATTTCCATGTCAGTTGCTCACTTGCAAAATGGGGGGTTGTGATAGCTATCCTGTGAGGTTGTAGTAGGGATTGAAGGCGATCATCCAGACCGGTCATTCCCAGAATTCAACCTTCCTGGCCAGCTGATTGGTTCAGAGGTAGACTTGTAGCCAGGGCACCTTTCAGTCTTGCTTAAGATCTGTTCTGCTCTCTTCCTGTAGGGTGTTGAACAATGCAGTCAAGAGGGCCTGAAACTTCTGCATGGGATCAGCAACTCTTACCGTTGATCTTGATAAAAAATAAATCCCAAGGGCCAGTCTGATCCCCTTCATCAGAGTGTGGCCTCCCAAGTTGCTCAAGCTGGAGTCCTTTCCTATTTTGTTTATTCTCCTTTGTTAAAGGCTGGCCTGATCTTTGTCAGCTCTGCAAGCTAAAGTCCCTAACCATTTTCTCTTACTTTCTAATTACAGCTTTTTCCTGTTAAAAAAAAAAATTTCCAGGAACATAAGAAAACCCCCCACCCCAACTCCATCCAACCAACTTAAGACTAAACTGCATCTGAGGAGATTTTCTAGAGCAAGTCCCTGGCTGCAATGAGAAAAAAAGAAGAGTTTACTCCCTCTGGAACTAAATACTCTCACAATACAGATCCATAGAGCCCAGTAATTTCTCTTCATTGTTTATAACAGTTTGTAATTATATAGGTATGATCCAAACATAATATGAATATTTAAATTTTAAAATTTACACATTGCTATTAATAAAAGACACATTGCTATTAATCCCCCTCAAAATACTCCCATCTTCATGGCTACTTCCTGAAACAGTTCTGGAAGTCCACTTTAGTGAGCATCTTAATGAGGTCTGTTCAAAAATACAGTGCATGATGTTGAATGCCATTCATCATAAAAGCAGGCTTGGGCCTCATCTGCCTCATTCACTGGATCTGACATTATGTGACTTCCTGTCCTTCCCCAAAGCCAAAGTGACCATGAAGGGTAAACTTTTTTAATTGATTTGAGACATCAAGGCAGGTATGGCAGTGCAACCAAAGACACTGTCATTTGTCAAGGCCATAGAAAGTGGATGAAGCAGGTTATGAAAGGACCCAGGGTTTGGCCAACCCATGCAAGCAGATCGGAGGGATCGAACTGTCAATTCCTGGTTGGTGCTGGCACTGCCCACGTGACCACGCAGACAGCTTAGCTCTACTCGGAGGCAGGCTTGACTTAGGGAACTTCCTCAAGGTTCCTGAGTCTCAGCACCTGGAGCCCGGTTGTCAAAGGCAATAGGGTAGCTCTGCCACCATCCAGGCCGCCGCCCCTCAGCAGCTCTGCCGGGACAGAGCTCTGGTGCCTGTTTCCCTGGCCCCACAGACCACCCCACATGTCCTCACAAGCCCAAAAGGCCATGCCTGTCCCCTGACCCTGTCTACTGCCCCCCACATAGGTCTTCCAAGTCACACAGCAGCCCACCCTCGCCTGTCAGAAACAGACCCCAGACTCTTCCTTTCCTCCTGAGGTAAGGAGCGTGCAAACCCTGAGAACTCAAACGCCAAGCTCTCCAGAAGGGTGAAGGGAACGGCGAGTATTTCTTCCTCTAGCTGATCTGCTTGCAACCTAGAAAGTGGACAGAAGGAAACCGAGCTTCTCATCCAGACACCAAACCCGCCACCACGTGCACGTGCAGAGGAAAGGCGGGTCCGAGGGCTCAGCTCTAACTGGATCACCACTTGCTGCCAGCTTGGGGGCGCAGCACAAGAGCAGGAAGTCTCCATAACTGTTTGTTCAGTGATTACTCATTCATCAAACTCTGTCCTCTTAGTGACATGAAGTAAAATCCGATCAATATTGTAAAAAGATAACCAATTGGCTCTCATAACTGGGACAACAGGTTTTCTGGCTTTGGGGAGAATGGCGTGATGTGGTGGCGTGCGATCCCCTGGTTCTTTGACCTCCTTCCCTCCACGGTCAGCTTTCTCCTGCCAGCATTTCATCCTGGTGTCCTTGGGCTGCAGCCCCTGCAGCTTCAGGATGTCTACATCAGCATCTGTCTTCCCGGCATCTCACTCAGACTTCCTAGGATCCATAGCTCAAATCTCCAGCGAGACTATTGTTGCACTGTGGATCAATCCTAGAACCATCCACTAAGCCAAGAGGACTGTGTTCTGGCACTGGCCACCTGGGTCACATGCTCCCGTGGGGCAGTGATGAAAAGATACCACAGGAACCTTCACAGTCGGACATGGTGGTACATGCCTGTCCCAATCCTCTAGAAGGCTGAGGCAGGAGGATGGCAAGTTCAAGCTGAGTCTGGGCAATTTAGCTACTTAGAGAGACCGTGTCTCAGAATAAAGAAAACAAACAACAACAACAAAAAAAAACGAAGAAGAAGAAGAAAAGACTGGAATGTTGTTTGGTGCAAAGGCAATGAGTTCAATCCCCATTATGAGAGAAAAGAGAGAGACAGACAGACAGACAGAGAGAACAACTTCACCAAGAGGAGGCCTCTACTAAAAGTGGAAGCTATTGAGTAGGCAAAGAGAAAAAGCAGCTATAGCACATTAGAGCTGGCTGTGGTGATGCATGCCTGTCATCCCAGCACTCTGGGAGGCTGAGGCAGGAGGATCCATCACAAGGTAGAGCCCAGTCTGGTCAATTTAAAAACTTAGTGAGAACTTATGTAAAAAATGAAACAGGGGCTGGGGATTTAGCTCAGCGGCAAAGCGCCTGCCTGGCAAGCGCAAGGTCGTGAGTTCAGTTCCTGGTACCGGAGAAAAACCAAAAAAAAAAAAAAGAAACAGGTCTGGGGAATGTAGTTTAGTGTGAAAGCCCAGGGTTCAATCCTCAGGAACCCCTGTCTGCCAAAAGGCACCAGAGGCTGTCATGTCTTTCTCACTGTAGAGAAAATTGCCGTCTATGAACCAGAAAGTGAGCCCTAAATCTGCTGACACCTTGATCTTGGACTTCCAAGACTGTCAGGGAAAAGCTTTTCTGTGGTTCACAAGACACCCAGTGTGTGGACCTGTGTTAGAGCAGCCTACATAAACTAAGAGAAACACACTGCCAGCCTCCCTGGCTCTTCCAGATCTCAGTTTCCCTGATCCGGCCATCTCAGGCCTCCCTGCCCTCCTTCCTCTGTCCTCTTTATTTTTCTTCATAATACCTCTTATCATCTGACATACCAAATGTTTTCTTCATTTATTTATCATTTCCCTGTGCAAGGGTGAAGCTCCCAGAGACCACAGGTTTTTGTGTTTGATTCACTGCTACTCCAAAAATATCTAGAAAAGCATACCGCATGTTGTAAACACTCAAAAAAAAAAAAAAAAAAACAAAAAAAAACTTGTGGGATGAATGAATAAATGGATAGAGTTTAGAACATTTCTAACTAGCATCTAGCAATGGGCAATGCATAACGGAGAAACACTGCCATCTGGTGCTGGAAACTTGAATTGCAAGCACAAACTGGGGGTGGGGCAAGAAAACAGTTTCTAAATACCCTCTGCCTTTGAGTGGCTCAAGAGGGTTCCGGGGGTGACTTTCTGTCCCCAGTGTGCTCTTCTGCTGCAGAGCACCGTGTGACACCTGACCCATTATGTAACTCATTCATTAGGTACTTGGGGCTGGCTCCGATGTTCCTAAAATTAGTCACACACAGGAAACCCTATCTCTTGAGAAGATGGAATATCAGGGGAAAAAAAAAGACAGACTAGAACTCCAGCCCTGAGACGGAAGAAAGAGAGTGCGCCTGGGCTGGGACCGGTGCAAAGGACTGGGGAGGACGAAGGCGAAGGGACGAAGGCAAAAGACATGCCTTTGAGCAGGGCCAGGGGACTAGATCTACCTCCACCTTGATTTTCAGTTTGCTTTGCCTTTGGACTAAACATGTTTTAGACCACGAATTCAACCTTGGCCTAAAATCTCACCATTGCAAAGCAGGAACACAAAGGCCATGGAAGCTCCCATTTCTGGGGTTAATGCCTAGAAGGAGGAGCTCAGCCACTGGCAGATGCAGATCTCCCTCGGGGTCTCCACATCTCCAGGCACTGGTTCTCACATGGCAGGCCCTCTCCAGCACAATGGATGGCCCGGCTTTCTACACAAGGTCTCCTCAGAGCCTCCCAAGCTCCAGCCCAGTGTCCTTGGTATCACGGCAACCGCAACACCCACGCACACGGGTATTGCCGGAGCTGCTCCTCAGCAGGCCGAAGACTGATCTCAGCCTCTTTGGGTCCTCTGGTTCATCTGTTACCTCCCTCCTTCAGTTTGGTGGCCCTGGGAAGTAAAGGGAAGAGGCCCTGAATAAAGTTTTGTCCCTTTGTCCAGAGCCTTGGCCTGGGTGGAGGAGCAGAGCTGCCTGCAGATCATTTCTGCCTCCCCGCCCGCTTGGTTCAACCCAGGTTTGCGGAGCATCTTCCACAAGGGTGCAGGATTCAGATCACTTGGACCTCCGACCCCAAAGGCCCCCTGGCAAATGGGAGACACTACTAGGGCAGAACAGCAACACACTGACTAGGTGTGAGTCAGTGTCAGAGCAGAGGTTCGGGTGGAAGGCAGAGAGGACAGAGAAGCTTTCATGCAGGGGAGAGGGTTCCCCTGACCTCTGAGCCCACACATTCTGGGTGATCAGAGTATCTGAAGCCTTAGGAGCCACCACCTGGTCCAGCTCCTAACACCCAGATCGGACAGAGTGACAACGATACACCTTCTCAGGCAGATGTTATCAGGATGTAGGCCTGGCCACCTCATGACACTGGACTTTGGATGCCTTAGAACATTTTAGGGGACCCACAGAGACTCATCTTTCTCTTTTCTCCTCTGCTTTTCCTGCTCCCATCAGAGGTTCCTCCTCTACCTGGGAGTCAGCTCCCTCAGGGCCCCCAGCTCTGCTCGCTGCTGGCCTCCCTGTGCATGCTCTCCTGTCCCTCCCACCTCACAACTGTTCCCTTCCTCCTGGGGTCGTCGTCCCTTGTCAGCATAGCATTACCACCACCCTTACCTAGGTATTCACTGTGACCCTGAGAGAAATGGGGAACTACAATTCCCAGAATGCTCTTGTCCATTTGGCTCCATCTTGGAGCCCACAGAGGGCTCTGGCCTGACATTTGGCAGATGGAAGTACAGCGTCCATTCTTAAGTCTCAATTCAAGTCAGTTCATTCTTAAGTCTAAATTCACACCAGGTAATTCATTCAGCTATGAAAACTTAGCAAACAATTTGACATGTGCTGGAAGTGTAAGATGAATATCAGTTTTGAAAGCTTTGTGCCAAAGAATGTAAATTATCTTAATAATTTTTATAATAGTTTTATATTAAGATAATAGTTTGATATTAGATTAAATAATGCACACTACTAAAGGTAATCTTGTCTTCTTTGATACTTTTTAATGTGA